>NC_136432.1:88313013-88913013 GCF_052849685.1 Lactuca virosa
GCAATCGAATTAAACAAACTCAACTTCTTAGGCTTACTACTTTGAAATAAGAAAGCATTCCAGAAACTCCAAATAACCTAAAGCAGCATGAAAGAAGTTTGTCACACCTCCAAACCAAGGATGGCGGAAACGTCCGGGGGTGGAGGACTTCATGTATAGTATCACAACAACGAGTATAATAGTGCCCAAAGTAAATACAACCATCATAAATATAATTGAAAAAGTTATACAATAGTAAGTGTTTACATGTTTCCAATCAATTACACTTATGATGACAAAAATGAAACGTTTGACGATTTAACGTCTCATCTTCAAAAGCGGTTGATTTCCTGTTTCACTGAATTCCTGAGAATACAAGTAGTTTGAAAAAGCGTCAGCAATTAAGTTGGTGAGTTCATAAGAGTTTTGTTTGAGAAAGAAACCGTTTTCCTTGTAAAAGCGATAAAGTATGTTTCCAGAAAATCCAATATTTTCTTTATTAAGTGTGAAATGAATGCTTCTATGTTATGCGATAATGAACCCTAGAAGGACCCATAGATTCCTTCTATAGTCGCCCAGCGTATATAAGTTATATAAAATTTCAGTAAATAAACCGTTGAATATAATGGGTTTGCCCTAGGTCCACCACCAAACAAGGAACATGAGATAAGGCGGGCCCACCAATTCTAAGTCGATTGTGACTAGATTCTTATATAACCCTAGCATATACACTTAGCGATTATAGCTGAAGTCTAACAATTCTAGATGAAATGAAGTTTAACAGAAATAGGTTTCCAAAGAAAATCCAATATTTTCCTTATAAAAGTTATGTAGTCCTGAATCCCAAGACCGAAAATAAACAAATATTTTTCCATACTTAAAGATATAAAAGTGATTTTAAATCGACATAAAACCCTTTTTAATTTTGGGAAATATCCCGTAAACTTTATGTGTTATGTGTTGTCTTAAATCCTAAGACCGAAAGTGTACAAGTATTTTTCCATACTTAAAGTAATTCCTGTGAGTTAAATCGACATAACTCGCTAATTTAAAAGTAAAACCCGTAAATCTTATGATTTGTTAATACCACATGTGAGTTATTATAACCATGTTAAGACTCAGACGGCCTCGTAACACGACGTTCTTCAAGCGTCAGAATGTTATGACACTTGTCACATTGACCTGCCGGTCTAGCTGTTACAAGCAGCTTAGGTGCGGGCTTGTCAGACCCACTATAGATCTATACACAATTATCACGCTCTCCCTACAAGAGACTCTGGTTACAATTTACAGGACTTTTGACTTTGTTACTACGAAGGTAACACGAAGCGAATGTCTCACAAATTTATCCATTAACAGATTTACGTGAACTGAACTGAAAACCTTTGGTAAATGAGTTTGAAATGTAAATGATACATAAACTATACCTATTATAGTTTATCCTAAAACGTTTGTAATGTAAAAGAACTCTTTTATGAAAATACATTAGTGCTATGAATCCATAAACTATGCTTATTATAGCTTATTATAGGTGTTCGAAGTGAATGAAGAATCTTATCATGAATGACTAAATTTCAGTTTATGATGATAAACTAACAAGAAAATACATTCAATATTTAGAACTTATTGTTATACACTTTGCTCAACATAATACAAAGTGTTATGGAAGTTATAAGCTGTTAACTAGTTTTTAACCTTTCTGCACTGTTTTAGAAAAAATTATAGAAAAATCATACGAAGTCGAAAACTGAATCCGTAAATTCTGAGAGTTCATAAAATGTGTCTAGTTTATTCGTAAATTTTATTATGATTTTTGGAAGTCTTTAACTTGTGTTAAAATGTTCATATTCACAGACTGGACCAAATTCGTTTCTGAAATGATAGACAGTTTTGTAAAAATCACCATAAATCGTAGAAACATCGTATGGAGATGTGCAAGTAGTCATTTTAAAGGTATGAACCTGAACTATTTGCATATTACACAGTTTTGAAAGTATTAAGTTTAAGCTAGTCAAAACAGTCCGTGAATAAGACTTAACTTTTCTGATGAAAGCTGTTGTTTGAGTTTGGTTAAGTTTTTGGTGTTTTAACTTGTATTCCCCCCCCCCCCCCCTAAAACTTGAAGAAAACGTGAAAATGTAGGGGTATGAACTCACCTTGAGTGATTTCTTGAAGTGTGGAAGGTTGAAGATGATGAGTTTTCAAGTCTAGATCACTTGATGAACACACGAAGTTTTGGATGATCCTAAGAACGATTTTTGGTGTGAAGATATGAGTCGTTAATCCAAGAGTGTTATGAAAACATGTAATAACACTTGAGTTAGAAGGAAATACTTACCAATAAGTGAATGAATGACTCAAGAATACATCAAAAGTGTGGCTGAAAGTTGAGAGAAAAGAGGTCTTCTTGATGGTTTAAGAAGTGTATAATTTTGATGGTGAAGTAAAAGATCAAGGAAATCCCAGGCATTTCCTTATATGGAGGGTTGCTGGAGCAAGTGGCTAGGGTGAAGGGATGTTTGCCTTGGTTTGTGTGATGTGGATAAGGTTGGACCAATGAGAAAGTGACACATGGGAGGCAAGTGGGCACACTTGTCCCACTTGTGGGGTAGAATATTCTTCTTATTATAAAATAATGATTTTTAATTAATAAATCCTTGAAAAATAATTAAAATAATAGTTCTGGGGGTTAAAAATGATAAAAATATGAATTTGGTGAAAAATCCCGTCAAAAACGGGCTTAGGAGGCGAAAGTAGTCGAAAACCGGACAATAGGAACCGAACCTGCGAGGTTCGGCTCTTAGAAGCTAGGAACCGAGAGGGAAAAGAAGGAACCGAGAGCTGGCCGAGGGTCCGAAATTCCGAAGGGGGATGCGAGGGTCTCGCAGGAGGAGTCGAGGCTCGGTCCTCGCTGCTGATCTTCGGTCCGCTGAGGTTTCGGTCCGAGAGGCTTCTGACACTTTCGGTTCTGACAGGAGGGTTTCGGCTCCTAAGGGGAGTTTTGTTCCTAAGAGGACTTTCGGTTCCTAAGAGGACTTTCGGTTCCTAAGAGGGGTTTCAGTTCCTAAGAGGGGTTTCGGTTCTATATGGCTGTTTTTCGAGAAATATTTCCGTTTTGCGTGATTTTTGACCAAGTTAAGGGTCGGGATGACCCGAATGACTATAAAAAGTTTGAGAGAGATTTTGGGAGAGATTTCACATACTTGGAGAGATTTGGGAGAGATTTCACATACTTGGAGAGATTTGGGAGAGATTTCACATCTTGGAGAGATTTGGGAGAGATTTCACATACTTGGAGAGATTTCACATTCTTGGAGAGGTTTGGGAGAGATTTCACATACTTGGAGAGATTTGGGAGAGATTTCACATACTTGGAGAGATTTGGGAGAGATTTCACATACTTGGAGAGATTTCACATTCTTGGAGAGGTTTGGGAGAGATTTCACATACTTGGAGAGATTTGGGAGAGATTTCACATACTTGGAGAGATTTGAGAGAGATTTCACATACTTGGAGAGATTTCACATTCTTGGAGAGATTTGGGAGAGATTTCACATACTTGGAGAGATTTGGGAGAGATTTCACATACTTGGAGAGATTTGGGAGAGATTTCACATACTTGGAGAGATTTCACATTCTTGGAGAGGTTTGGGAGAGATTTCACATACTTGGAGAGATTTGGGAGAGATTTCACATACTTGGAGAGATTTCACATTCTTGGAGAGATTTGGGAGAGATTTCACATTAGCCATTATTATCTTATAATCTCGTAATGCAAGGTTCGTGAACCTCGTTATGCTTTGTTTATGATTGTTTTAAGTCCCCGAAAGGATCCTTAGTCGTGTTTTGATGTGTTTAACTCCCTTTTTAGGGTTTTTACATTGATAACACATAGATTCTTCGAGACATTTGAATCCTTGACATACAAATGTACATTTTTATACATAGAATAAGTTTTAACATTCAAGTACAAATTAAGTTTGACCTGTTTGTCTTGTTGACCTTGGCTTGAATTTGACGGTTGTCACAAAGTTGCTTCCAAAACCTCCTTTTTAGCACCTAGAAGCCTCAAGTTTTTTGAACCAAAAAGAACCACACACCACAATGTGAGAAGTGTGGAACGTTTGCATCCAGCATAAACTGAACAAGTTCTACAATGATGCCGCCAAATCATATGAGAAAAATGTTGGGTAATGAACAAAACAAGTTAAGCACTTCATAAAAATAATAAAAGAACTTCAGTGAAACTTGCATAATAAAACTTCTAAAGAATGAAATCAAAAAACTAAACACGTAATTTCGTGTGACGTCCATGGGCGAACAAGAGAATATATATATATATATATATATATATATATATATATATATATATATATATATATATATATATATATATATATATATATATATAGAGAGAGAGAGAGAGAGAGAGAGAGAGAGTGTGTGTGTGTGTGTGTGTGCGTGTGGGGAGAGGATTTTATTAATATTTCACTAACTATTGCAATCACTCAATACTGATTCTCACTTGATCTCTCAAAACAAAAGAATCTCTCTTTCTTACAAACTACTCCAGATGATATTCTCTCATAAAGGTTGTTCTCTTGAATGTGCTCACACAAACTAGCTGGGAATAATGACAGGGATATGAGCCTATTTATAGGCAAGCATGAGAAACCCTAATTCTAAAGGGTCATACCCATCCATAATTAGCCAATGAAGGATATGCATGGCCACCTGTCATGCAATTAGGACCTTAGGGGTGCAACTAAAAATACTTGGCTAATTCATAGAGGTGCACTTGGATTCTTGGGGTGTATCAGGTGCCATGGGGTTGCACCCTACAGCCAAAGTGGCACATCAAACTCCAAGGGCATACCTTTCTTCAAGATGGCACACAATGCTCCAGGAGGAACACTTAAAGACCAAGGGAATACTTGAACACCATGGGAACACTTTGAGCACCAAGGGAATACTTTAACACCAAGGGAACACTTGAACACCAGAGTCACACTTGATCAAGGCTTCACATCCCAGCAAAAAACATATGATCAACTGACTTATTGTCTATTTAACAAGAAGATGGAATTTCGAAGCCTCTATGCACTAAATTATCTCTAGAAGGTAGTGTGACATCCTCATTTTCACGACCAATTTAAAACTTTTTATTTATGCTTTATTTATTTTGTATATATATTTCATATAAAATAATAATTTACCTGATTACCCATTCCCTTTATTCTCACATATTGATCCAAAAATATTGATCTCAAGGGACCTATCCTAAGGATCATCATCAGCAAAAGGTAGACAAGACTGCTTCGGGGCTTCCCTTAGCAATATATGTCAATAAGGCAACCAGAGGGGATAGAGTACATCAAATGAACAAATAGTTCATTAACACCATCAGGTTGCGACCTGTCAACATTCCATTAGACTGTATAGAATAGTCTGTGGTCGTCATCTATACTCTGTTAGAAGACAGGTTCATCAAAAGTCAAGGCCTCTCATTATCATCTCATCATTTCGTCTTTCACCACCCATCACAACCCTATATATATATATATATATATATATATATATATATATATATATATATATATATATATATATATATATATATGAAAATTGGTGAATGATTAAAACAAGTAAATCATATTATTTATCACAGATACCATGTAATTCAGATAATAGGCACACATACCATTTAATCTTCTAGATACTTTAAATCTATGTGTAAGCTTAAAGTAACTATGCACTCGTTTGTTAAAGTGGATGAATGGAAAGTTGGACAACGCTTTGCTTCAGCACTTGACTTTTCCTTTGATGTGACCTAGGTTCAATTATCACTAAGTCTTAGTTTATTATTTCTTATGACTAATGATAATCTATATTCCTCGATAATCCCAATGTCTACATCAAGATCTATCAAGTAAGGAACAACCAAGTAGGATCATATCAGAGGTAGGGTCCGTTTGGTATACATAGTATACTGTTTGAAAATCTCACTTTAAACACCTAACTAAATCTAGCCTAGACATCATCCCCGTAAGTAGATCAATCAGTATAATGACTTGGAATCACTGATAAATCTTATTTATAGATTCATAATAACGACTATTAATCTAAATATAAATTACACTAAAATAATGTTGAATGTAATCTAACTTACACATATTTCCTAGACAGAAGTCCGGAAATTGCGCTTGGCAGAACTCCGACTTGATATCTACTGGTTGTCAGGCTCTTAGGGACCTTAGGGCTTCACCATAACTAAAAATTAAATAGATCTAGAGGTAAAGTAGCAAGAGATTCGAGAGAGAATAGTTGAATTGGTGTGGGAATGTTCTGAACTTCGACTGCTGTTTATATAAGAAAAAAGTAGGGTGCACCATGGAAGCGGTCGATAGGGTAACATGGCTCCTTCTGAGTGGTGACACAAGGCATAATCTGAGAGGATGTTAGAGGTGTGCCACGTTTAATGTCTGTGCGAGCGGCTGCCCACGAAAAATTAAATTTTCTTTAAAAATTCATATTTTATTCATATAAGCTCCGTTTTTTGACGCGTTCTATATCCACACATAACTATCAATGATATTTACAACTTTCATGTAGACTTCGTCGGTTAATTTTGACTTTATTTTTAAAGTTATATTTTTAACAGACTTAGACTGTTAATGTCCGTTAAAAATTCATAACTCTCTCGTTCGACGTCCGTTCTCATTTGTCTTTATATCGACGGACTCCTACTAACGAGATCTTCGATTCTCGTTTAGATTGTTTCAGCTAACAATCAATCGTTCTAAATTTCCATACCAGTGTAGCACACTGTTGCGCTGAAACTTTGAAAAATCATAACTTCCTCTCATAAAGTCAGATTTAGACGTTATCTATATGCACGAATTCACTTTAACGAATACTACGACCTTCGTTTAGATTACTTAGGTTAATAAGTGATCTATCTCCGATTCACTAATTATGACACGCGATGTCGTATCGGTTTAAACGCGAAACTTCGACTGATCACAACTTTTTCGTTCTAAGTCTAATTTGAGCGTTCCTTATATCCCCAGAATCCTCATTACGACTACTTCAACTTTCATCAAGGCTATTTATCTTAATTAATATTTTATTTTAACATTTTTAGCCCTATTTATTACGTTTTTGCCTAATATTATATATACATAATATAAGCACATAAATCAAATAGATTCAAAAAATTTCCTTTTATTTATTCATCAAATTATTACAATTGTTGTCCACGTCGATTACATATTCTAATAATGCCTAGCGAGAAACACAGGCGTTACAATTATCTCCTCTAAGGATGATTCCGTCCCGGAATCATGCATCACCAAACCAGATGTGGATAGCGACTCCTCATTTCACTTTCTATCTCCCATGTGAGATTGAACCTAGATGTGTGTTTCCATCACAAGAACACTAATTCAACCATCTTACGTCGTAACTTCTTCGTGTTTCGGTCAACAATCTCTTCGGGCTCTTCAATCAACCTCTTCTTCTCATCAATCCTCATCTCTGAAAGTGAAATCACATCGGGAACTTCTCCTGTGAACTTCCTCAAATAACACACATGAAAAGTGTTATGAATACCTTCCAGATCTTTTGGCAACCCCAGCTTGTAATCTTGGTTTCCAATTCTCTGAAGAACTTTTGTTAGAACAAAGTTCTAGTAGGATCGATTGATTCTTAACAGAAAAGCAATAAACGATGTAATAAAGAACACAAAAATGGTTTAACTGATGTCGAATGATTAAACTTTAACACCTCAGAAGAGCTCAATTAAGAACTTCGACTGTAAAGGTGTTTAGGGTTACAAAGTAATAATAATAATAATCACGACCGTATCTAAGGTATACATGCATGCACTATTTATATCTTAACCCTAATCAATAAACATTAACCCTAATCAATAATCACGGATGGACAGGCCCAATCCGGATATACAAAAGACAGCCCATGACGCAACAAAATACCCAACAATCTCCCCCTTTGCGTCCATGGAGCCGAGAGCTCAGTTTGGTTGAGCTATAGAAGACTTCTTAACTGTCTTGAACACCTTCGGTATAATGGACAGTAGATTGTGACGAAAAGTGATATACCACCGAAGCATGTCAGTAAAGTTCTTCTTATCTGACTTAGAGTTCTGCTTGCACCGATGTATAATGCTGATTATGTGCTCCAAGCAGTCGGTTGAGAACAGATGCTTATCCACAAGAGCAAAAAGAAATCTGTTGGCTTCACCTTTTGTAAACATCACTGTAAGATGTGTCGAATCAATTCGGCCCATTTGCATCATGTTTACATCTCCAGGCTTTCCAGTTGGCTTTGCAGTTGGTTTCTTCTTCAAAACCTTAGCAATTTCCTGATCCATTTTAGCAACTTCATGGACATAGGAGGCCAACATCCTCTTCAGATGATCCAGGATCGGCTCATACTCCGTCGCCTGAAAAAGCGCAAGTTGACAGGTTGGTTGCCCCAGATATACGTCAGCAGGCGTGGGTTTAGGAACCGTTCAAATTCTTATACCCATGTTGTCTTTTTCAAATTCACTGTTGCTCCAAATAAAAACGTTAAACAAGCCACGTGGAACATCAACCAGAATTTTGGAAAATCACAAAGAATTTTCGTGCAAGAGTGTGACAAAGATAAAGAAATAAAGCAAAATGTGTATAGGAGGTGAGTGATGTCTTTAATAAGACATGAAGCAGATGATTCCGGGCAAGAATCTCTTCCTGGAAAGTCAAGAGAGACTTGAAGTGCTTGTGTGGCTTCCCGAGAACATACGATCGAGTGTTTGTAAAAAAAACATCGAAAGGCTTCTTTTAAATAACAGGCGGAAAGGGTGGCTAATCTTCAACCGAACATCGATACTTAACATAAGACCGAAAGTTGGATGAAGTACTTGTGAGACCAATGTGGTCTGTTGAACAAGTAGGTTGGATAAGATTTGTGATGACAAGATATTATAAAAATCTCAAAAACAAAATAAACTAGATCTTTTTGGATGGAAATGCCTTGGTGTTAGACAATTTCATAAAGACCACTCAAAAAATAAAATGAGATTTTGATAGGTAACAAGTGAGATCTTGAATAAAAATATTCACCGTCAATTCATTATTGGTACGCATCCAAGATCATAAACACAGATTGGGTGTAACCATAAACCTCAGTGGTTATATCTAAGAGTCTCAAGGGTTACCTTGGTGAAACGAAAGTTGATGGAGAATTGTGAGTAGGTGGTTAAGGAACCGAAAGTACCCCCGCTATATGGAAGTGACAAAGCAGAAAACTCGTAACTCATTTGAGAAGAGTAAGGTAGCTCATGACTTGAGTTTAAATTAGGAGCCTAATTGGAAAGAAATGATAGGTATTGATCGAATCATTAAGACCTTAGTCATAGTCTTGGATGCTTTGGTCTACATGCAGCAGCATACTTCTAGGGACACTTAACTAGTTCAGCGTAAAGTGATCATACCTGACCTAGCTCCAACGTATGGATCAACAATATACTTGGTACCTATTAAAGAAATAAACAAAGACGAACAAACCATACAAACAAACAAACAAAAACTTTTGATATTTTGAATTTCCTAAAAAAACAGAAAATATTTTTGGATTTTTGAAGTGTCTGAAAAAATAATAAAAACAGAAAATAGAAATAAAACAAAATAAATTTTAAAATCTTTAGGAATAAGAATAAAATATAGCAAGAAAAAGAGTTGAAAGAAAGTTTACAAAGTATACAACAGAAATCAAACCATAGAGTAATGAAGCGAAATAAGCCGAGCGTTCGGTTCATTTCGGTTCCTTAAAATTCCGGAGCCGAAATAGACCGAGCGTTCGGTTCATTTCGGTTCCCGAAAATTATGGAGCCGAAATAGACCGAGCGTTCGGTTCATTTCGGTTCCCGATAAATCCGGAACCGAAATAGACCGAGTGTTCGCTCTATTTCGCTTGTCTAATTTTTAGAGAGAGGTTTGAGGGTTCGGTACTGACTCTGCTTCCATCATTCCTAAACCTTGTAGAATTTTATTGAAGCTTGCTTCTGGTAAGACTTTAGTGAAGATGTCTGCCAGTTGATCAGAGGATCGAACGAAATGTACTTCCACGTTTCCATCTTCAACATGGTCCTTGATGAAATGGTATCTTAGTGCAATATGCTTTGTCTTTGAGTGGTGCACAGGATTGTGACATATTCTTATCGTGCTTTCGGAGTCACAATAGAGGGGTATTTTCTTCATACTCAGTCTGTAGTCTCTTAGTTGGCTTTGTATCCATATCACTTGTGAGGTACATGATGCTGCAGCAATGTACTCAGCTTCGGCTGTTGAAAGAGACACACAGGTTTGCTTCTTGGACTGCCAGCTAACTAGTTTACCATCAAGGAATTGGCATCCTCCAGTTGTGCTCTTCCGGTCCAGACCGCATCCTCCAAGATCGGCGTCAGAAAAAGCTTGAACAAAGAATCCGGACCTAGCAGGGTACCAAAGACCGAGAAAAGAGGTTCGCTTCAGATAACGGAAAATGTTTTTCACTGCCACCATGTGAGGTTCTCTTAGATTCGCTTGAAACCTGACACAATAACAAACAGAGAACATAATGTCTGGTCTACTAGCCGTTAGATACATAAGAGACCCTATCATTTGTCGATAGAGTGTTACGTCAACAGCAGGTTTTTCCAGAGATGGTGTTAATGTTGGATTAATGTCTAAGTCCATAACTATATTTGGTATGTACTTGACCCGACCCGGCATGGTTCATTTGGGTTGCACTTCACCGACACAATTTATATGGATAGTCTTTTGAGAATAGTATATTTATGATTTATATTAATATATTATAAGTTCTAATATATTAATATATAATCATATTATTTAATTAGTATTGATCAAGAATTAATTTATAATTAATTAAGTGATCAAAAGGAACTAATTAAATATGGACTCTTAGATATATATATGTGTAGTGGGCCAAGTTCATTTAGGTTGGGCTAAGTCTTCATGGATAGTCCATGGAGCTTTAACCCATGGATCCTAGGAAATGAAAGGTCATGGGTATTAGGGTTTAACCTTAATCCTCCACACTATATAAAGGGTCTTATGGTTCATGAAATTATGCTAGTGGCTAGTGTGGATACACTAAAGAGGGCAATAACCGATTTCATATTGTGAGCCAAGTATCCATATTCTCTAAAGATTTTCCAAGGTGTTTTGGTGATTTGTGATTCAACTTGAGGCTTCCACACTATTGGGGCTAAGCTCTTAAAGCTTGAAGACATCAAGCTACATCAAAAGGTATGTCATCTAACTAGAACTTTGTAGTATAGGTACTTCATAATATGCTAGTTAGGATGAAACCTTGGAATATTTAATATTTGCATGTATAATAGAGAAAACATAGATCCAAGGTTTATAGGGTTGCATGTACACCATAGGAGTGTTAGAATGCTAAAAACCCAACAGTGGTATCAGAGCCATGGGTTGTTTTCTGTTATATTGATGCAAATGTTTTATTTTCAAAGTTGGAAAAAAAAAGGAAAAAAACATGACGTTTGTCAAATTTTTAGATAATTACTTGTTTTTGTGAAAAACTAATTATTTGTAAAATTTGAATCATTTGCTATATGAGTTGAATTAGGTTTAGTAAAAGATAAAATGATATGATTATTTTATTAGTTTTAAAAGTTTGATCTAAAGAGTTTTTTGAAACCTCCATAAGTTATGGATATGAAAAGGTTTTAAAAAAATTGATTCAAAGTTTTTTATGGAGTTACAAAACTTAGTCTTAATGTTTTAAAGAATTCCATAACTTGTTCTTAAGTTATGGAACATGAAAAGTTTCATCATAAAACAAGTATTTAACTCCATAAGTTATGGAATCCAAAAGTTTTCAAGAGTTACAAAACTTGCCCTCAAGTTTTGGAATTTGGAAAAAGTTTTTTTTATGATAAAAAAAAAAGAATTGAATTCTAAAACTCTTGGGTTCATAACTTAAACAATTAATTAAATGGTTTTAATTTTGAATTTAATAATTGGAATTATGATGTTTTTATTGAATAATTCAATTAACTCTTATGGACTTTATTAATAGATAATTAAAGTGTTTAATTAAAAGAGAATTAATAATTCCATAATGACATGGTTTAAATTTAATTAAATTAAGAGTATAGTTTAATTAATAGATTAAACCACCAAGTATTTTAAATGTCTAAAATACACCCTTATACTATTATAATATTAAAAGTTTAATATATTATATGTATAAGAGCAAGTCGTCTTACCATTAGTAGGCCTCATTCACGAAGTCGGTCTATAAGGGGGGTATAAGGTTACTGCCTATAAAATGGCAGTTTAATGGGTGTCCACTCTCACTCACCGCTTCCTTGACCGGTGGAGGGTCGTTAGCCGAATAGGTAGGACAAGGACTATAATTCTCCCTTCATTATAAGTATAATGATAAATACTAAGTAACTAAACACTTATAAATTCCCAATCTTAGTTACTTAGGAAAATGTGAATAAGGTGCTAATCCATGAAATTACACTTTGCACTTTGTTTAAGCTGTTAGTGGAGCGTGTGTGGTTAACCGGCACACTAACCTGGACTTAACAAGGTAGGCAAATGGTAACTTAATGTTTATCATAGTATCGTTGGAGCGTGTGTGGTTAACCGACACATCGATTTAGGGGTAAATATTAAGGGTACCAAGTATATTTGCATGGTTACTTCACACCTTGTTTTGTGATCCTCGGCATCCCAGTCACAAAACCTGAAGGGCACACTCGAGATTGAAACATGCCATTGAAAAGTTCAATGAATCTCAAAAGAATCTAGGAGTTTCAAAACCAATTAAAACCTAATAATACATTTCGTTTATCTTGGTGGAAATTGGTGAATCGTCATTCACCTACCTTCAAATATTTTATAGCTTGGATTACGGCATCCCTCTTCCAAGTTATAAAATAGTTTGCTGGGTCCTAGCCTTAATATTTCATATTGGGTGTTATATTAAGGACTTTAGATCAACTATCTTGAATATCTCCCAAAAAGATGTCTGGTTCAGACATCTATGATCCTCCCAAATCTCTTGGAACTTCACTTCCTCCACCTCCTCCAATTATTCTCCCTAACCCACAACTTCAAGGTCACTCAAGCCCTATTGGCAAGAAAGGTCTATGTGTGATCGCATCTTGGAGATGAAGTCACATATTGACAAGCCGGGAGAGTTGGGTGTCAAACTCTTGAGAAAGTTGGTGGTTCAATCACTTTCTAAGTCACATAGTGAATTCCTTTGGGACTACTATGAAACAGACTATGACATGACCCTTAATGATCTTATCTATTTGCTTGGTGCTGCTGAATCAGCAATAATTTGGAGCACTGGGAGAGCAAATTTGATTAGTAGATCAACTTCCCAAACTACCATGGACATTGACAATGGTAACATTGGAAATCTAGAAAAGCCTTCTCTTCCAAAGGAAAGGGATTGACCATAGTCAACTAGGTTGACCAAATGGTAAAGAGAAAGGCTAAGTCTGCGATAGTCCCATGTACCATTCCCAAAGAGTCCCTATGTTTCTCTTGCCAAAGGAAGGGGCATTGATTACGAAGCAGCCTATTTACTTGAAAGATCATAAGGTTGATCAAGTCAAGAAGATTGACTCTACTTCAGTTAAAGTCCACTATCTAACTCTGTTAAGTTTCTATTCTGAGATTCTTGTTACATGATGTGACTGGGTCACATGTTGATGTTTTAAGAATCAAAGAAAAGTGAAGAAACTTAAAGGAAGTATATGCTGATTCTGATCGTGAAGATGGATCTCGATCGTATGGTTCTGTGATCAGAATGTTGAGCTGTTGCTTAGGAGTTATGATATATTGCTTAGGAATAGATAACAACAAAGTTTTTCATGTGCTTTTGCACTGTAAGGATAGTTTTTCCGCAAAGTTTTTAAAATAAAAGAAAAAATATTTTGATTTTATTTATTTTAAAATATCCTTACAATGGCATTTGTGAAAAGGAAAAAAATTGTTGCTTATATGATTTAATTAATAGCAAGAGTGGAAATATGAATTTGATTCTTTCATTTGTGGTAGTGTCTAAATTTTCCAAATAATGAAAGATTCTCATCACCCAAGTTTCAGTTGGATAGAAACTTGGAATCATGCAAGTTGTATAGTATGATGAATGAGAACTTTCAAGCATTGGAAAATTAAGACTAATTACTTGTTCACATGGATGTGTGAGTCAAGTAAACGACTAAGGGATCGAGTACACATTCTTGTGCACTGATCAAGCCCACCACAAATGTAACTTGAGTGACACATCTTAAAGAAGGTTTATTAACACTAGTGAAATGTAAGAGTAAAAGGTTTTCTACTCTTGTACATTTGAATTTGGTAAGTTGTGATGTTTTGGATAAAACAGAGACCAACTTAGGCCAATTGTGTTAAGTGTTTGTCTTGATTAGAATCCACACTATCTCTTGAATATTTGGCAAGAAAGTCTTATAGGTCAAGGAGACAGTGGGAGTCTAAAAGATCCTGAAAGGGTTTCAAGAAGTAATCAAGAATAAAACATGTATTTCATCACTAGCACACAACTAGAGGTTTATAACCTATCGTGTTGACATTTCTGTGCCCATTCCAGTTAAGTTGGCTATATATATTTGAGTTCTACATGTTCTCAATTGTTTGCATAACTACTTGGAAGCAATGGCAGGCCCTTGTGCTGCCAGGTGGCAAGAGGTTAAGATTGCACAAGTTCAATCCATATGAGTTAGGATTTGTCACTAACCTAGTCTTGTGATTATGGTTTGACAAATTCACATGGATAAGAACACATACACCATAAAATATGAGTGTCATAAGGTTTCTCTCCGATTCATGAAAATGATGGTGAGGAAATTCTTTCACTAAGTAGATTTTAAGTAGATAGCAATTGTGATATTTGCAGTTCTCAAAGTCGTTAGTGGAGCGTGCGTGGTTAACCGACACACTAACATTGACTTATGAGAAATGGCAGAAGGTCTAAACAATTGAGACTATGATTATGGCATCCCTTTTCATAGTTCTGAAATTGTTTAGATACACCTGTGATCTATCTAAGATAAGGTGTATGATTTTGATAAAGTCTTATCAAAGCAATCTAGTATCAGAAATCTGAACTTTGGTAAGAATGTCAATAAAGTATTGACTTCTAGAAGTCCAGCTGTTTTCTGGATACATGTCAAAGCTAGTGGGAGCATGAGTGTTATGCTAATAATCATCATGTTAGTGGGAGCATGATAATTATGATAAGTATTGCAAGTTAGCAATGTTAATTATAGAAAACAAAAGTTTCAATTCGTGAGGTTGCAGGGGTTGAAAAAGTTGTTTTGCTATAATTAAGGGAGATGATATTATACTTCATGTCAATTCTAAAAGGCTTAGAGTGAGATTTTAAGCTTAGATTGAGATTTTAATCATCTTTAGTCAAGAATATATATATATATATATATATATATATATATATATATATATATATATATATATATATATATATATATATATATATATATATATGAATTTCATGTTGGATTGGTTCAACTTAAGGAATTTCTATATATTGCGTTCTCAAAATTCGATTATGATTACGGCATCCCTGTTCATAGTCAAATTTTGAGAATATGGCAAACAAAAAATTATTATGGCAAAAGACTAGAACCATGTCTTTATGTGAAACATTATGAATCGTGTCCCATTTACTTTGGGTACAAGATCGATTACATGTGCTATAATATTTACCCTTTCTGAATTTTCCAAATGCCTTGGGGAATTAAGAGGAACAATGTCTAGAATTAGATATGACTAAAGTGATTAAGCAATTGTCGAGGACAATCTAAGGTTTACCAAAGATTAGTTGCTCAAGGACAGTTGGAAGTATACTGTTTAATATTGGAAGGACCATATTGACATATTCTGAAAAGAGGCATCTCTTGTTCAGAAGTTATAGTCAAAATGAGAATATGGAGTTGTCTCCATAGGTGGAAGTTATCTGTGTAAGATTAGACAACTTAATGCAAGAAGCATGTCCAAAGCAATGTACTTTGAATATGAGACTTAGTTTCCATGGAGTTGATCTCCATTGGAATACCTTATAATGACCGTTGACAAGTCTTTGTGACTTTGTACATATTCATTACAAGAGGGTCAGTGCATATAAGTTTAAAATCTAAACAGATTTCGATAAATGATAGGAATTTGAAATTCTCACATTTTTCGATAAGGATTTGGGAGTGTGAAATTAGAATCATTGAAATTATGTTCAATTGGTTTGTTTCACAAAGTAAGGATCATAGACAAACATAGAGTGCATACTTGGTGTATGGCAAAGCTATTATTTAAGAAAAACATAGTGTACATGCTTGGAGCATGGGACAACTAGTGTTTTTAATTCAAGTATAAAGTTGATAAAACCGAAACAATGAATAATGAGTAATCGGTATGGTGATAAATAAAAGTGTTTATTTATATTCATAGGGTTTGATACCATATTTGATTCATTTATTCTTGTGTTTCACTTTACATGTTTTGACTTCCAGAATAACTAAGTCGCTCTTCCTGAATGATTAAGTTATTCAAACCATCCACAGTCGGTCATATGTTGGAAGTAGATATGAATCAAGACTGTCATGGGTTGGTTTGTAGAGGTCCAAGTTGGTGGACAAAGTGGTGCTACAACACTCATGAGTGCTCATAAGTTCTGAGTATTGGATTCAACCCACGCTCATTTGAATCACTTCATGGATTTTATCACGAGTGATCATGAGACGATAATATCTTATATTCTTCAAACCTAGAGATATGAGTTGTTACTATGAGTTGGTTATACATTGATTGCACGAAAACGCATTTGGTAACTCGATGTTATAAAACGTGCCTTTGTGTATGATTCAACAAGTAGTAGAACAAGCCATATGAGTCGAAGTTTATCCATTCCTTTTACCTTCGGGATAAAAGCGATATATGTGGGCCCCTCGATGATTTAGCGATGACACATGTGAGTGCTTGGCCAAGCCAGGACTGATTTGATTTGTTCAATCAGTCAGTCATCATAAATCGAAAATCGGGAAACAACAAATAGATAGAGAGAATGATTATAATCCATGTCTCAGTCCATATGATATCTAGAATGGAGGAATATATGATCCCTTATCTAATGGACAAGTCATTGACAAAGGTCAGAGTTCATTGACAAGATCAGAGTTCGACAGCGGCTTTAAGAGCTACGATTGCCAGTTGGTTTTTGAAGTCATACTCAATAATAGTTTTAGACTTATCCAAGTGGGAGACTGTTGGATTAATGTCTAAGTCCATAACTATATTTGGTATGTACTTGACCCGACCCGGCATGGTCCATTTGGGTTGCACTTCACCGACACAATTTATATGGATAGTCCTTTGAGAATAGTATATTTATGATTTATATTAATATATTATAAGTTATAATATATTAATATATAATCATATTATTTAATTAGTATTGATCAAGAATTAATTTATAATTAATTAAGTGATCAAAAGGAACTAATTAAATATGGACTGTTAGATATATATATATATATATATATATATATATATATATATATATGTGTGTAGTGGGCCAAGTTCATTTAGGTTGGGCTAAGTCTTCATGGATAGTCCAGGGAGCTTTAACCCATGGATCCTAGGAAATGAAAGGTCATGGGTATTAGGGTTTAACCCTAATCCTCCACACTATATAAAGGGTCTTATGGTTCATGAAATTATGCTAGTGGCTAGTGTGGATACACTAAAGAGGGCAATAACCGATTTCATAGTGTGAGCAAAGTATCCATATTCTCTAAAGGTTTTCCAAGGTGTTTTGGTGATTTGTGATTCCACTTGAGGCTTCCACACTATTGGGGCTAAGCTCTTAAAGCTTGAACACATCAAGCTACATCAAAAGGTATGTCATCTAACTAGAACTTTGTACTATAGGTGCTTCATAATATGCTAGTTAGGATGAAACCTTGGAATATTTAATATTTGCATGTATAATAGAGAAAACATAGATCCAAGGTTTATAGGGTTGCATGTACACCATAGGAGTGTTAGAATGCTCAAAACCCAACAGTTAACTTTATGCCAAACGCCATGGGAAGCTTCACCTTCGAATCTCCCTTCATACCGAACTTCGACAGCAAGTTCTTCGTATAGGCCTCCTGGTTGATAAAAATGCCTTCTGATCCCTGTCTTATATTCAATCCAAGGAAAAAGTTAATTGGACCCATTGCGCTCATTTCAAATTTAGTCTCCATCAACTTCCTGAATTCAGCCGTTAAGCTAGGATTCGTGAAGCCGAAGATGATGTCATCGACATAAATCTGAACAATCATTAGATGTTCGCCTTCTTTCTTTCGGAAGAAGGTTGGGTCAACCGAACCTTGCTTAAATTTCGACATTTTAAGAAAGCGAGTTAATGTTTCATACCAGGCCCTCGGTGCTTGCTTCAGACCATATACAGCTTTGTCCAACACATAGCACTGATCAGGGTATTTCTCGTTTACGAACCCAGGTGGTTGCTCAACATACACCGTTTCTTCTAGTTCTCCATTCAAGAAAGCACACTTCACATCCATTTGGAAAACTTCAAAGTTTTTATGTGCAGCATATGCCAGAAAGATTCTTACTGATTCCAACCTTGCTACAGGAGCGAGGTCTCCTCATAGTCTATTCCTTCTTCTTGGCAATATCCCTTCACCACCAACCAAGCCTTATTACGAACTACGTTGCCCTCTTTATCCAATTTATTCCTGAAGACCCATTTTAAGCCAACTATAGAAGCATCCTTTGGAGTGGGAATCAGCCTCCAAACTCGATTACGTTCAAACTCATGAAGTTCATCCTGCATAGCTTGTACCCAATCAGCATGATCAAGTGCAGTATTAACCGTCTTTGGTTCGATTTTGGAGACAAACGAATTAAACATGCATAATTCAACTTGAGAAAATAAAGCAGTTTGTTTCGCTTTCAATTGAGAACGTGTTAGAACCTGTTTAGATGATTCACCAATGATTTGTGTTTTGGGATGATCCGTAGTCCATTTCATTAGAGGAGGGTAATTAGGGTCATATGCAGGGTCCAATTCTGCATTTACCTCTTCTTCAAGTTCCGATTGATCTCCTTCGTCATTTGTATTCTCACTCTCCCCCTCAAATGGCGAACCGAATCCCATGTTAGGTTCAGGATTCTCCCCCTCGGTTGGAGTTGGATTCTCCCCCTCAATTGGACTATTATTAGTTGTTTTTGGTACAAATGAGCCCTCCCCCTTGAACGTTGAGCTATTGTTTGGTGAGTCAGTTGAGGGTTGACCACCAGTCGGTTGTTTAGGAGGTGCATTTTCCATCTCTTTTGCAGCTTCATCGATGATCTTTTGCAGATTGTCGATTTTGTTGTCTGCTGCTTTCGCCTCAGAGTGGATAGCCTTTTCTGGTTCATCAAATAACCTTATGTATTCTTCAAACAAGTTAGAAATGGGAACCGAGACTTGTCCTGATTCTGGAAAAATGTCCCCCAAAGTACTTTCGCTTGTTTGAGCTTTCTTCATGTAATTGTCATCAAAGGTCACATAGTAGGTTTCTTCAATATGCTTGGAATGTTTATTCAAAACCTTGTATGCCTTTGATGTGAGTGAATAACCAAGAAATATTCCCTCATCGGCTTTGACGTCGAACTTGTTTCGGTTCTCTTTTGAGTTGAAAATGAAGCATCTTGAACCGAATACGTGGAAAAACTTAACATTGGGCTTCCTATTGTTCAGTATCTCGTACGGAGTGATGGAGAATCGTTTGTTAAGTAAGGATCTGTTCTGAGTATAGCACGCGGTTGCAACTGCATCGGCCCAGAAGTATAAGGGAAGAGAAGCGAAACTTAACATGGTTCGAGCCGCTTCACACAAGGAACGGTTTCGTCTTTCGACAATTCCATTCTGTTGTGGTGTGTAGGGGGCCGAGAAGTTGTGAGATATCCCCTTTTCTGCCAGAAAGTCTTCAAAATCTTTATTCTTGAATTCAAGCCCATTATCACTTCTAGTGTTCCTCACCAGCTTTCGCAGTTGCACTTCCACTTACTTAATAAACACCTTCAACGTTGGAGTTGCTTCTGATTTCTGTTTAAGAAAGAAAACCCAGGTGAAGCGTGAAAAATCATCTACTATGACAAGAATGAACTTACTACCACCGAAGCTTTCGATAGCCGAAGGTCCACATAAGTCAATATGTAGAAGTTCAAGAGCTTCAACAATCTTTGTGTTGATACGTGTAGGATGGCTTTTTCTGCTTTGTTTGCCCAGCTCACACGTTGCACACACGTGTTCCTTATCAAACTTGAGTAGAGGAAGGCCTCGAACATGATCACCAAGCACCAACTTATTAATGTCTTTGAAGTTCAGGTGTGATAGACGTCGATGCCATAACCAGCTTTCATCAGAGTTCGCTTTTGACAACAGGCATATTGCTGGCTTTCAACGTATTGGGTTGATGTTTAGTGGATACATCTCTCCCCTGCGTTCAGACTTCAACAGAACTCTTTTGGATTGCTTTTCAATTATTTATGTTCCCTCATCATCGAAAGAAACTTTCAAACCAGTTCCGACAACCAATTGAGATACACTTATTAGGTTGTGCTGTAATCCTTCCACGTAAGCCACTTTTCTAATCGAGAATTCTCTGTTGGTTATCATTTTGTATCCTTTGATTGTGCCATAAGAATTATTTCCGAAATTCACACACCCACCATCCTTAAGGGACCGAAACTCCCTTAGCTCTTCCCTCCTTCCTGTCATGTGACGTGAGCAGCCACTGTTTATGTACCATTCGTCATCGAACTGCTCGTCACTTATAACCTGCAAATTTAAGCAGATTTAGGAACCCAAAGTTTCTTGGGCCCTGGTAAGTCTTTTACAGAAAAAGGAATAACAACAGAAAGATCAACCAAATAAGTTCTTTTTATTAGAGTAGTTTCGTCTTTTCTTTTGATTGTATACACCTTGATTTTGTTTTTATCTTGTTTAAATTGTGGTGTTTCAGATGGTTTGTTGTTAGATGGTTTTGGAATATTCTTGTGAGTCCTAGGGTTAGCTGACTTTTTCTTATCGTTGTTGCTAGAATTCGAATCAAGCTTTCCCTTTTCCTTTGATGTCTTTCACGGAATTATTCTTTTGTTGGTTGCAAGAAGGACTGAAGCTTGACTTTCGGTTGTTAGCCTTGACTGTGTGACCGAAACTGGGTGTTCGGTTCACGACTCTGGTGTTGGAACCGGAACTGGATGTTCGGTTCTTAGTGTTGGAATAGTAAGAGCTTGGACTAAAACTCTCCTTTCGGTTTGGCTTGTCATTTTTCTTGACGCCTGACTCTTTCTTGGAAGAAACGTAGTTAGGGTTTTGAGACTGCCAATACCGTTTTTGCTCATTCAGATTCTTCATGTACCTCTGATTTCTTTGGCGTTTCTGTTCAGCTAGCTGCTTTTGAGATTTATGAATATTGAAGCTTGATTTTGGCTGCTCCTTTTGAGCTTCGGATACCTTTGAAGGTACATAAGATGCCTTCTTTGGTTCTTCTGGTATATCTTTTGTTCCACTCGTGCTTGGTTTGTCAAAACTTGAGGGTTTGTTGATGGGTTCTGCAACATATTTTCCTTTTACCCTCCATGAGGTTTGCTCAGATAAGCCGACGGTTTCGTCTGCATTATCGATAAGGGCAGACCAGAAATAATCGTCGCACCCTTCAGCATTGTCTTTGTCGACCAAAATTTTCAGTTCTACTGTTTGTTTTTCAGAGACCCCTGTAACAGCATATACTTGATTTGGCACTGTTTGAACTCTCTGATAGACCATTGCTTTCTCTTTGAGTTTATGTGGCTTGTCCTTTGACATGCGAGCATACTCAACCGAGTTCTCAGATATGAGGGGTTTTTCATTCTCGGTTTCGCTCTTCATAAATTCAGAGCAATCAACCACATCTTCCACTGAGATTTCGCTCATCTCACTTTCCTCATCAAATTCAGACGTATTTTATATATTCATTTTATGTTCTGAAATTAATTTGGCGTTAGACGAGTCAAAAGTTCGAATGGTCTCGGACTTAATTTTCAACCTATCATTTTCATCTAAAAGATTTTTGAGCATACACTTATGTTCTTTAGAGTCAATAAAGGTCTCAATCTTGTCTAGTCCGATTTTATAAGCGATGAAAGTTTCTTCTGAGGACATCATGGATTCACACTCAGCGATGACCTCATCCTCCTTAAATTCAAGGAAGGGTAAGATCATCTTCTGAATCTTTTTCCCTATTTCACAATTTAAATGCAACTGAGAAATATTTGTATATAAGCGTTTAGCAATTAAACAAAAAACATTCCTTTGTTTTAAAAACTTTAAATTGTCTCGTTGCAAATAAATAATCTCATCGCTAGCCCTATTTAACTTCGTCTCCTTCTGCTCAATCCACATCCTTCTCTCCTCACTCTTCGAAGACACCTTGCTGAGTTTATCAGTTAGGTTAGAATTCGCTAAGCGAGTTTGCGTGAGACTACCACTTAAGTTAGAAAATTTAAATTTTAGTTCATTTAATTCTTCTTCATAATTTGTTACTGGAACTTTAAGTGATTCAAGGATGGATTGTACCTTTTTGATCAGCCGATCACAATCGCTGATTTTCTCACTCACGGGCTTGGCTGAAAAGCACTTGTCCTCATTCAGATTCGGCTCCTTAGTTTGACCTTCGGTTGGTCTTTCAGCAGTGACCATCAAACATTTTCCAGCCGAACCAGTGTCTCTCGCTACGTAAGCGCTTCCATGTGTGGGTTTTCTCACTTCTTCATCCTCTGAATCGGTTGACCATACTTCGACGCCACCGAACTCATCTTCATTCACATTTTCCTGCACAATCAAAGCATTCATTGAAGTATTATTTGCCTTCTTTTTCTTTATTTCGTCCAACTTTCGCATGTAATATTCCTCATCATCTTCACCGTCCCTTTTCTCAGCCATCTTCCTCAGCATGCAATCTTTGGCAAAATGGTTCTTGCCATGACAGTAATTGCAGTCGAATCCAGAGTCTCCTGCAAGCTTGCTTTCTTTCTTGTCATCATTCTTTTGAGAGGTATTCTTCGTTTCTTCTTTCACCTTCTCAGAGCTGTAACTTCCTTGTCAGTTTCGGTTTTTATTGACAGGGAACTTCTTTCGTGCAAACTTCTTTGGATTGGTGACCATCATTGCATATTCTTCGCCTGTAAGGTCACACTCAGACATATCTGAATCCTCCTCTTCTTCTACAACACTTTTGCCTTTTGAGACAAGGGCCAGCGATCCTACACCCGAAACTACCTTCGCCTCCTTGCTTACCACGCTTTCATGGGATTTAAGGATACCCACCAGTTTCGTGAGTGAGTATGATTTAAAATGTTCATGAGCTTTCACTGTTGAGACCACAGCCATCCATTCTGGTCTTAAACCATTCATGAAAGTCACCTTCTGCTCAATCAATTTTCTTTCAATACCATGCTTGATCATCTTGCTTAGGTGATGATTAAAGCGATCGAAGGTTTGTATCAGTTTCTCTTCAGGTTTCTGTTCGAAAACTCCAAATTCTGAGAGCAACAATGTTTGAATTGAGTGTTCTAGATCCTCATCGGTTGAGTAGAGTTCTTTCAACCTATCCCAGATTTCTTTAGCCGTTGTGCATGAACCGACTAAACGAAAAGTGTCAGATTGTAATGCGAATCTGATCATTCTCATGGCTTTCACGTTACACAGCACCTTGTCCTTTTCATCCTGTTGCATCTTATCTACGTCCTCCACAAGCTGATGATATTCTTTTTGAGTCTTGACTGTCCTGTTCGTTCCAGAGTGAACAAATAGTTCGAGCGTGATAGCTTCCCAGATGAGATAACCATTATCTTCAGATCCAACTACGTAATATTCAAAGTGATGCGCCCATACTTCGTAGTCTTGAGTGTAAAGAATGGGAACCCTTGTAGTGGATCCAATGCTGTTGGAGATGTTGATGGGATTAGTTTGATTATCGTCGTGAGACATGATGAGCCTTTTCTTGAAACTGCTAGAATCAGACCTGTAAAATTGAGATTAGGGTTTTATCAAACACAAGAATTACCGTTGATAGGAAGAAGACGGCTTCTTTTTATTCGATAAAAGCGGAAACCCTTAAGAATTCTTCAAACATAAGGAATGTGTATTGATTACACAGTCTCCCGCTCTGATACCAATTGTTAGAACAAAGTTCTAGTAGGATCGATTGATTCTTAACAGAAAAGCAATAAACGACGTAATAAAGTGTTGGATTAGGTGTCTAAGCCCATAACTATAATTGGTATGTACTTGAATTGATAGCAGCACAGTCCTTTTGGGTTGCCCTCAACCTAGCAACTGGACAAGGAAATTATGAAAGGAAAGATATTAATTTATAAGATTAATAAATTAATATAAATGATTTATTAATATGTTAAAAGATTAATATATTAATTAGAAATCATTATGTCTAATTAATAGTTAGCCAGAAATTAATCAGAATTAATTTTGGGGTTAAAAGAATTAATTATAAAGTACAGGGACTAGTTTGCAATTAACTAATAGTTGAGTGGAAGGATCCAGAACCCCCTTGGAAGGAGGTGGACGAAATTCATAGGGGAAACCCTAGAGATTTCGTCCAAGGGGTCCAGATAAGGCCCTTGGGTTTTGCTTAGGCCCTAAGCAAAGGATAACTAGGGTTTTCCCTAAACCCTAGATCCCTCAGCTATTTAAGGAGCCTCCTGGCTCACATTTTAGTCACTTGTTCTTTGGAAGAAACCCTGGCCGAAATTGCATACTCCCTCCCCTCTCTCTTCTTCTACTTTCCTTCTTGCTAGTTCTTGGGTGTGATTCCATTAGAGGCATTACACTTGTGGTGCTAAGCTTCCAAGAAGATCAAGATCAAGATCAAGGGAATTATCAATTGTTTGCTATAACAATTGAAAGGTATGTAACTCCTATACCCTAGTTTGTTAATTTCGAAATTAGCCTCTCTCCTCTAGGGTTCTTGTTTGCAATTCAAAGTTATATGTTCAATAGTTAAAACATAGATCCAAAGTAGGTTGCATATGAACTTAGGAATTGTTTTTTCTAGTTTATTTGTTTTACCTAAATCCCATCAGTGGTATCAGAGCCATTGTTTGTTTTAAATTGAATTGCTATAATAGTTGAATTGCAAATTAGGGTTTATAGCCATTAAACCCTAAAGGCCAAATTTTCGCAATTAGGGTTTTGGATTGAAGGGTTTTCGAAAACCCTAGCCTCCAAAGAACCCTAATCGAAATTAGGGTTAGGGTTTTGAAAACCCTAGCCTCCTCCCTTGTAAATTTCGAAATATGCTAGAAGTTTTAGGGTTTCTTGTTTTGGATAATTGTTACTTGATTAGATTAATTGGATAATTATCCTTACCCTATTTTTTGAAATTTAGAGGGATAAGGATTAGGATTAAATTAATTGATTAATTTGATCAGATAATCCTTACAAGATTTAATAAATTGATTAAAAGTTAATTAATAGATAAATATTAAATCTAGTTAATTGGTTTATTTAAATTTAAATTTAATAGTTTGAACTTCGAAATTTATATAAACCTTGAAGTTTTAAAAAGTTTTAAAACACACCTTATATATGTATTATGATTAAATGTTTAATATTATATATGTATAAGAATATGGTCAGTCAAATCGCTAGTATGCCTCATTCACGAAGCTAGTCTATAAGGGGGTATAAGGAAACTGCCTATAAAATGGTAGTTGAATGGGTGTCCACTCTCAACCACCGCTCCCTTGATTAGTGGAGGGTCGTTAGCAGAACGGATTTGATAGGACAAATACTTCTCATTAAAAGTATAATGTTATTAAAGAAAGTACTAGAACATTATTTTACAAAATCCCAACTCTAGTTACTTTAGAAAAAATGTGAAAAGTATGCTAATCCATGAAATTGCACATTATGCTTTATTGGTCGTTAGTGGAGCGTGTGTGGTTAACCAGCACACTAAAAGGCACTAATAAAGAGTAGTAATGGGTATCTCATAATTGTCATTTTGATGGAGCGTGTGTGGTTTACCAGCACATCAATAGTTAATGATAAAGACAATGAGGTTACCAAGCACATTTGCATGGTTATTCACATCTTGTTTGTGATCCTCGGCATCCCAGTCACAAATAGAAGAGCATAATGTGAGATTAAAACATGCCATTGAATAGTTTCAATGTATCTCAAAAGAATTAGGAATTTCACTTCGTTTGTTTCGTCTAATGGTGGAATTGGTGAATCGTCATTCACCTACCTTTATGAAATTTACACTTGGATCTCGGCATCCCATTTCTAAGTTGTGAATCTTCATAGTTGGATCCTGACCTTGATATTTTATCTTTGGGTTATTATATTGAGGTATCTTGAAATCTAACTAAAACTTTCTTTCCTTTCAGATGTCTACTCCTGGAAACACTTCTGCTTCATCCTCCTCCAACCAAAACTTCTCTTTGCTCAATATCTGCTCCAAAGTCGTTATGGATGGCTCAAACTATAACGATTGGATGCGCAACATCAAGATGGCTTTTCGTTTTGAGAACAAAGAATATGTTCTTGAAAAGGAGCTCAAAGAGCTTGATGAGTCTGAAGCTACTCCTGAAGATCTAGCTGCCTACAAGAAACATTACGATGATGCTACCAAAGTGGCATGCATCATGGTGGCAACCATGTCCCCAGAACTGCGGAGGTACTATGAGGACTACTGGCCTTTCGAGATGAACAAGGACCTTATGGAAAAGTACCATAAGCGAGCTCGTCAAGAAAAGTTTGAAGTAGTCAAGTCACTCATGGCTTGCAAGATGAAAGAGGGGGAGTCGGTTGTGTCACATGTGCAAAGAATGCAACGCTACATAGAGCGTTTGGTCAAGCTCAACATTCACTTTGATGAGGAATTGGCCATTGACATGGTCTTGAACTCACTGCCTGATTGTTATGGTCAGTTTATTCTAACTTACCATTTGAACAATACTGAGCAGACTTTGGCCCAATTGCACAACTTGTTGCAGACAGCTGAAGCAGGGATGAAGGGTAAAAGTATACCCTCCACACCTGCAAGTGCCCCTGTGTTGGCTATTGGACAGGGAAAGGGGAAAAAGAGGAAAGGTCCTCCCAAGCAAAATTGGAAGAGCAAGGCTCAAGCTGGGTCGTCTAGTAATGGCCCAAAGGCTAAGCCCAATGGTTCCACTCCCCATGTTTCTGATCCAAACGAGGTCGTTTGCTTTTATTGCAATCAAAAGGGGCATTGGAAGAGATCTTGCCCACAATATCTGCAAGATATCAAGGATGGCAAAGTGAAGCCATCTTCTGTAGGTATTTACACTATTTCTGCTAATAACTCATTATCTTCTCGTTCATGGGTCCTTGATACAGGATGTGGTTTTCATATCTGTTCTGATTTGCAGGGACTAAAGGAAAGTGAGGAGATAGAGCGAGGGAGGATAAACTTGATCATGGGAAACAGAAAGTCTTCACCAGTAACCAAGATCGGAGTTTATCAACTTTTGCTTAGTAATGATGTTAGATTAGATTTAATAAATTGTTGCTATTCGTCTGAGATGACGAGAAACATTATTTCATTTCATGCATTGTTCAGACAAGGTTTTAAATATTCTTTTAATGATTTGAATGGTTCAATTTCTGTTTATAAGAATGGTGTTTTTATGTTTGAAGCTTTAACTTGTGATGGTATGTATGAAACAGTGACTTGTGTTGATAGCTTAGGAAATAGTGTACTTAATATTGACTTGTCTAATAGTGTAGACAAGGCATGCTTGTGGCATTGTCGTCTTGGACACATTAACAAGAAACGCATAGCCCAACTCCAAAAGGATGGAGTGTTGGAATCATTTGACCTAAAATCAGATGATATGTGTGAATCTTGTCTTTTGGGAAAGATGACAAAATCACCATTCACAGGGTCTTGTGAAAGAGGTGAAGGTCTGTTGGATCTCATACACACAGATGTGTGTGGGCCCTTCAGATCAACTACAAGAGATGCTAATCGATTCTATGTGACTTTCACTGACGATTATAGCAGATATGGTTATATCTACTTGATCAAGCATAAGTCAGAAACCTTTGAAAAGTTCAAAGAGTTTAAGCATGAGGTCGAAAATCAATTGGGCAGGAAGATAAAGATACTTAGATCCGATAGAGGTGGGGAGTATCTTAGTATCGAGTTCAACGACTATCTGAAAGAATGTGGGATAGTCTCACAATTGACTCCTCCTAGGACACCACAATTAAATGGTGTAGCTGAGAGGCGTAATCGCACCTTGTTGGACATGGTTCGTTCTATGATGAGTCGTGCTTCGCTTCCTATTCACTTCTGGGGGTATGCCTTAGAGACAGCCGCCCACATCCTCAATCTTGTCCCTACAAAGAAGGTTGCCAAAACACCTCACGAAATGTGGGTTTTCTCACTTCTTCATCCTCTGAATCGGTTGACCATACTTCGACGCCACCGAACTCATCTTCATTCACATTTTCCTGCACAATCAAAGCATTCATTGAAGTATTATTTGCCTTCTTTTTCTTTATTTCGTACAACTTTCGCATGTAATATTCCTCATCATCTTCACCGTCCCTTTTCTCAGCCATCTTCCTCAGCATGCAATCTTTGGCAAAATGGTTCTTGCCATGACAGTAATTGCAGTCGAATCCAGAGTCTCCTGCAAGCTTGCTTTCTTTCTTGTCATCATTCTTTTGAGAGGTATTCTTCGTTTCTTCTTTCACCTTCTCAGAGCTGTAA
The DNA here is from genome assembly GCF_052849685.1 of Lactuca virosa. Classification (NCBI taxonomy): domain Eukaryota; kingdom Viridiplantae; phylum Streptophyta; class Magnoliopsida; order Asterales; family Asteraceae; genus Lactuca; species Lactuca virosa. The sequence goes on from NC_136432.1 coordinate 88,341,887, forward strand.
CTTCCTTGTCAGTTTCGGTTTTTATTGACAGGGAACTTCTTTTGTGCAAACTTCTTTGGATTGGTGACCATCATTGCATATTCTTCGCCTGTAAGGTCACACTCAGACATATTTGAATCCTCCTCTTCTTCTACAACACTTTTGCCTTTTGAGACAAGGGCCAGCGATCCTACACCCGAAACTACCTTCGTCACTTTGCTTACCACGCTTTCATGGGATTTAAGGATACCCACCAGTTTCGCGAGTGAGTATGATTTAAAATGTTCATGAGCTTTCACTGTTGAGACCACAGCCATCCATTCTGGTCTTAAACCATTCATGAAAGTCACCTTCTGCTCAATCAATTTTCTTTCAATGCCATGCTTGATCATCTTGCTTAGGTGATGATTAAAGCGATCGAAGGTTTGTATCAGTTTCTCTTCAGGTTTCTGTTCGAAAACTCCAAATTCTGAGAGCAACAATGTTTGAATTGAGTGTTCTAGATCCTCATCGGTTGAGTAGAGTTCTTTCAACCTATCCCAGATTTCTTTAGCCGTTGTGCATGAACCGACTAAACGAAAAGTGTCAGATTGTAATGCGAATCTGATCATTCTCATGGCTTTCACGTTACACAGCACCTTGTCCTTTTCATCCTGTTGCATCTTATCTACGTCCTCCACAAGCTGATTATATTCTTTTTGAGTCTTGACTGTCCTGTTCATTCTAGAGTGAACAAATGGTCCGAGCGTGATAGCTTCCCAGATGAGATAACCATTATCTTCAGATCCAACTACGTAATATTCAAAGTGATGCGCCCATACTTCGTAGTCTTGAGTGTAAAGAATGGGAACCCTTGTAGTGGATCCAATGCTGTTGGAGATGTTGATGGGATTAGTTTGATTATCGTCGTGAGACATGATGAGCCTTTTCTTGAAACTGCTAGAATCAGACCTGTAAAATTGAGATTAGGGTTTTATCAAACACAAGAATTACCGTTGATAGGAAGAAGACAGCTTCTTTATATTCGATAAAAGCGGAAACCCTTAAGAATTCTTCAAACAGAAGGAATGTGTATTGATTACACAGTCTCCCGCTCTGATACCAATTGTTAGAACAAAGTTCTAGTAGGATCGATTGATTCTTAACAGAAAAGCAATAAACGACGTAATAAAGTGTTGGATTAGGTGTCTAAGCCCATAACTATAATTGGTATGTACTTGAATTGATAGCAGCACAGTCCTTTTGGGTTGCCCTCAACCTAGCAACTGGACAAGGAAATTATGAAAGGAAAGATATTAATTTATAAGATTAATAAATTAATATAAATGATTTATTAATACGTTAAAAGATTAATATATTAATTAGAAATCATTATGTCTAATTAATAGTTAGCCAGAAATTAATCAGAATTAATTTTGGGGTTAAAAGAATTAATTATAAAGTACAGGGACTAGTTTGCAATTAACTAATAGTTGAGTGGAAGGATCCAGAACCCCCTTGGAAGGAGGTGGACGAAATTCATAGGGGAAACCCTAGAGATTTCGTCCAAGGGGTCCAGATAAGGCCCTTGGGTTTTGCTTAGGCCCTAAGCAAAGGATAACTAGGGTTTTCCCTAAACCCTAGATCCCTCAGCTATTTAAGGAGCCTCCTGGCTCACATTTTAGTCACTTGTTCTTTGGAAGAAACCCTGGCCGAAATTGCATACTCCCTCCCCTCTCTCTTCTTCTACTTTCCTTCTTGCTAGTTCTTGGGTGTGATTCCATTAGAGGCATTACACTTGTGGTGCTAAGCTTCCAAGAAGATCAAGATCAAGATCAAGGGAATTATCAATTGTTTGCTATAACAATTGAAAGGTATGTAACTCCTATACCCTAGTTTGTTAATTTCGAAATTAGCCTCTCTCCTCTAGGGTTCTTGTTTGCAATTCAAAGTTATATGTTCAATAGTTAAAACATAGATCCAAAGTAGGTTGCATATGAACTTAGGAATTGTTTTTTCTAGTTTATTTGTTTTACCTAAATCCCATCAGTGGTATCAGAGCCATTGTTTGTTTTAAATTGAATTGCTATAATAGTTGAATTGCAAATTAGGGTTTATAGCCATTAAACCCTAAAGGCCAAATTTTCGCAATTAGGGTTTTGGATTGAAGGGTTTTCGAAAACCCTAGCCTCCAAAGAACCCTAATCGAAATTAGGGTTAGGGTTTTGAAAACCCTAGCCTCCTCCCTTGTAAATTTCGAAATATGCTAGAAGTTTTAGGGTTTCTTGTTTTGGATAATTGTTACTTGATTAGATTAATTGGATAATTATCCTTACCCTATTTTTTGAAATTTAGAGGGATAAGGATTAGGATTAAATTAATTGATTAATTTGATTAGATAATCCTTACAAGATTTAATAAATTGATTAAAAGTTAATTAATAGATAAATATTAAATCTAGTTAATTGGTTTATTTAAATTTAAATTTAATAGTTTGAATTTCGAAATTTATATAAACCTTGAAGTTTTAAAAAGTTTTAAAACACACCTTATATATGTATTATGATTAAATGTTTAATATTATATATGTATAAGAATATGGTCAGTCAAATCGCTAGTATGCCTCATTCACGAAGCTAGTCTATAAGGGGGTATAAGGAAACTGCCTATAAAATGGTAGTTGAATGGGTGTCCACTCTCAACCACCGCTCCCTTGATTAGTGGAGGGTCGTTAGCAGAACGGATTTGATAGGACAAATTAAAAGTATAATGTTATTAAAGAAAGTACTAGAACATTATTTTACAAAATCCCAACTCTAGTTACTTTAGAAAAAATGTGAAAAGTATGCTAATCCATGAAATTGCACATTATGCTTTATTGGTCGTTAGTGGAGCGTGTGTGGTTAACCAGCACACTAAAAGGCACTAATAAAGAGTAGTAATGGGTATCTCATAATTGTCATTTTGATGGAGCGTGTGTGGTTTACCAGCACATCAATAGTTAATGATAAAGACAATGAGGTTACCAAGCACATTTGCATGGTTATTCACATCTTGTTTGTGATCCTCGGCATCCCAGTCACAAATAGAAGAGCATAATGTGAGATTAAAACATGCCATTGAATAGTTTCAATGTATCTCAAAAGAATTAGGAATTTCACTTCGTTTGTTTCGTCTAATGGTGGAATTGGTGAATCGTCATTCACCTACCTTTATGAAATTTACACTTGGATCTCGGCATCCCATTTCTAAGTTGTGAATCTTCATAGTTGGATCCTGACCTTGATATTTTATCTTTGGGTTATTATATTGAGGTATCTTGAAATCTAACTAAAACTTTCTTTCCTTTCAGATGTCTACTCCTGGAAACACTTCTGCTTCATCCTCCTCCAACCAAAACTTCTCTTTGCTCAATATCTGCTCCAAAGTCGTTATGGATGGCTCAAACTATAACGATTGGATGCGCAACATCAAGATGGCTTTTCGTTTTGAGAACAAAGAATATGTTCTTGAAAAGGAGCTCAAAGAGCTTGATGAGTCTGAAGCTACTCCTGAAGATCTAGCTGCCTACAAGAAACATTACGATGATGCTACCAAAGTGGCATGCATCATGGTGGCAACCATGTCCCCAGAACTGCGGAGGTACTATGAGGACTACTGGCCTTTCGAGATGAACAAGGACCTTATGGAAAAGTACCATAAGCGAGCTCGTCAAGAAAAGTTTGAAGTAGTCAAGTCACTCATGGCTTGCAAGATAAAAGAGGGGGAGTCGGTTGTGTCACATGTGCAAAGAATGCAACGCTACATAGAGCGTTTGGTCAAGCTCAACATTCACTTTGATGAGGAATTGGCCATTGACATGGTCTTGAACTCACTGCCTGATTGTTATGGTCAGTTTATTCTAACTTACCATTTGAACAATACTGAGCAGACTTTGGCCCAATTGCACAACTTGTTGCAGACAGCTGAAGCAGGGATGAAGGGTAAAAGTATACCCTCCACACCTGCAAGTGCCCCTGTGTTGGCTATTGGACAGGGAAAGGGGAAAAAGAGGAAAGGTCCTCCCAAGCAAAATTGGAAGAGCAAGGCTCAAGCTGGGTCGTCTAGTAATGGCCCAAAGGCTAAGCCCAATGGTTCCACTCCCCATGTTTCTGATCCAAAAGAGGCCGTTTGCTTTTATTGCAATCAAAAGGGGCATTGGAAGAGATCTTGCCCACAATATCTGCAAGATATCAAGGATGGCAAAGTGAAGCCATCTTCTGTAGGTATTTACACTATTTCTGCTAATAACTCATTATCTTCTCGTTCATGGGTCCTTGATACAGGATGTGGTTTTCATATCTGTTCTGATTTGCAGGGACTAAAGGAAAGTGAGGAGATAGAGCGAGGGAGGATAAACTTGATCATGGGAAACAGAAAGTCTTCACCAGTAACCAAGATCGGAGTTTATCAACTTTTGCTTAGTAATGATGTTAGATTAGATTTAATAAATTGTTGCTATTCGTCTGAGATGACGAGAAACATTATTTCATTTCATGCATTGTTCAGACAAGGTTTTAAATATTCTTTTAATGATTTGAATGGTTCAATTTCTGTTTATAAGAATGGTGTTTTTATGTTTGAAGCTTTAACTTGTGATGGTATGTATGAAACAGTGACTTGTGTTGATAGCTTAGGAAATAGTGTACTTAATATTGACTTGTCTAATAGTGTAGACAAGGCATGCTTGTGGCATTGTCGTCTTGGACACATTAACAAGAAACGCATAGCCCAACTCCAAAAGGATGGAGTGTTGGAATCATTTGACCTAAAATCAGATGATATGTGTGAGTCTTGTCTTTTGGGAAAGATGACAAAATCACCATTCACAGGGTCTTGTGAAAGAGGTGAAGGTCTGTTGGATCTCATACACACAGATGTGTGTGGGCCCTTCAGATCAACTACAAGAGATGCTAATCGATTCTATGTGACTTTCACTGACGATTATAGCAGATATGGTTATATCTACTTGATCAAGCATAAGTCAGAAACCTTTGAAAAGTTCAAAGAGTTTAAGCATGAGGTCGAAAATCAATTGGGCAGGAAGATAAAGATACTTAGATCCGATAGAGGTGGGGAGTATCTTAGTATCGAGTTCAACGACTATCTGAAAGAATGTGGGATAGTCTCACAATTGACTCCTCCTAGGACACCACAATTAAATGGTGTAGCTGAGAGGCGTAATCGCACCTTGTTGGACATGGTTCGTTCTATGATGAGTCGTGCTTCGCTTCCTATTCACTTCTGGGGGTATGCCTTAGAGACAGCCGCCCACATCCTCAATCTTGTCCCTACAAAGAAGGTTGCCAAAACACCTCACGAAATGTGGGTTTTCTCACTTCTTCATCCTCTGAATCGGTTGACCATACTTCGACGCCACCGAACTCATCTTCATTCACATTTTCCTGCACAATCAAAGCATTCATTGAAGTATTATTTGCCTTCTTTTTCTTTATTTCGTACAACTTTCGCATGTAATATTCCTCATCATCTTCACCGTCCCTTTTCTCAGCCATCTTCCTCAGCATGCAATCTTTGGCAAAATGGTTCTTGCCATGACAGTAATTGCAGTCGAATCCAGAGTCTCCTGCAAGCTTGCTTTCTTTCTTGTCATCATTCTTTTGAGAGGTATTCTTCGTTTCTTCTTTCACCTTCTCAGAGCTGTAACTTCCTTGTCAGTTTCGGTTTTTATTGACAGGGAACTTCTTTTGTGCAAACTTCTTTGGATTGGTGACCATCATTGCATATTCTTCGCCTGTAAGGTCACACTCAGACATATTTGAATCCTCCTCTTCTTCTACAACACTTTTGCCCTTTGAGACAAGGGCCAGCGATCCTACACCCGAAACTACCTTCGTCACTTTGCTTACCACGCTTTCATGGGATTTAAGGATACCCACCAGTTTCGCGAGTGAGTATGATTTAAAATGTTCATGAGCTTTCACTGTTGAGACCACAGCCATCCATTCTGGTCTTAAACCATTCATGAAAGTCACCTTCTGCTCAATCAATTTTCTTTCAATGCCATGCTTGATCATCTTGCTTAGGTGATGATTAAAGCGATCGAAGGTTTGTATCAGTTTCTCTTCAGGTTTCTGTTCGAAAACTCCAAATTCTGAGAGCAACAATGTTTGAATTGAGTGTTCTAGATCCTCATCGGTTGAGTAGAGTTCTTTCAACCTATCCCAGATTTCTTTAGCCGTTGTGCATGAACCGACTAAACGAAAAGTGTCAGATTGTAATGCGAATCTGATCATTCTCATGGCTTTCACGTTACACAGCACCTTGTCCTTTTCATCCTGTTGCATCTTATCTACGTCCTCCACAAGCTGATTATATTCTTTTTGAGTCTTGACTGTCCTGTTCATTCTAGAGTGAACAAATGGTCCGAGCGTGATAGCTTCCCAGATGAGATAACCATTATCTTCAGATCCAACTACGTAATATTCAAAGTGATGCGCCCATACTTCGTAGTCTTGAGTGTAAAGAATGGGAACCCTTGTAGTGGATCCAATGCTGTTTGAGATGTTGATGGGATTAGTTTGATTATCGTCGTGAGACATGATGAGCCTTTTCTTGAAACTGCTAGAATCAGACCTGTAAAATTGAGATTAGGGTTTTATCAAACACAAGAATTACCGTTGATAGGAAGAAGACGGCTTCTTTATATTCGATAAAAGCGGAAACCCTTAAGAATTCTTCAAACAGAAGGAATGTGTATTGATTACACAGTCTCCCGCTCTGATACCAATTGTTAGAACAAAGTTCTAGTAGGATCGATTGATTCTTAACAGAAAAGCAATAAACGACGTAATAAAGTGTTGGATTAGGTGTCTAAGCCCATAACTATAATTGGTATGTACTTGAATTGATAGCAGCACAGTCCTTTTGGGTTGCCCTCAACCTAGCAACTGGACAAGGAAATTATGAAAGGAAAGATATTAATTTATAAGATTAATTAATTAATATAAATGATTTATTAATACGTTAAAAGATTAATATATTAATTAGAAATCATTATGTCTAATTAATAGTTAGCCAGAAATTAATCAGAATTAATTTTGGGGTTAAAAGAATTAATTATAAAGTACAGGGACTAGTTTGCAATTAACTAATAGTTGAGTGGAAGGATCCAGAACCCCCTTGGAAGGAGGTGGACGAAATTCATAGGGGAAACCCTAGAGATTTCGTCCAAGGGGTCCAGATAAGGCCCTTGGGTTTTGCTTAGGCCCTAAGCAAAGGATAACTAGGGTTTTCCCTAAACCCTAGATCCCTCAGCTATTTAAGGAGCCTCCTGGCTCACATTTTAGGTCACTTGTTCTTTGGAAGAAACCCTGGCCGAAATTGCATACTCCCTCCCCTCTCTCTTCTTCTACTTTCCTTCTTGCTAGTTCTTGGGTGTGATTCCATTAGAGGCATTACACTTGTGGTGCTAAGCTTCCAAGAAGATCAAGATCAAGATCAAGGGAATTATCAATTGTTTGCTATAACAATTGAAAGGTATGTAACTCCTATACCCTAGTTTGTTAATTTCGAAATTAGCCTCTCTCCTCTAGGGTTCTTGTTTGCAATTCAAAGTTATATGTTCAATAGTTAAAACATAGATCCAAAGTAGGTTGCATATGAACTTAGGAATTGTTTTTTCTAGTTTATTTGTTTTACCTAAATCCCATCAGTGGTATCAGAGCCATTGTTTGTTTTAAATTGAATTGCTATAATAGTTGAATTGCAAATTAGGGTTTATAGCCATTAAACCCTAAAGGCCAAATTTTCGCAATTAGGGTTTTGGATTGAAGGGTTTTCGAAAACCCTAGCCTCCAAAGAACCCTAATCGAAATTAGGGTTAGGGTTTTGAAAACCCTAGCCTCCTCCCTTGTAAATTTCGAAATATGCTAGAAGTTTTAGGGTTTCTTGTTTTGGATAATTGTTACTTGATTAGATTAATTGGATAATTATCCTTACCCTATTTTTTGAAATTTAGAGGGATAAGGATTAGGATTAAATTAATTGATTAATTTGATTAGATAATCCTTACAAGATTTAATAAATTGATTAAAAGTTAATTAATAGATAAATATTAAATCTAGTTAATTGGTTTATTTAAATTTAAATTTAATAGTTTGAATTTCGAAATTTATATAAACCTTGAAGTTTTAAAAAGTTTTAAAACACACCTTATATATGTATTATGATTAAATGTTTAATATTATATATGTATAAGAATATGGTCAGTCAAATCGCTAGTATGCCTCATTCACGAAGCTAGTCTATAAGGGGGTATAAGGAAACTGCCTATAAAATGGTAGTTGAATGGGTGTCCACTCTCAACCACCGCTCCCTTGATTAGTGGAGGGTCGTTAGCAGAACGGATTTGATAGGACAAATACTTCTCCTTAAAAGTATAATGTTATTAAAGAAAGTACTAGAACATTATTTTACAAAATCCCAACTCTAGTTACTTTAGAAAAAATGTGAAAAGTATGCTAATCCATGAAATTGCACATTATGCTTTATTGGTCGTTAGTGGAGCGTGTGTGGTTAACCAGCACACTAAAAGGCACTAATAAAGAGTAGTAATGGGTATCTCATAATTGTCATTTTGATGGAGCGTGTGTGGTTTACCAGCACATCAATAGTTAATGATAAAGACAATGAGGTTACCAAGCACATTTGCATGGTTATTCACATCTTGTTTGTGATCCTCGGCATCCCAGTCACAAATAGAAGAGCATAATGTGAGATTAAAACATGCCATTGAATAGTTTCAATGTATCTCAAAAGAATTAGGAATTTCACTTCGTTTGTTTCGTCTAATGGTGGAATTGGTGAATCGTCATTCACCTACCTTTATGAAATTTACACTTGGATCTCGGCATCCCATTTCTAAGTTGTGAATCTTCATAGTTGGATCCTGACCTTGATATTTTATCTTTGGGTTATTATATTGAGGTATCTTGAAATCTAACTAAAACTTTCTTTCCTTTCAGATGTCTACTCCTGGAAACACTTCTGCTTCATCCTCCTCCAACCAAAACTTCTCTTTGCTCAATATCTGCTCCAAAGTCGTTATGGATGGCTCAAACTATAACGATTGGATGCGCAACATCAAGATGGCTTTTCGTTTTGAGAACAAAGAATATGTTCTTGAAAAGGAGCTCAAAGAGCTTGATGAGTCTGAAGCTACTCCTGAAGATCTAGCTGCCTACAAGAAACATTACGATGATGCTACCAAAGTGGCATGCATCATGGTGGCAACCATGTCCCCAGAACTGCGGAGGTACTATGAGGACTACTGGCCTTTCGAGATGAACAAGGACCTTATGGAAAAGTACCATAAGCGAGCTCGTCAAGAAAAGTTTGAAGTAGTCAAGTCACTCATGGCTTGCAAGATAAAAGAGGGGGAGTCGGTTGTGTCACATGTGCAAAGAATGCAACGCTACATAGAGCGTTTGGTCAAGCTCAACATTCACTTTGATGAGGAATTGGCCATTGACATGGTCTTGAACTCACTGCCTGATTGTTATGGTCAGTTTATTCTAACTTACCATTTGAACAATACTGAGCAGACTTTGGCCCAATTGCACAACTTGTTGCAGACAGCTGAAGCAGGGATGAAGGGTAAAAGTATACCCTCCACACCTGCAAGTGCCCCTGTGTTGGCTATTGGACAGGGAAAGGGGAAAAAGAGGAAAGGTCCTCCCAAGCAAAATTGGAAGAGCAAGGCTCAAGCTGGGTCGTCTAGTAATGGCCCAAAGGCTAAGCCCAATGGTTCCACTCCCCATGTTTCTGATCCAAAAGAGGCCGTTTGCTTTTATTGCAATCAAAAGGGGCATTGGAAGAGATCTTGCCCACAATATCTGCAAGATATCAAGGATGGCAAAGTGAAGCCATCTTCTGTAGGTATTTACACTATTTCTGCTAATAACTCATTATCTTCTCGTTCATGGGTCCTTGATACAGGATGTGGTTTTCATATCTGTTCTGATTTGCAGGGACTAAAGGAAAGTGAGGAGATAGAGCGAGGGAGGATAAACTTGATCATGGGAAACAGAAAGTCTTCACCAGTAACCAAGATCGGAGTTTATCAACTTTTGCTTAGTAATGATGTTAGATTAGATTTAATAAATTGTTGCTATTCGTCTGAGATGACGAGAAACATTATTTCATTTCATGCATTGTTCAGACAAGGTTTTAAATATTCTTTTAATGATTTGAATGGTTCAATTTCTGTTTATAAGAATGGTGTTTTTATGTTTGAAGCTTTAACTTGTGATGGTATGTATGAAACAGTGACTTGTGTTGATAGCTTAGGAAATAGTGTACTTAATATTGACTTGTCTAATAGTGTAGACAAGGCATGCTTGTGGCATTGTCGTCTTGGACACATTAACAAGAAACGCATAGTCCAACTCCAAAAGGATGGAGTGTTGGAATCATTTGACCTAAAATCAGATGATATGTGTGAATCTTGTCTTTTGGGAAAGATGACAAAATCACCATTCACAGGGTCTTGTGAAAGAGGTGAAGGTCTGTTGGATCTCATACACACAGATGTGTGTGGGCCCTTCAGATCAACTACAAGAGATGCTAATCGATTCTATGTGACTTTCACTGACGATTATAGCAGATATGGTTATATCTACTTGATCAAGCATAAGTCAGAAACCTTTGAAAAGTTCAAAGAGTTTAAGCATGAGGTCGAAAATCAATTGGGCAGGAAGATAAAGATACTTAGATCCGATAGAGGTGGGGAGTATCTGAGAGGCGTAATCGCACCTTGTTGGACATGGTTCGTTCTATGATGAGTCGTGCTTCGCTTCCTATTCACTTCTGGGGGTATGCCTTAGAGACAGCCGCCCACATCCTCAATCTTGTCCCTACAAAGAAGGTTGCCAAAACACCTCACGAAATGTGGGTTTTCTCACTTCTTCATCCTCTGAATCGGTTGACCATACTTCGACGCCACCGAACTCATCTTCATTCACATTTTCCTGCACAATCAAAGCATTCATTGAAGTATTATTTGCCTTCTTTTTCTTTATTTCGTACAACTTTCGCATGTAATATTCCTCATCATCTTCACCGTCCCTTTTCTCAGCCATCTTCCTCAGCATGCAATCTTTGGCAAAATGGTTCTTGCCATGACAGTAATTGCAGTCGAATCCAGAGTCTCCTGCAAGCTTGCTTTCTTTCTTGTCATCATTCTTTTGAGAGGTATTCTTCGTTTCTTCTTTCACCTTCTCAGAGCTGTAACTTCCTTGTCAGTTTTGGTTTTTATTGACAGGGAACTTCTTTCGTGCAAACTTCTTTGGATTGGTGACCATCATTGCATATTCTTCGCCTGTAAGGTCACACTCAGACATATTTGAATCCTCCTCTTCTTCTACAACACTTTTGCCTTTTGAGACAAGGGCCAGCGATCCTACACCCAAAACTACCTTCGCCACTTTGCTTACCACGCTTTCATGGGATTTAAGGATACCCACCAGTTTCGCGAGTGAGTATGATTTAAAATGTTCATGAGCTTTCACTGTTGAGACCACAGCCATCCATTCTGGTCTTAAACCATTCATGAAAGTCACCTTCTGCTCAATCAATTTTCTTTCAATGCCATGCTTGATCATCTTGCTTAGGTGATGATTAAAGCGATCGAAGGTTTGTATCAGTTTCTCTTCAGGTTTCTGTTCGAAAACTCCAAATTCTGAGAGCAACAATGTTTGAATTGAGTGTTCTAGATCCTCATCGGTTGAGTAGAGTTCTTTCAACCTATCCCAGATTTCTTTAGCCGTTGTGCATGAACCGACTAAACGAAAAGTGTCAGATTGTAATGCGAATCTGATCATTCTCATGGCTTTCACGTTACACAGCACCTTGTCCTTTTCATCCTGTTGCATCTTATCTACGTCCTCCACAAGCTGATTATATTCTTTTTGAGTCTTGACTGTCCTGTTCATTCTAGAGTGAACAAATGGTCCGAGCGTGATAGCTTCCCAGATAAGATAACCATTATCTTCAGATCCAACTACGTAATATTCAAAGTGATGCGCCCATACTTCGTAGTCTTGAGTGTAAAGAATGGGAACCCTTGTAGTGGATCCAATGCTGTTGGAGATGTTGATGGGATTAGTTTGATTATCGTCGTGAGACATGATGAGCCTTTTCTTGAAACTGCTAGAATCAGACCTGTAAAATTGAGATTAGGGTTTTATTAAACACAAGAATTACCGTTGATAGGAAGAAGACGGCTTCTTTATATTCGATAAAAGTGGAAACCCTTAAGAATTCTTCAAACAGAAGGAATGTGTATTGATTACACAGTCTCCCGCTCTGATACCAATTGTTAGAACAAAGTTCTAGTAGGATCGATTGATTCTTAACAGAAAAGCAATAAACGACGTAATAAAGTGTTGGATTAGGTGTCTAAGCCCATAACTATAATTGGTATGTACTTGAATTGATAGCAGCACAGTCCTTTTGGGTTGCCCTCAACCTAGCAACTGGACAAGGAAATTATGAAAGGAAAGATATTAATTTATAAGATTAATAAATTAATATAAATGATTTATTAATATGTTAAAAGATTAATATATTAATTAGAAATCATTATGTCTAATTAATAGTTAGCCACAAATTAATCAGAATTAATTTTGGGGTTAAAAGAATTAATTATAAAGTATAGGGACTAGTTTGCAATTAACTAATAGTTGAGTGGAAGGATCCAGAACCCCCTTGGAAGGAGGTGGACGAAATTCATAGGGGAAACCCTAGAGATTTCGTCCAAGGGGTCCAGATAAGGCCCTTGGGTTTTGCTTAGGCCCTAAGCAAAGGATAACTAGGGTTTTCCCTAAACCCTAGATCCCTCAGCTATTTAAGGAGCCTCCTGGCTCACATTTTAGGTCACTTGTTCTTTGGAAGAAACCCTGGCCGAAATTGCATACTCCCTCCCCTCTCTCTTCTTCTACTTTCCTTCTTGCTAGTTCTTGGGTGTGATTCCATTAGAGGCATTACACTTGTGGTGCTAAGCTTCCAAGAAGATCAAGATCAAGATCAAGGGAATTATCAATTGTTTGCTATAACAATTGAAAGGTATGTAACTCCTATACCCTAGTTTGTTAATTTCGAAATTAGCCTCTCTCCTCTAGGGTTCTTGTTTGCAATTCAAAGTTATATGTTCAATAGTTAAAACATAGATCCAAAGTAGGTTGCATGTGAACTTAGGAATTGTTTTTTCTAGTTTATTTGTTTTACCTAAATCCCATCATAAAGAACACAAAAATGGTTTAACTGATGTCGAATGATTAAACTTTAACACCTCAGAAGAGCTCGATTAAGAACTTCGACTGTAGAGGTGTTTAGGGTTACAAAGTAATAATAATAATCACGACCGTATCTAAGGTATACATGCATGCACTATTTATATCTTAACCCTAATCAATAAACGTTAACCCTAATCAATAATCACGGATGGACAGGCCCAATCCGGATATACAAAAGACAGCCCATGACGCAACATCAAATACCCAACAACTTTGAATGGTCCAATGAACCTTGGACTCAGCTTCCTTCTCTTCCCAAATCTGATTAATTAATCCCTTCCATGGAGAGACTTTAAGTAACACTTAGTCTCCAACTTCGAAAGTGATCGACTGTCGCTTCTTATCTGCATAGTTCTTTTGACGGTCTTGAGTTGCTAGCATCCTTTCTCTGATTACTTTCAACTTCTTAGTAGTCTGATGGACAATCTTAGGACTCGTAAACTGCTTCTCTCTAGCTTCAAACCAACAAGACGGCATACGGCACTTATGTCCGTACAATGCATGATAAGCTTTCATCTTAATGCTTGATTGGTAACTATTATTGTAGGAAAATTCTACCAATGGTAGATGCTCATAGCAGTTACCCATAAACTCCAAGGTACAAGCTCTCAGCATATCTGCCAGTGTTTGAATACTTCTCTCGCTTTGACCATCAGTATGTTGATGGTAAATAGTACTCAACACAGTTTTGTACCCATATCTTCGTGTAGACTCTTCCAAAATCGTGAAGTAAAAAGACTATCACGGTCTGAAACAATTGTCAAGGGAACACCACCGTGAGCTTTCACTATCTCTTTCACGTAAACTTTTGCAAGAGTATCTATATACCATTTCTCATTGACTGCTATGAAATGTGCACTCTTCGTGAATTGATCCATAATCACCCAAATAATGTCGTGAACATTCTTCATCCTATGAAGCTTGGTCACAAAATCCATGGTGATGTATTCCCACTTACCCATGGGTACTGGTAAAGGTTCCAAATTCACATACGGTTTCTGATGTTACGCTTTAACCCTTGTAAAGGTTACACACTCAGCCACATACTTAGCAACATCGAGCTTCATTTTCGGCCACCCGTGACATAGTTTCAGATCCCTATACATCTTGGTGCTATCGGGATGAATAGAGTACATGGTCTTGTGAGCTTCTTCCATCAAAAGATCCATCATTCCTCCCATATTAGGTACCCAAATTCTATTTTGGAATACCTTCAACCCTTGGCTGTTTGTACCGAATACTAACATTTTGCCCAAATGTTCTTCCTTTCGGTTATCTCCCTCCAAAGCTTCCTCCTGAGCCTTCTTGATACTTTCTACAATTGTCAAGACGATTTCAATTCTCAACGTTCTTGGCATCTTCCTTTGCAAGTTTATCTTTCTATTCAAAGCATCTGCTATGACATTTTCTTTACCAGGGTGGTAAAGTATCTCGCAGTCATAATCCTTAAGTAATTCTAACCAGCGTCTTTGTCTCATGTTCAACTCCTTCTTATCAAAGAGATATTGAAGACTCGTATGATCGATGAAAATTTTACACTTCGTGCCATAAAGATTATGTCTCCATATCTTTAGTGCAAAAACCACCACTGCTAACTCTAAATCATGAGTGTGGTAGTTTTGTTCGTGTGTTTTCAATTGTCGGAATGCATATGCTATCACTCTATCTCTCTGGTTAGAACACAACCTAACCCAACTCCAGATGCATCACTATAAACTGCAAAATCTTTTACTCTGTTGGGTAAAGTAAGGATTGGTGCTTCACACAATTGCTTCTTTCGCTTCTCGAAAGCTTCTTCATGCTTCTCATTCCATGTGTAGGTAGCTCCTTTGTGGGTCAATGCTGTCAATGGAGCAGCTATTGAAGAAAAGCCCTTGATAAACCTTCTACAATATCCATCTAATCCTAGAAAGCTATGAATCTCAGTGAGACTTTTTGGTCGTTCCCACTTCATCAATGCTTCGATCTTTGCTGGATCAACCATTATGCCTTCTTGGTTAACCACATGACCCAAGAATTGCACCTATCGAATCCAAAAATCACATTTAGAGAACTTTGCATATAATTTCTCTTTCTTCAGACTTCTAACACTTCGTGTAAGTACTTGCCATGCTCCTGCTGGCTCTTTGAGTAAATCAGAATGTCATCGATGAACTCTGTTACAAATATATCGAGGAAAGGTTTACCACCCTATTCATCATATCTATAAATGTTGCTAGAGCATTGGTTAGTCCAAATGACATAACTAAAAATTCGCAGTGTCTATATCTTGTTCTGAATGCGATATTCTCAATATCTTGTTCTCGCACCTTCAACTGATGATACCCTGACCTGAGATCAATCTTCGAAAAACATATTGCGCCTTTTAGTTAACCAAATAGATCATCAATCTTAGGAAATGGGTATTTATTCTTCATTGTCGCCTCATTCAGATCTTTGTAATCTATGTACATCCTCATGCTCCCATCTTTCTTCTTCACGAATAACACTGGAGCTCCCCAGGGTGAAGAACTAGGTCTAATGAAACCTTTGTCCAACAACTCCTGAAGTTGCATCATAAGCTCCTCCATCTCCTTCGCTGCTAATCGATATGGTGCTTTCGTTATGGGTGTAGTTCCTAGTAACAAGTCTATTTAAAATTCTACTTGTCTATCAGGGGGCAATCTAGGAAGAGATTCGAGAAATACTTTCGGAAAGTCACACACCACCGGTATCATCTACATCTCCTTCTTTGCATCGATCACGAATGCGAGATATGATGTACATCCTTTGGCCAAACACTTTTTTGCTTTTATCATGGAGAAATCCCAGAGTTCACTCAGCATTTGTCCCCTTATACCACAAATGATTCTCTTCCAGGAGGTTTTACTCTCACCATCTTCTTTCTACATATTATCTAGGTGTCGTCAGTACTAAGCCTATCCATTCCTAATACTATGTCGAAATCGTTTAACTCTGGGAAATAATTCCCCGTAGAACTTATTCCCCTTCAGGTCAATGGCGATGTTTTTCATGCATTCATTAACAAGTACAAACTTGACACTAGCTACCTCGACTATTACGACATTATCTAGTCTATCTACAGGCAACGCTAGTTTTCTATCAAATTTACGAGAAAAAAAGTAGTTTGCTCCAGATTCAAACAAAATATTGACAGGAAAATCATTTACTAGGAAAGTACCTGAAGTGACATCTTCTTCTTCCTTCGCTGCTTCCAAAGTCATTTGGAATGCACTCGTCTTTGGCGTCGACGGCATGTTCGACTTTGCATCCTCTTTCTTCTTCGGGCAATCCTTCTACACATGACCTTCCTCTCCATAATTGTAGCATGCTCTCTTGTTGGATGTGCACTCATTGGAGTTGATCCTCCCACATTTATAAACGTCACTTCATCACTACATCTTCCAAAGTGCTTCTTCTTGCACTTCTCACACCACTTCGCTTCCTTGTTTCCCCCAAACTTCTTATCATTGGGGCCACCCTTTGAAAACCTGCTCTTCTTGTTAAATCTTGAAGATCCCTCAAACTTCTTCTTTTCTCCTAACTCAGATCTCCCAAGATCCTTTTCTTTGATCTGGGCCTCGATATTCTTAGCTGCCTTGATGGTTACTTTCAAGGTGGTTTCCAGCTTCACCATTGGACCGAAATCCGTCGGTAGTGAATTAATAAACTTGTTGATATTGGAGAGTTCAGTTGGAACCAATTAAGGAACAAGCTTCATTTTCTCTGTAAAACTTGATACATACTCGTTGATGCTCGTCTTTTCCTTCTTTAGGTTATGGAATTCGTTGTTAATCTCCAGAAGATCTTGCTCAGAGCAATATTGCATTTTCAGCTGCACCAGAAATTCTTCCCAATACATCTTACTATTGGATTAGGTATCTAAGCCCATAACTATAATTAGTATAAACTTGAATTGATGGTAGCACAGTCTTTTTGGGTTGCCCTCAAACCTAGCAATTGGACATGATTATTTTGGAGAGAGAGAATGATTTATTACTTGATTAATAAATTGAAATAAATAATTTGTTAATATATTATGGAAATAATATATTAATTAGAAATAGTAATATTTAATTAATATTTAATCAGAAATTAATTGGAATTAATTTGGTGATTAAAAGAATTAATTGAAAGTACATGGACTAAAGTGCAATTTTTCAATAGTTGAGCAAGAATTATCCTTGGTGGATAATTAGGAAGCTAGATAATTACCCGGTTCAAGATAATATTATTATATTGGGTTTAGGCTTATCTAGGGTTTCCTGACTACACTATAAATAGACCCCTAAGGCTATGAATTTCGGCACTCCTAACCCTAAAAGAGATCTGGCCGAAAATCACCTCCTCCCTCTCCATAATCCTTAGTTTCTAGTCTTGGATGTGAACCATCAGAGGCACGACGCTTGTGGTGCTAGCTGCCAAAAGATTTGAAGAAGGATTTAAGGTTGTTTGCAATAACAATCTTCAAGGTATGTTTCTTATTCTATTGAATTCGGTTTTCATAAGAAAAGTTTTGTAAGATGATAGTTCATAGTATGTTGCCTATATGTGAAAGACATAGATTCTCAATAGGTTGCATGTGCCATAATCATTTGAATTGTTTTAATGTTTTCCGCTTAGTGCATAGAAATTTTGTAACCTACGTTTTCCATCAGTGGTATCAGAGCCTTAATCTTTCATGTATTTGCACATTGGTGAATTAATCAAACAAAAGAAACATTTTTTTTCGAAAAATCGACGCTCACAACGTGAGCTCGGTCAGATTCTAAAAAACTGATGCTTATCTGCCTAATGTGATTACATATGATAATTGTCTGCTATATTTACTTGCCAAATCCAATTTTACTGAATATATCATGACAATATGAAAGCCTAGAAGTTAGGAGATAAGTATTTGACTTGATTAATTATTTGTTGATCAATATGATTGATTTTTTAAGTGTATAAATAATTAATTTGAATATTAATTGAACATAATAATTAATGTCAAATATTATTTGGTTTAATTTTAAATTTAAATTAATTGTTTAATTCTTAAAATTTAAAATATAAACTTGTACTTTTGAAAAGTTTTAAAAATACACCTTATACTATATGTAGAATTAAATGTTTAATTATTACTATACGTAAAATACTAAGTCAGTCGAACCACTAGTACGCCTCATTCACGAAGCCGATCTATAAGGGAGGTATAAGGAAATTGCCTATAAAATGGTAGTTGAATGGATGTCCACTCTCACCCGCCGCTTCCTTGATTGGTGGAGGGTCGTTAGCCGAACGGGTTTTATAGGACAAAATTAATTCTCATTAATAAGTATAATGAATTAAAAGGTAAGTAAACCTTTTATTAAAATTCTCAATCTTACTTACTTTAGGAAAAAAGTGAATTTGTATGCTAACCCATGAAATTGCACATTGCACTTTATAAGTCGTTAGTGGAACGTGTGTGGTTAACCGGGAAACTAATAGAGACAAATAAAGAGTGGCAATGGGTGTCTCGAAAATTATCATTGATTAATGGAGTGTGTGTGGTTAACCGACATATTAAAATGAGATGATAAATGATATCGATATTACCAAGCTAATTTCCATGGTTATTCACATCTTGTTTGTGATCCTCGGTATCCCAGTCACAAATGGAAGAGTTTTTAAGTGTATAAATAATTAATTTGGATATTAACTTAACTTAATAATTAATGTCAAATATTATTTGGTTTAATTTTAAATCTAAATTAATTGTTTAATTTTCGAAATTTAAAATATAAACTTGTATTTTTGAAAAGTTGTAAAAATACACCTTATACTATATGTAAAATTAAATGTTTAATTATTACTATACGTATAAGACTAAGTCAGTCAAACCACTAGTACGCCTCATTCACGAAGCCGATCTATAAGGGGGGTTTAAGGAAATTGCCTATAAAATGGTAGTTGAATGAGTGCCCACTCTCACCCACCGCTTCATTGATTGGTGGAGGGTCGTTAGCCGAACGGGTTTTATAGGAAAAAATGATTCTCATTAATAAGTATAATGAATTAAAAAGTAACTAAACCTTTTATCAAAATTCTCAATCTTAGTTACTTTAGGAAAAATGTGAATTTGTATGCTAACCTATGAAATTGCACATTGCACTTTATAAGTCGTTAGTGGAGCGTGTGTGGTTAACCGGCACACTAATAGGGACTAATAAAGAGTGGCAATGGGTGTCTCGAAAATTATCATTGATTAATGGAGCGTCGAGCGCGTGTGGTTAACCAGCGCATTAAAATGAGATGATAAATGACATCGAGAGTACCAAGCTAATTTGCATGGTTATTCACATCTTGTTTGTGATCCTCGGTATCCCAGTCACAAATGGAAGAGCATAATCGAGATTAAACATGTCATTGAAGAGTTTCAATGAATCTCAAAAGATCTAGGAATTTCATTAAAAGACTAATTCGTTCAAATTTTGTTTTCTTGTGATGAAATTGGTAAATCGTCATTTACCTACCTTTATATAATTTACAATTAGATTATAACATCCCTTTTCTAAGCTGTGAATTATTTAGTTAGATCCTAGCCTTGATATTTCATTTTGGGTGTTATATTGAGGATTATTCTTATCTAACTAAAAACTATCTTTCTTTTATAGATGTCTACTCCAAACGATGTTTCCGGTTCCTCCTCCTCCTCCAACAACAACAACAACAACTTCTCCTTGTTGAATATCTGCTCTAAGGTGCAGTTGGATGACACCAACTACAATGATTGGATGCACAACATAAAAATGGCCCTTCGCTTTGAGGACAAGGAGTATATCCTTGAGAGACCATTGGATGAGATCGACGAAGAAAAGGTCACTCCTGAAGAAATGGTCGCCTACAAAAAACACTACAATGATGCAACAAAAGTTGCTTGCATCATGGTAGCCACAATGACTCCATAATTGCAGAGACACTATGAGGATTACTAGCCGTAAGAGATGAACAAGGACCTTATGGAGAAATACCATAAGCGAGCTCGTCAGGAAAAGTACGAGATGGTAAAGTCCCTCATTGCTAGCAAGATGAAGGAGGGAGAGTCTGTTAGCAGCCACGTTCAGAGAATGCAACGATACGTGGACAGGCTTGTCAAGCTGAATGTGAATTTTGATGAAGAGTTGGTAATCGACATAGTGTTGAACTCCTTGCCAAGTTGTTATGATCAGTTCATATTGACCTATCATTTGAACAGCAATGAAACTACTTTGTCTCAATTGCACAACCACTTGCGAACAGTTGAAGCAGGAATGAAGGGAAAAGGTATTGCCTCCACTCCTGCTAGTGCTCCCGTTCTGGACATTGGTCAAAGGAAAGGGAAAAAGAGGAAAGGTCCTCCCAAGAAAAACTGGAAGGGAAAGTCCCAAGCTAGGTCGTCAAGTAATGGACCCCAAGGAAAATCCAGTTCTGATGCTCCCCTGTCTCTGACCCCAAAGAGGCCACTTGCTTCTATTGCAATGACAAAGGGCATTGGAAATGAAGCTGCCCAAAATACTTGCAAGATATCAAGGATGGCAAGGTGAAGCCAACCTCGGCAGGTATTTACACTATCTTATCTAATAACTCATCATATTCTCGTTCTTGGGTCCTTAATACAGGATGTGGATTTCAAGTTTGTTCTGATTTGCAGGGGCTAAGAAGAGGTGAGGATGTGAAGCATGGAAGGATTAACTTAATCATGGGGAATAGGCGATCTTCACCTGTCACCATGATTGGAGTTTATAGCTTAGTGCTTAGTAGTGGGTTAGGATTAGATTTAATAAATTGTTGCTACTTGTCAGAAATGACACGAAACATTATTTCCTTTCATGAATTGTTTAAACAAGGTTTTGGATATTCTTTTATTGATGAAAATGGTTCTATTTCTACTTATAAAAATGGTGTTTTTTATTTTGAAGCTTTACCTTGTGATGGTGTGTATGAAACTGTGATGATTGTGGACAATTTAGGTAATAGTGTTTTTCAAATTGATTCGTCTAATAGTATAGACACAACATGTTTGTGGCATTGTCGTCTTGGACACGTTAACAAGAAACGTATTGTCCAACTCCAAAAGGATGGGGTGTTGAAATTATTTGACTTAATGTTAGATGATACATGCAAATCTTGTCTTTTCGGTAAGATGACAAAATCACATTTCACTGGTTCTCGTGAAAGAGGTGAGGGATTGTTGGATCTCATACACACAAATGTGTGTGGGCCCTTTAGATCCACCATATAAGGGATGCTAATCGATTCTATGTGACTTTTACTGATGATTATAGCAGATATGGCTATATCTACTTAATCAAGCATAAGTCAGAAACCTTTGAAAAGTTCAAAGAGTTTAAACAAGAAGTCGAGAATCAACTGGGCAGGAAGATAAATATGCTTAGATTCGATAGAGGCGGTGAGTATCTTAGTATCGAGTTCCACGACTACCTCAAAGAATGTTGAATAGTTTTACAATTGACACCTCCTAGTATGCCACAACTTAATGGTGTGGCAGAGAGGCACAATTGAACCTTATTGGACATGGTTCATTCCATGATGAGTCAAGCTTCTCTTCCAATTTCATTCTGGGGGTATTCCTTATAGACATCCGCTCACATTCTTAATCTTGTCCCAACTAAGAAGGTTGCCAAAACACCTCACGAGATGTGGAAAAGGAAGGTTCCCTCGTTAGCACATATCAAGGTTTGGGGTTGTGAAGCTTCCGTTAGACGAGATACTCACGACAAGCTTGAACCTCGAAGTAAGAGATGCATTTTCATCGACTATCCACATAAGTCCTTTTGATATTTGTTCTAAAGGCCTAGTGAGAACGTGGTATTTGTAGCACGAAGAGGACTCTTTCACGAGAGAAAGCTCATATGCAAAGAGGACAGTGGGAGTACAATTGATATTCAAGAAATTCAAGAGTCAAATGATGAAGGAACCTCTGAAGTCGCTAGGGCTCAACCTGAGGAAGAAATTCCAGTTGAACCGACTGACGAATCATTACCTCTTAGGCATTCCATTAGAGTTAGAATGTCACCTGAGCTCTATGGTTTCCATATTACTACAGATGGTGATAAGTTTATCAATGATATCACACTGGTAGATTTGGATGAACCTACTAACTACAATGAAGCAACGACAGGCCTTGAGTCAGCCAAATGGCAAGAGGCAATGGAAAGCGAGATCAAATCCATGTATGACAACCAAGTTTGGAACTTGGTTGATAATGTACCAGGTCGTAAGACAGTTGGGTACAAATGGATCTTCAACAAGAAGACTGACATGGATGGAAAGGTACACACTTTCAAGGCTCAACTGGCTGCGAAGGGCTTTACTCAAACCCTAGGGGTTGAATATGATGATACCTTCTCACCAGTAGCTAAGATTAAATCTATTAGGATAATGCTCGTCATAGCTACATTTCATGACTATGAAATTCGGCAGATGGATGTCAAAACCGCTTTCCTTATTGGGAAGTTGGCTGAGGTTGTTTACATGAGTCAGCCAGAGGTTTTTGTGGATGCAAAGTATCCAAATAGAGTGTGTAAGCTTGAGAAATCAATCTATAGATTGAAACAAGCTTCTCACAGATGGAATCTTTGCTTTGATGAGAAGGTCAAAGAGTTTGGCTTCTCTAAAAGTGAAGATGAATCTTGTGTCTATGTCAAAGCTAGTGGGAATATAGTAACCTTCCTTGTATTATATGTTAATGACATACTTCTTATAGGAAACGACATTCCAACTTTGTAAGAGGTTAAGTCTTGGCTTGGAAAGTGTTTCCTTATGAAGGATCTAGAAGAGGTTGCTTATATTATGGGGATAAGGATTTTGAGAGACAGGAGTAAAAGACTAATTGGACTTAGTTAAAGTACATACTTGGAAAAGGTGCTAAAACGTTTTAGTATGGAGGATTCCAAGAAAGGAGAACTGCCTATACAGAGTAATATCAAACTGAGTAAGACTCAGAGCCCGAGTACTGATGCAGAGATAGCATAAATGAGTAGAGTTCCATATGCATCTGCCGTTGGATATATCATGTATGATATGACATGTACTCGTCCTGATGTGGTTTTTGCTTTGAGCATGGTCAGTCGTTATCAGGGAAATCCAAGTAGAGCTCATTGGATAGCAGTTAAAAATATTCTCAAGTATCTGCGAAGAACAAAGGACTGGGTCCTTGTACTTGGTGGCAGTGATACATTGAGAGTAACTGGGTATAGTGACGCCAGCTTTTAAATAGACAGAGAGAACTTACGTTCTCAATCTGGCTGTATGTTTACCTTAAATGGAGGAGCGGGAACCTGGAAAAGTTCCAAACAAGAGACGATGGTTGATTTCACTTGTGAATCAGAGTACATGGCGGCGAGCGAAGCATCAAAGGAGGTGATTTGGTTGAAGAACTTCATCGGAGACCTTGGAGTTGTTCCAGCTATCAAGGAGCCGATGGAGATTTTCTATGATAATGAAGGGGCGGTTGCCTTAACAAAGGAACCAAGAGATCATGGCAGATTAAGACATATCAACAGAAAATACAATTTCATCAGACATAGGGTAGAAGAAGGTCACCTTGTTGTAAAGAGGGTGCCATCTGAAGAGAATCATGCAGATCCTATCACAAAGGGTCTGAGTAGGGTCAAGCACGTTCAACATGCTAGGAGCATTGGTCTGAAAGATGATATTAGTTTTAGTAGTTAGATAGTTAGTTGAAACTTGTAACAAAATAAATGTAATTGACCTTTGGTGATTAAATAATAGGGAATTATTTGTGAGTTTGTTTACTACCTTCTGTCAATTGTTTATTATTGTGGTTCATTTTGCATGTTTTACTTCCCGAATAATTTGATTATTCAAAACTCTACAGTCGATCATACTTTTGGAAGTAAGTAGTGAATTAAGACTGTCATGAATTGAACTGTATATTATCTAAAGAATTTTAGACATAGCAACGGTCTGCTGCAATGTTCATGAGTACTTTGAAATGGAGATTTAAATATTGGATTAACCCACGCTCAGAGAATTACTTCATGGAATTTATCACGAGTAATTCTGAGATGATAATATCTTATAATCTTGAAACGGAGATATATGAGTTGTGATTTACAAATCAGTTGTGCATTGATGATATGTAAACGCATCAGTAACTTGACATTATACAACGTATTGTTGTGCATGATTTGATAAGTAAATGGTGCAAGCATATAAGTCAAAGTTTATCTGTTCCTTTGGACTTTACGGGAAAAGCAGTATCTTTGGGCCCCTCGGTGATTTGGTGTTGACTTATAGTGTCGGGCCTAGCCAAGAATAAATTGATGTGTTCGATTAGAACTTCTATGTCATCTCAAATCAGAAATCGGAAAACAAAGTATTGGATAATAAGATTGATTATGTTCACTTTCTCATATCCAAATGATATCTTGCAGAACAGAGGATTTGTTGGGTTATGAGCAAAACAACATTCCTATGGTGTTCATGCAAACCCTAATGCTTGGATCTAGTTTTTCTATTTTTACATGCAATAATTGTCCAAGACTTACAAACCCTAATCTAGCATACAACAAAATCGAAATCAACATAAATAAACTAGTAAGAATGTTACCTTTGATTGTTGCTTGAAGATCTTGAGCCGTTGAGAACCTTAGCACCTCAAATGTTGTGCCTCTAATAGCTCACAAACACCAAAGCAAGTTGGAGAATGATGGAGAGAGAGGAATGGAGGCTCAAAATCGGCTGGAACTCTTCTAGGGTTTCAAGTGGCCGATTTCACTATCCCAAGGGGTCCTTATATAGCTGCAGAATTATGGTTTCAGTCAAATTCCTAACCTGGTTGCTTAAGCCCTAAGCAGCCCATAGGAATCTTCCAGAATCAAGCCCTTGGATGAAATCCTTATGGGCTCCCATAAGATTTCGTGCATCCCTTGATTAACGGATCCACAACCCAAAGTCCAATTATCTCATAATTACAGTTTCAGTCCCCTTAGTTCAATTAATATCTTTTTGACCACAAAATTAATTCTTAATTAATTCTTGATCAATATTAATTAAACAATATGATTTCTCCTTTAATATATTATTCATATAATATATTAATAAACCATAATAACCTCTTTCGTATTATTCTTCCAGTCAAGTTGCTTCGGTGAAGGCAACCCAAAAGCACCATGCTACAATCGGGTCAATTACATACCAAATATGGTTATGGGCTTAGACACTAATTCAACAGTATCCCACTTGGATAAGTCTAATAACTATAAATGCAAGTACGACTTCAAAATCCGATTAGCAATCGTAGCTCTCAAAAGCCGTTGTCGAACTCTGACACATCCTTTAGATAAGGGATCGTATAGTCCTCCGTTCTCAAGATATCGTGTGGACAATTACATGGAACATAGTCATACTTATTGTCCAGCAGTTTGTTTCTCGATCTCTGATTTGTCTAACATAGAAATTAATTGACCACATCAATTCAGTCCTGACCGGGCCCGACATAGAAGTCAAACCAAATCATCGAGGGGCCCAATATATCGCTTTTAGCCTCGTAGGATAAAAGGAACAGATAAACTTCGACTTATATGCTTGTACTATTTACTCATCAAATCGTACACGACAATGCGTTTTATAACATCAAGTTACTGATGCGTTTACGCATTATCAATGCACAACCGACTCGTAAACAACAACTCATATATCTAGGTTTAAAGACTATATGATATTATCATCTCACAATCACTCGTGATTAAACTCCATGAAGTGATTCATGTGAGTGCGGGTTTAATCCAAAACTCAAATCATATTTCATAAGCACTCATGAACGTTGCAGCAAACTTTTGCTATGTCTAAACACTTAGACAATCTACAAACCAATTCATGACAGTCTTCTTTCATATTTACTTCCAACGTATAAACGACTGTGGATAGGTTAAATAATCTTATTATTTAGGAAGTCAAAACATGCAAAGTGAAACAATAGTAAATAATTAACACAAGATAGTAACTTTAATTATAAATAAAACACCTTTATTTAATCATCAAATGTTAATTACAATTTATCTATTACAAGGTTTTAAAGCTATCTAATCACTAAACTAATATCGTCCTTCAGGATAATGCTCCTAGTGTGCTGCAAGTGCTTAACCCTACTCAGTCCCTTCGTAAGGGGATCCGTTGGGTTCTCTTCTGACGATACCCTCTTCACTACG
The DNA here is from genome assembly GCF_052849685.1 of Lactuca virosa. Classification (NCBI taxonomy): domain Eukaryota; kingdom Viridiplantae; phylum Streptophyta; class Magnoliopsida; order Asterales; family Asteraceae; genus Lactuca; species Lactuca virosa. The sequence goes on from NC_136432.1 coordinate 88,368,399, forward strand.
AGGAGTCCCTCTTCTACCCGATGTCTAATGAAATGATATTTTCTGTCGATATGCCTGGATCTGCCATGATCCCTCAGTTCCTTGGTTAAGGCAACCGCACATTCGTTATCGCAGAAAATCTCCATTCGCTCCTTTATGGCTAGTACAACTCCAAGGTCTCCGATGAAGTTCTTTATCCATATCGCCTCCTTCGACGCTTCACTCGCTGCTATGTACTCTGATTCGCACGTTGAATCAGCTACGATCTCCAGCTTGGAACTTTTCCATGTCACTGCTCCTCCATTCAGGGTAAAGAACCAGCCCGATTGCAAGCGGAAATTATCCTGGTCAGTCTGAAAACTAGCATCACTATACCCTCGCACTCTCAAGTCATCACTCCCACCGAGGATAAGAAACCATTCCTTAGTCCTCCGAAGGTACTTAAGAATATTCTTTACTGCGGTCCAATGTGCTCTACCAGGGTTCCCTTGATATCTGTTGACCATGCTCAAAGCGAAGGCCACGTCAGGGCGAGTACATGTCATAGCATACATGATTGAGCCAACTGCGGAAACATAAGGTACTCTGCTCATCTCTGCTATCTCGGCATCGGTACTCGGACTTTGAGTCTTACTCAACTTGGTATTGCTTTGGATTGGTAACTCCCCTTTCTTGGATTTTTCCATGCTGAAACGTTTCAACACTTTATCCAAGTAAGTACTTTGACTAAGTCCTATTAGTCTCTTACTCCTATTTCTCAAAATCCTTATCCCTATAATATAAGCAGCTTCTCCGAGGTCCTTCATAGCAAAGCACTTCCCAAGCCAGGACTTAACCTCCTACAAGGTTGGGATGTCATTTCCTATGAGCAGTATGTCGTCCACATACAAAACAAGAAAGCTAACTATACTCCCACTAGCTTTGACATATACACAGGACTCATCTTCGCTTCTCGAAAAACCAAACTCTTTGACTTTCTCATCCAAACAAAGATTCCATCTGCGAGATGCTTGTTTCAATCCATAAATTGATTTCTCAAGCTTACACACTCTATTAGGGTGCTCTGCATTGACAAAACCCTCTGGCTGACTCATGTAAACATCTTCAGCCAACTTCCCATTAAGGAAAGCGGTTTTGATATCCATTTGCCATATTTCATAATCATGAAATGCAGTTATGGCTAGCAGAACCCTTATAGATTTAATCTTCGCAACTGGTGAGAAGGTCTCATCATAGTCAACTCCGGGAGTTTGAGTAAAGACCTTCACAACCAATCGCGCCTTATACGTGTGTACTTTCCCATCCATGTCGGTCTTCTTCTTGAAGATCCATTTACACCCGACCGTCTTACGACCTGGCACATTGTCAACCAAATTCCAAAATTGATTGTCATATATGGACTGAATCTCGTTGTCCATAGCCTCTTTCCATTTCGTAGACTCTGGGCCTGCCATGGCTTCCTTGTAGGTGTTATGTTCATCCAAATTTACTAGTGTACTATCACTAATAAACGTATCACCCTCAGCAGTTATATGGAAACCATATAATACGGGTGGAACACTAACTGTACTGGAATGTGTAAGAGGTAGGGACTCGTCAATCGGTTCAACAGGAGTTTCCACCTTGGGTTGAGTGCCAGTGTTAGAGGTTCCTTCATCTTTTGACTCTTGAAGCTATTCAAGATCAATTTGCCTCCCACTGTCCTCTTGGCTTATGAGTTCTCGCTCTCGGAAACCCCTCTCCTTGCAACGAAGACAACATTGTCACTCGGTCTATAGAAGAGATATCCAAAGGACTTCTGCGGATAGCCGATGAAAATACACTGCTCACTACGAGATTCGAGCTTCTCGTGAGTCTCTCTTCTTACGAAAGCCTTACAACCCCAAACCTTGATATGTGCCAATTAGGGAGCTTTCCCTGTCCACATCTCGTGAGGTGTTTTGGCAACCTTCTTAGTCGGGACTAGATTAAGGATATGGGCGGTAGTCTCTAAGGCATACCCCCAAAATGAGATAGGTAATGAAGCACGACTCATCATGGAACGAACCATGTCCAACATGGTTCGATTGCGCCTCTCAGCTACACCATTCAACTGCGGTGTCCTAGGTGGCGTCAATTGAGAAACAATTTCGCATTCCTTGAGATAGTCGTGGAATTCAATACAAAGGTACTCACCTCCTCGATCGGATCAGAGCATCTTAATTTTCTTGCCCAGTTGATTCTCCACTTCCTGTTTAAACTCTTTGAACTTTTCAAAGTTTTTTGACTTGTGCTTGATTAAGTAGATATACCCATATCTGCTATAATCATCGGTAAAAGTCACATAGAAGCGGTGCGCATCCCTTGTGGTGGATCTAAAGGGCCCACATACATTGGTAAGTATGAGATCCAATAAACCCTCACCCCTTTCACAAGTACCAGTGAAGGGTGACTTGGTCATCTTTCCAAGTAAACAAGACTCGCATGTGTCATCGTCCCTAAGTTCGAATGACTCCAACACGCCATCCTTTTGGAGTTGGGCTATGCGCTTCTTGTTGACATGTCCAAGACGACAATGCCACAAGCATGCTTTATCCACACTGTTGGAAGAATCGATATGCAACACATCATTTCCTAAGTTGTCTACAACCATCACAGTTTCATATATACCATTACAAGGCAATGCTTCAAAATAGAAAGTACCATTAAAGAAAGCATTAATAGAATCATTTTCATTATTAAACGAAAATCTAAAACCTTGTTTATACAAACAATGAAAAGAAATAATGTTTCGTGTCAGTTCTGACGAATAGCAACAATTATTCAAATCTAGACCTAACCCACTACTAAGCACTAAAGAGTAAACTCCAATCTTGGTGACAAGCGACACTTTCCTATTCCCCATGATCAAGTTTATCTTCCCATGCTCCACATCCCTATTTCTTCTTAGACCCTGCAAATTAGAACAAATGTGAAAACCACATCCTGTATCGAGGACCCAAGACATAGCATGTGATGAGTTATTAGATTGAATAGTATAAGTACCTGCGAAGGATGGCTTTATCTTCCCATCCTTGATATCTTGCAGATACTTCGGACAACTTCGTTTCCAATGCCCTTTGTCGTGGCAGTAGAAGCACTCTGCATCCTTCGGGTTGGAAGAGGGGGCAGCAGGACCAGCTTTGGTTCCACTTGAAGAGGTACCATCGTGAGACTTTCCCTTGTGGCTCTTAGAAGGGTCCTTCCTCTTCTTTCCTTTTCCTTGCCCAATAGCCAAAACAGGGGCAGCAGTAGTAGGAGTAAATGCAATATATTTTCCTTTCAGACTACTCTTAGCAGTCCTTAGCAGGCCTTGAAGCTTGCTTAGATTGACCTCCTCCTTGTTCATGTGGTAGGTCATACGAAACTGGTCGTAGCAAGGAGGTAAGGAGTGTAGAATGATATCTATGGCTAACTCCTCATCGAAGTTGACATTCAACTTCAGCAAGCGGTCCACGTATCTTTGCATTTTCTGGAAGTGGGTCGTGATGGACTCTCCATCCTTCATTTTGGTAGTGATCATCGCAGCGATGATCTAATACCATTCCTGCCTATCACTTTGATGGTACCTTTCCATCACATATTGGTGCATATCGTACGGATAGTAGTCCTCATAGGACTTTTGGAGTTCAACAGTCATTGTTGTGAGCATGATGCAATGAACCTTCGTAGCATCTTGCTCGTGGGTTTCGTAAGCAACAATTTGTTCAGGAGTATCAGTGTTGACATTGACTTCTTTCAGCTCCTTGTCGAGAACATACTCCTTGTCCTCGTAACGGGTGACCATGTGGATGTTGCAGATCCAATCATTGAAATTGGACCCATCAAAAATCACCCTCCCACACAAGTTCGTGAGTGAGAATGAGCCGGAAGGGGTCGAGCCAGAAGCGTTGTTGTTGTTCGAAGTAGACATCTGAAATAGAAAAGGAACAAAGTTTAGATTAGATAAGAATCCCCAATTAAACACCCAAATGAGAAATTAGGGCTAGGACCCAACAAAATTATTTACAATTTAGAAGAGGGATGCCGTAATCCAAACTACAAATAACTTGAAGGTAGGTAAATGACAATTTACCAATTTCCACCATGAAAACCGAAAAGGCAATTAAGTTTTAAATGAATTGAAATTCCTAGATCTTTTGAGATTCATTGAAATTTTCAATGACATGTTTAAATCTCGATATGCCCTTCAAGTTTGTGACTGGGATACCGAGGATCACAAACAAGGTGTGAATAACCATGCAAATATACTTGGTGCCCTCGATGTCATTTACCACCTAACCAATGTGCCGGTTAACCACACAGGCTCCATTGATCTATGATAAACATCAAGTCACCCTTTGCCACCAATGCTAGTCCCAAATTAGTGTGTCGGTTATCCACACACGCTCCACTAACGACTTGGCAGGGTGCAAAGTCTAATTTCATGGAATAGCATCATTTCACATTTTTCCTAAAGTAACTAAGATTAGGAATTTTATGAAAAAACATTTAGTTACTTTATTAAACATTATACTTTTAATGAGGAATTAGTTGTCCTATCCTACCCGTTCGGCTAACGACCCTCCACCAATCAAGGAAGTGGTGGGTGAGAGTGGACACCCATTAAACTGTCATTTTATAGGCAGCAACCTTATAACCCCCCTTATAGATCGGCTTCGTGAATGAGGCCTACTAACGGTAAGACTAGCTTAATCTTATACATATATATTATTAATCTTATAATATTATAATAGTATAAGGGTTGAATTATAAACTTGTAAAATTCTAGGGTTTAGAATTTAATAATTTCAAAATTAAACTTTTAATCAAAAATTTAAATTCCAAAACTTGAGGGCAAGTTTTGAAACTTTTCAAAACATCTTTTAGATCAAATTTGAAAAATTATTAATTAATCATATTATTAATATTTATTACATAATTTGACCTAATTTATTTTCCTTACAAGATAATTCAAATCAAAAATACAAATAATTAATTTTATCTTATAAAACAAGTAATTATCTTATTTATGACAATTATCCTTCAATTGAATTAGGATAATCAATACCATATTGAAAAAATCGAGTTTAATCAGTCAAAAACGTTTTTGGTAATTATCCCAATTCAATTTTAGTCAAAATCCCGAAAAATTAGCCACCAAACGAGCCGACTCGTCGAGTCACAGAACTGGACTCGTCGAGTAGCCCTGACTCGCCGAGTGCATCTGGTGAATCGACGAGCCCATCAGTCAGAGGCTTGATTTTTTTGACTTTTGAGCTTGAACAAATTAGCTATGTATCAAATACAAAAGAGAAATGATCTAGGCTCTGATACCACTATTGGTTATGAGCAAAACAACATTCCTATGGTGTTCATGCAAACCCTAATGCTTGGATCTAGTTTTTCTATTTGTACATGCAATAATTGTCCAAGACTTACAAACTCTAATCTAGCATACAACAAAATCGAAATCAACATAAATAAACTAGTAAGAATGTTACCTTTGATTGTTGCTTGAAGATCTTGAGCTTTTGAGAACCTTAGCACCTCAAATGTTGTGCCTCTAATAGCTCACAAACACCAAAGCAAGTTGGATAATGATGGAGATAGAGGAATGGAGGCTCAAAATCGACTGGAACTCTTCTAGGGTTTCAAGTGGCCGATTTCACTATCCCAAGGGGTCCTTATATAGCTGCAGAATTAGGGTTTCAGTCAAATTCCTAACCTGATTGCTTAAGCCCTAAGCAGCCCATAGGAATCTTCCAGAATCAAGCCCTTGGACGAAATCCTTATGGGCTCCCATAAGATTTCGTCCATCCCTTGCTTAAGGGATCCACAGCTCAAAGTCCAATTATCTCATAATTACAGTTTCATTCCCCTTAGTTCAATTAATATCTTTTTGACCACAAAATTAATTCTTAATTAATTCTTGATCAATATTAATTAAACAATATGATTTCTCCTTTAATATATTATTCATATATTATATTAATAAACCATAATAACCTCTTTCTCTATTATTCTTCCAATCAAGTTACTTCGGTGAAGGCAACCCAAAAGGACCATGCTACAATCGGGTCAAGTACATACCAAATATAGTTATGGGCTTAGACACTAATCCAACAGGATTATATGACCACTTATCTTAGGACACATAATTGAATGGGTCAGAGTTTGACAACAGCTTTTGGTGGCTACAATTTGCTGATCAATTTGGAAGTTATATTGGCTGTTATAGTTACAGACTTATCCAAGAGGAAGACTGTTAGATTAGGTGTCTAAGCCAATAACTATAATTGGTATAAACTTGAATTGATGGTAGCACAATCCTTTTAGGTTGCCCTCACACCTAGCAATTATACATGATTATTTTGGAGAGAGAGAATGATTTATTATTTGATTAATAAATTGAAATAAATAATTTGTTAATATATTATGGAAATAATATATTAATTAAAAATAGTAATATTTAATTAATATTTAATCAGAAATTAATTTGGTGATTAAAAGAATTAATTGAAAGTGCAGAGACTAAAGTGCAATTGTTCAATAGTTGAGCAAGAGGCATTCTACAACCCTCCATAAGGTTATAGACGGTTTTAAGGAGCCTAAGGGTTTCTAGAATTATCCTTGGTAGATAATTAGGAAGCTAGATAATTACCCGGTTCAAGATAATATTATTATATTGGGTTTGGGCTTATCTAGGGTTTCTTGACTGTACTATAAATAGGCCTCTAGGGCTATGAATTTCGACACTCCTAAACCTAGAAGAGATATGGCCGAAAATCACCTCCTCCCTCTCCATAATCCTTAGTTGCTAGTCTTGGGTGTGAACCATCAGAGGCACGACGCCTGTGGTGCTAGCTGCCAAAAGATTTGAAGAAGGATTCAAGGTTGTTTGCAATTACAATCTTCAAGCTATGTTTCTTATTCTATTGAATTCGATTATCATAAGAAAAATTTTGTAGGATGATAGTTCATAGTATGTTGTCTATATGTAAAAGACATAGATCCTCAATAGGTTGCATGTTCCCTAATCATTTGAACTGTTTGAATGTTTTACGCTTAGTGCATAGAAATTTTGTAAAAAAAAATTGAGAATATGGTTTTGGAAAAAAATTTCAAGTTTTTACGAATCTTTGAGTTCTCAAAGTATTTTCTCTCGCGCTCTCTCTCCAATAAGTTTATATATATATATATATATATATATATATATATATATATATATATATATATATATATATATATATATATATATATATATATATATATATATGGCAAAACCTAATACTATTATTTTAGGAGATTAGGTAACTAATTACCTAATGTTGTCCTAGTGGTGAATATACACTTTCTAAAGTTTTATACGGTGTTTAAATTATAATAAATTAACATTTAGAATGATTTTATAAGTAGAACTAGGTTAAAACTCGTGTGATACACGGATTGACAAATTAAAATAGCAAAACTAATTCATAATAAATGGTTAATAAACATAAACGAATTACCAATATTATATTTTAAATTAAATTTAAAAGATATACACTATAAAAATCAAATAAGCCTTATACTATATGTATTGACAAAAACAAAATTTAATTTAAAAAATATCAATAAAAAGTAAATATACAACACATACATACATAAAACATATACAAACCACACACAGACAACAACACATACTCACAAAATCATTACATTTGTGTTGCATTTCTTTATTAACTTTAAAAAAATTGAAAGTAGGTTGTTGTAATAGAAACGTAATTGAAGGTATAATGGTATTTGTTGGTTGTTATGAAATGGTTGTTTAATGGAAACATACAAAGCAAGTTAATATCAATTAAATAAGTTTCTAATACAGTTTAAAAAAAAGCTACAATGCACAAATCAATGAAAATATAGCATTCTGCACAAATAAGTTTACATTATTGACAATTATAGTAATATACTTAGAAAGTACATTGCTATTTTAGGGTAGAAAGGATAAAAAGTCATAATAAATATATTGTATAAACTGGTAAAAGAAAAGTGCATTGCTATATTATGGTTATATTGCGATATTAAGTCATTGTTAGTTATAAAAAAGGGTATTATGGGAAGTTTTCAAAAAAATTTAGTAATTTGTAAGAATAGGTCTTGTTTGAAAGGTCCATGTGTTACTAACTTTACAAAAAAGGTCCCTTTGTTACTAACTTTACAAAAAATCTCCATATTTTTAAAAATTTATAAAAAATGTCCCTGTTTTTTCAAAGTTAACAGAAATTATCATTACTTTAGTTCATTGAGAATAAAAATAACTGTAAGATGCTATATTTGACAAAGGTAATAAACTGAAAAGAAATAAACATAAATGGTCCCTGTTTTAATATGAAATAATTGCAAATACATGAATGGTCCCTGTGATACTAACTTTCTAAAAAAACCCATGTTTTTAAAGTTTTATTGAAATGGTGCCTGTTTTGTAAGAATTAACAGAAAGTGTCAATATTCATAATTTTAAAGTAAACAACAACGTACTTTGTAGTGCTTGTCTAATATATTATCATTGCATTTTGAATAAAAGTAATTGTAATATGATATATTTCACAAAGGTAATAAATAATGAACTTGAAAGATTAAAAAGGACGATGAATTATGAATTTATTATTGATAAACTATCATTACTTTTTTTGGCTTATGAAATAGAACCATACTTTGCTTCAAGTTGTTGAGAGGTCCTTCCACCAAGCACTCATGCTCCTTGTCTCAACATAAACAAAATGATATTTATTGGGGGAATGGTTTTATTGTCTTTTCATAGATGTTATAGGGGATGACCTTATAGTGCATGAGTAAGCCATTCCATAATGGTTGTTTACTAAGAACTTTTGGATTTACAAGAATCACAATACCATATCGAGCACGAGTAAGTGCAACATTAAGCCTACGTGGATCATTCAGAAACCCAAATACCCTAAAACACACAAGCAAACCATAATTAAAATCTCATCACCCCATTATAAACCCTAAACTAAATACAGATCATAGCAATGGGTAAAAATTGTATGTGTTGTCATTTTGTATAAAGAAAATGCAAGTATGTTGCTATTGAGAGTTTAATATTTGTTATTATTGGGGGAAAATATTAACCAACCTGATGTTCGTTACTTCTAACGCATGACAAAATAATGTAATCTTTTTCCCTCCCTTGGAATGAATCCACACTTGCAACCTGATTATACATGATGTAGCTCATAAATTATATAAATTTATGAACAAATGAGAAAAGAAAAATGTGAAATTACCTCAATGTCCTTGTAAAGCTGTTGCGTAAGTGCACCGTTTCTAGACATATAATTAACAATATATGCACGCTGTCCTTCGTATGGTGTTATAACCCCTATCTGTATAATATTTAAGTATAATAATAAATTAATTATATCCTATCAGTGCCAATTATTTTTATAAAAATATATATACCTGACATGGAACTACACAACTTTTTAAAAAAGTAATCACTATTTTTTCAACATTTGCAACAATTGTTCTGTTAATATAGGATGTCCCACTAGCACTTATTTCTTCTTGTCCCATCTTACAATATAAAATAATTAGTGAACTCAATACATAAAAGAACATTAAGATTTAACTTTTAAGACAATTTTGCCCTTGTCACGCATACCTGGACATAAAAAAACATGGGGCGATTTGGGACAGGCCATGGAAAATCAATACTTGTTGATTGCCTTTCGTTTATGGTAACTCCATTTTGGAGGGTACCTTCGTAAAAATTATTCATACGATATTGCACCTGAAAATTTTCAGATGGAAAAAGTCAACATTTTTTTGTTTTGTAAAAAGACGTATTTGCCCTTGTCACACATATTACTATTTTTTTAAAACATCTAATCTGATTGGTTTTACACCAAGAAGCACAAGTCTACCCTTGTTCATCTTTTAATTGTTGACGCTTGTGAAGTTCACTCTTTTCAGATGTATCAAGATGGCGAACCTTAAATGAAAACATATAGAATTCAAACTATTAAAAATCAAGTGTGTAAAAGTCATAAATGTATACAATTTGGAACATTAAGAAAAAAGAATCCTGAAAGAACCATAAAGCAAGAAAAAAAGGCATATCATCGACCACCTTCTAGACATGACAATAAATCATAACATACAAAGATTTCAACGCCAAAGAAATATAAAACATGTAATATATAAATAAATCAAAAGTATTATACATGAAAATGGGAAAATCAAAATATCATAATAATACCTATTCCCATGTTCATGGTCATTTTTGTCCAAAGGCTCAAGTAAATGATTGAATCTTGAAAATATCTTTCACATCTTTAACCCCTTCATCATACAAAAAATTGCCATTAATATTCAATAAGGTATACCCTGGTTTACAATATCATCATAAAAAAGACTTAGTTACTACTCTCTCCAGTGTACAAACATGACATGATACAAAAGGATTAAAAACAACTCTCTGGTTACTCAAAAAAATCTTACACATTCTTAGATAGCAAAGATAACTGATACAAAAACTAACCGCATGATGCCAAACGAAGTAGTAGGAAAAGTGATGTCAAAGATTTGAGGGTTTGCTTGAATCGATCGGAAATTTCAGGGGCGGACTCGCTGAAAAAGCCGGTTTGAAATCGCATCTTTTACTTCATGGTATTCCAATTTTGATTTGGGTTGGAATTCAAAGATTTAACATGTTGATATAGGATTTTCATTCCAAATGTTGAAGATAATTATAAAAACGAGTAAGAAGGATTAGCTTTGGCTAACACGTGTTGAGATTGTTGTGTGCCTTCTGTACCTTCCATGGCGTTTCAATTGCATAAAAGAAGTGTTCCATTTTGACGACCTAGCTTTGTAATAAAATAAAAGATGCGATTGAAGATTAGTTTTAGAAATGATTTTGTTCCTCATTTATTCTTATCAGTTGACAGAAAATCGCTGAGTTAGTTTCTGATTTATAGCCTTCAAATTTGAAACTTGATAAAAATGTGTTGATTGTATGCGATGGCTAGGGAAAGTGAAAGTTGAAAGGGCATCGGGGGAAATTCACTTTGGTATTTTGACCGGGAAAAATCGATTATGGAGGGCTTAAAGAATGACACGTGGCAAAAATCTACTTATTTATTAGATTAGGGGATTAGCATTACCTTCAACGATCCAAAACACTGAAACAACACAGGGGCTGGACTGTTTTTCATCATAGTAGAATGGCTAAAATGCAACATTTTCCGTACTTCTATTCTGTTACCGTTACTCCACGAAGAGGCTCCCAGTCTCAGACGCCTGAATTTTCGTACAAACAAAATCCAATTCGAAAAGAGAGAGAAACATCAAGGTAGAATATCTTCATTTCTAAAAGGAGGAAATCGTTTGTTAAAGCTTCGATTTTTACAGGAATACGTATAATATATACCCATTTCCTTTTAGTTACAGAGATGGTTGTTCCCTTTTCCATGAATTTCTAGGTTTTTGTTTGAAATGGCAAGCTCAGGTCCGAATGATGAAGTTGTTTCATTGGAGCTCCCTGCACCCCCTGGCTGGAAAAAGATGGTTCTCGCTTTCCCCTCTCTTTACTTGTAATTATCATATTGTATCCTAATCATATATGCAGGCATGATTTATGTATTTTTTATTACATTTCTGCTTACTTTTCTGTTTAAGTTCGTGAATTGGGTTCTGGGTGTAGCTCAACTTTGCAAAAGGATGAGCTTTTGGTGATAATTTGGTTCGATTTTGGTGGGTTTCGAAACTTAGGGCTTTTGAGCATGCTCTTAAGAAATTTTGGTAGTCTTTTTGTTTTTCTATCTTGTAGATGCATATGAATGCTACTTTGATTTATGTGAGTTCCTTTGATCTTCTACTTACATTGTTGCTTAATTTTGTGAATCGGGTTCTGGGTTTTGTTCAATTTTGCTAGAGGTCGAGTTTTGGGGGGTTATTTTGTTTCGATTATGATGGGTTTTTGAGCTTTTGTGGTTTATTCAGAGAACCAAACTAACCTACTTTGTTACAACTAAAAAATAGTAATCTAGAATCTAATGATTATATTTGAGGGTTGGGTTTCCTTCAATTCTTCTTTCTATTTTGGTAACTCCTTTTAATGATTCTTGAATTAGTATGGATACAATCTTTACTCCCACCCAAAAGTTGATTTCTTGAATTAGGGTTGCACAAAAACAACAATGACAAGTGATTGCCATTTGCCACTTTCGTGTGATTTTTGTTCATATGTTATTTAAGGCCAAACAATAAAGTATATGACATATAAAGACAACTTAGTGGATGATCTTTGTATCTTATATGATGTCCTTGTGAGAAAAAAGGGAACATTTTTAATGTGGCATTTAAAATTAGCTAAAAAACAAAAGATTGCAAAATTTTCCGTTTTGGGTAAGGATATAATTGAAATCTACTTCTTGCTCACTAATAACTTGTTAAATATCAATAAAGATTACTCTATTTTGCCCTTGTTGACCGAAATTTTCGATATTTGACTATTTTTGGATCTAATTTTTGGATTTACATGTAGTTTTTGCCAAAGGTAGGGGGGACACCAAAGAAAAATGAAATTACGTTCACTGCCCCTACGGGGGAAGAGATCAGTAACAGGAAGCAGCTGGAGAAGTACTTGAAAGCACACCCTGGAGGGGCAAAAATGTCAGAATTTGATTGGGGAAGTTTTGAGACCCCGAGAAGGTCTTCAAGAATCAATGAGAAAGTGAAGTCAACTCCACCATTACAAGAGACCGAGCCTATGAAGAAAAGGGCTAGAAAGTCTTCAGGGTCAAAGAAGGGTAAAAAAGAGAAAGAAGATGTCCCTGAACCAATCACTGACATAGATGTTGAATTGAAGGAGGCTGAAAAAGATATGAAAGATGACGAGAAACAAAAGGAAAATGACAAAATTGCCCCTGAAGAGGAAAATGACGAAATCGACCCTGAAGAAACCAAAGGAAAGGAAAAAAATGAAGATGAAACCGAAGAAGATAGTAAGAATGGTGAAGAAGGTAAGAGTGTAGAAGAGGTCAATGAAATCCCAAAAATGCCCCTGTTGGATGAAGCTACGAATAAGGTCAACGAAGAGAAACGAGCTGATCATCATGCTGCCATAGCAAACAACGAAGGAGAAAGCCGTGATGCAGAGCAAACAGTAGCAGTTACAGAGGCTGAGGGGCAAAAGGGTAATTTTGGGGATGTTTCTGACAAAAAGGTGGAAGAAGAAGAAGGGGAAATGGGAATCAATGGTGGAAAATGGTGTCAAGCCGCTAGGGCATTAGGTAAGTATGTATTTATGTAATATTGTTATGTAAGAAGCTATCTTTGTGTTGTGGTGTTGTCAAGTTGTCATGGTTTTGGTGGTTTGTTTTGAGCAGGTTTGACTGTAGAGCTCTTTTTTGGTCCTGATTTAGTTGAATGAAAAGTTAATACTTAATACATATTAAAAATGATTACAAAAATTTGCATAAAATAATTTAAGAGATGTAATTATCTCTATGTTTTGGGTGCCTTTTAAGTTGTTTGAAATGTTTCTTTTCTTTTTTGATATATTTTGGGTTACCTTTAAATTATTTAACCGATGTTTTCTATAGGCAATTTTCTTTATTTCACTTGCTCCTCCACATGTTAGAAATAGATATTTAGTTGTACATTTAGAGCTTACTATTTTACTTCTCCTAAAAAAGTATACTGCAGATTCTCGTTTCAAATTGAGTGGTAAGTAATGAATGACATAAAATGAAATTGTGACGAAATTAAAATTAAAATTTTGTATTGTGTTGTGTTCGTAGCAAGTATAAAAAACACGACGTTGTGTTCTGTTTGTATTCAAACTCGACACGATATTAATATGTGTTTGTCGTGTTTTTCATTTTTATATGATTAATTATAAAGTAAATGAATTAAAGGTTTATTTTTATTTATCTTTTAATGTTTGTTATGTTGAATGTTTTTATCGTGTTTTAATTGGAACGTTTTTGTTTTACTAAAGCAAAACATGACGTCGTGTCGTGTTCGTATTATATAAAAAACTGTCGCATCGTGTCAACTAAAAACACGACACGACTGTCCGATTTGCCACCCATAATTTCAAAATAGTCAATTTTCGAACTAGTATTATTTGTCTTGTATTTATATTTTCAGAAAAGTAGTTTGAACAGTTTTTTTCGAAATAGTATATTTCGAATTAGGATTATTTGTCTTGTTTTTAGCTTTTCCGAAAATACTATTTTTGAGCTAGGGTTAATTTGTGATTAATGTAGTTAGATGTCTCTAGTTATATAATATGTCTTCTAAACTTAGAGATTATGAGATTATCCTCGGCAGTAGTTGACCAAATAACAACCAGTCATCAAACAAAACCGATTTGGTTCATATATGAGTTAAAGCCCATCGACCCTAAATAGGAACTATTGTGTAACATCACGATGATGAGATATTTTCAATTTTAACCCTATGTATGAAGGAATATTGCATTTTGACCCTTGTGCATGAGAAAGATTGCGTAAATGGCCCATAGTGGCATTTTAGTGATTTTGGCCAAAGACTTAGTACGCTAGGCATACATTGTGTATGTTGGGCGTACTTGGGCGGACCTTAGTACGTTGGGCGTACACCGCGTACGCAGGGCGTACGTAAAGGATCCTCAAACACTAATTTTTAGGGTTTGGTCCATATATAAACATCCTTAACTCCTCATTTCTCATTCACTCTTCAGCCTCCACTTGCCATTTCGTCCATCTAGAACCCTAATCCTCCTTGAGAGTGTTCTTGAGCTTTTGTGGGTACTTTTGGTGATTTAGAAGGAATGAGAAGAAGAGAGGACCACCTTGGAAGAGTGAGGCACCTTAGATCCAGAATCTTATCACCATTTGACATCATTTTAAAGTAAAAAGCTTTGAACTTGATGATGGTTTGTTTAAGATCTTGTTAGCCTTGAAGTTGTGAACATTTTGGTCCCATTAGCTTGGCATTATGAGTATGGGTTACTTTAAGTCATGTGAGGCATCCTTTTAGACATTTTAGAGTGTTGTGATGCATAAAAATATGATCTTGAGTTTTGTTTGTAACCCATGCATGTGTTAGATGATCTTATTGTGTTAAGAACTTAGGGTTTTGAACATTTAGCACTTTATAGCCATGAAAAGTCATAAAGTTGGAAACTTTATGACTTAGGACATCATTTTGGGCTTGGATATGAGTTTTGGACGTAAGAGCTTAATGAAATAAGCTCTTAATGGAGTTTTGGGACTGGGTTGAGTACGCTGGGCGTACCTGGTGGTACGTTGTGCATACGCGATCAACACCCTGTTTTTGGTCAACATCAGAGTATGTTGGTTGTACTCTCTTGGTATGCAGGACGTACTCCGCTGCGAAGAAATATTGACTTTTGGACCTTGACCGTTGACTTTGACTTTGACAAGGGTTGACCAAGTTTGACTTGAGGGTATTTTGGGTATTTTGAGCTATAGTTAAGCCTTGATCTCTATCTGTTGAATAGGTGACATGTAGGGCTGGTATTCAGAGCAATGTATTGTTCAGCTATTCGTCAGACTACGATGTGAGTTTTTCCTCACTGTTCCGTGGTTCGAAGGCACCAAGGTCGACCCACTAGATTATGTATCCTGGTTATATAATAGTTTTATGCTGGTATGTGGCTGAGTAGTAGATCTGTATGATTATCTGTATTTGCTGGTTTTGTGATATTTATCTGTTGCACATGTCAACATATTGTGTTGGGTTGAGGTTGTACTGCTTTGTGTTGTAGCCAGCTATGAGTTGAGGGACCGATTGACATGACAGACTCATACTGAGGACTCGGGAGCATTCCATATATGAGCTGAGGTCCCGATAAGCATGTCAGACTCATACTGTGGGCTCAGGGGTAATCCATACTTATGTAGATGACATTGTAGGAGTATTCCAGACATAGGCTGTGGACCTAGTATACGTTGTTATATGTTATGTGTTTGGTACTTTGGGAAAACTCACTAAGCTTTACCTTACAGTTTCAGTTTATGGTTTCAGGTACTTTAGAGGATTGTGGGAAAGCAAATGTATGATCGTACACAACTTCCTCTTCCTGTTTTTATAACATTAGGTCTTGGGAAAACTCTGATTTTGGAAATAATGTTTTTGAAAACAATGACTCTTTTGTAAACAAAATGGTTGATTTTGAAAATTTTAAATTTCTTGATTTTTGGTATGTTACATATTGGTTAGGCAATGATGGATAAGGAAGGACCTCAAGATTGACGACTTTATGAACAAGAAGCGGATCCCCGACCATGGTAGGTTGGTCGAGCCAAAAGCCGAAAAACATTTGCCTAAACATTTTTTCTTGTTCGGGAGTCAACTTTTTCCTTATAGTAGATATGAGTGAATCATATATTAGTTAATGTTGTAAAAGGATAGAATATATAAACTACCGTGGTTACAAAATTTTCACATTTTCAAATTTTTGAATATAAAAATTTCCTTTAACATGATTTTTGAACTATTTTTTTAACAAGTTCATAAGTTTCGAATTTCGATAATCTCTTTTCTAACATGTATATAATTTTTGAAGATGCAAGAAAAAAAAAACAATTCTTATAGAAATGACTTATATACTATGTTTGTACGCCTAGTCGAGCAATACGAAAGTTTTTCAACGAAAACCCATAAATAAACTTAAATATATTGCGAATATTGAAAACACGTTTGAAAATCCTCAAATTTCATAACATATTTTTCGCGTTCGCAAGTGAGTTTTCCATCGATTAAAGTGAACTAAACGGTACACATTACATTTTATATGGTGAAAATTTAGGAAACCTACACGTCTATCAATTCTTGAAGATTTTTAGACATCGATTATCTTTATCGAAGATGTGCACTTTGTTAGAGTTTGAAAATAATTTTTGAAAAAAAACGTGAAACACATTATTACAAAGAAAGGGTCATTGGTTTAATGGTAAAATTAACTTTCTTTAATTAGAGGTTATGGATTCAAGTTTAATTCTAAACATAGATAATAATTAGGAGTAAATTAGTTTTTATTAAAAATATAACATATTACAAGTTTGATCGATAAAGATGTTTGGATTTTTGTATAGTTTAATTGATAAAGATGTTGGATTTTTTATGCAAGAACGTTCACCGACCCAAAATGATCAACCAACTACGAAACGAATATATTTATTGGAAAATAAAGACCAAAGTTCATTGCAATTTTCTATAATTTATCCCATATAATAATAGTCTTATTTGGATTTAATTTGCGCATGACCCAAATAAAAAATTGTCAACCCATAGCTAATTATGCGAACCATGTTTTTCTTTCTTTTAAAAAAAATTATTTTATCAATGCGAAGCATGTATCAAGTCCATTTTGCTGTTCAAAAATAAACATATGAATTCCAAATAACCTAAACACGTTTACCTAGTTAGCAATTAGACCGATAATCTGGATTTCGCACTTCTGCTAGCGATTCATTCCAAAAGCAACAGATGGCAAGTTCTTGGAAATTTTCTTGAAAACAACAAATATATTTATTGGGAAGTGAAGTGGAATCAATAATTAAAAAGTTTTGATGATAAATTTGGGGCCTTTTCTAGTTTGTATGTTTGTTTTCATGCAATCAAAGCTCTTTAAGGATCAAAGGATGACATATGGGGTATATGGTTTGATCAAAAAGCTTCTTTAATTGCCATCTTTTTAATAAAGTAGTTGTTGACGAATAAAAATAAATTCAAGAAAAAATTGAAAATAAAATATGTTCATTAGGTGGCATATCAAGATTCTTTTCTTCGTGAGCTATCACTCTCTTGATCAATGTTAAAGCACCTTTAATTGGTTTGAAGAAAACCCACTAGACAAGATGACCTCATCAAAATGTTTGATGTTCTTGTTTGGGTTCTCACTTTAGCTTATACAATGATTCTACAAGAACATAAATCTTATGTTCATTTCCGGACATAACAAATTATTTTGGTTGTTTCGTGTTAACTTACTCGTATACATCACCATTTTGAAATACGTTTTTATTTTGGGAAATTGACTAATCTAACTATTTTTTGTGTTTTTTTTAAAATAAGCAGTTAAATTTTATTTTGAAAAATAACCATTCGGTCTGGAATGTCCATTCCGGACCCGAATTCTGAAATGGGTAAGTGGGTAAAATGATATGACCCGGTGATATGGTCCCCTATATATAACATGTCGGACCCCTTATTCGTGTAATCATATTTATCTCTCATCCCATTGCATTCATTAAACAATATGAATATATACATAATACAAAGAGTGAGACCATCCTACAAAAGGCCACAAGAATGGAGATAGCCCCCCCCCCCCCCCCCCTCTTTTACATTATCACATTAGACGATGGTAGCATGATGCGGTGAATAATGAAGCTCAAGTAGTCAATTTCGAATCCATCATGTCTCAACAACTGTATTAGCCACCCTGCAATATTCAGCCTCCACACTAGAACGCGATATGGTATTTTGACGCTTAGATGACCATGATAAGAGATTGTGTACAAGAAAGACACAATAACCTGAAGTAGAGCGCCTAGTGACTGGACAATCAGCCCAAGCTGCATCAGAGTAGGCAATAAGATAACACGAATGAGAGCTAAAAATCTGCAGTCCATGATATGTAGTGCCACGAACATATCTCATAATACTCTTTAGAGCTATAGAATGAGGCTCTCGGGGATCATGCATGTAGAGAAAAAATTGTTAAACAACATATGTGATGTCTGGCCTGGTGAAAGTAAGATTTTAGAGGGCACCAGCTAAGTTGCGATATAAAGTAGGATTAGCTACTGGAGGATCGGAACTGTCGAATTTGGTAGACAGATCAGCATGATTTGTAGCAGGTTTACAGTTCATCATGGCATATTTTTGTTGCGATAAAAATAAGTCATCAACAGTTCTAGTAGTGGATATACCCAAAAACTAGTAGAATCGCCAAGATATTGTTGTGTTTTATAGGTTACATTAAACATATTTGCACAAGAAAATTAACACATAATCTAATAATGGGCACATGCAACCTACTGATCTATGTCTTTACACATTATAACAACATACTATTAAAACTCCTATAAACCCTAGGTAAAATAAAAAATCTCAAGTAGAGATACCCTTACTGTTACAAGCGTATGTACCACTCTTTAATCGTAAGTTAGTCTTCAAAAAGCTAGCACCAAAATTATGGCTGATTGTAATGGCTCACACCCAAACCCCAGAAACTAAAGGAATCGATTTAGAGAGAGAGGGAAGATGCAAAATTTCAGCCTATGCTACAAGATGGACATAACGCCGAAAATCATAGCCTTATGGGTCCTTTTATAGCTGCCAGATGTCAAAGGATAAACCCTAATTTGAATATTAAAATAATATATTTTAATCCAATTCAAATCAGTTTCCTTATCTGTACGTGGCGGCTTCCTTAACTCCTTGGACAGGCTCCCAAATCCGTCCAAGCAAGGAAGCTTCTAGAATGCCTTATGTGCTCAACTTTTAAGCAATTGCAGCGTAACCCTTATACCTCAAATTAATTCTAATTAACCAAAAATTATTTTTTAATTAATTCTAATCAATATCTAAATAATTTATCAATCATATAAGAAATTAATAAATTATTTCCTCTCTCTTCTAATATTATTCCTAGCTATTTTTGGATATAAGGGCAACCCAAAAAGGACTTTGTTTTTATTCATAAGAGTATACCAATTGTAGTTAAGACCTTAGACACATTAATCCAACAGTCTCCCACTTGGATAAGTCGCTAACTATAATTGCTAGTACAGACTCTGATTAACCAGCAAAGTGTGCTTTCTAAAACTAGTACGAACTCTGAATCATATCAAATGATGACCATAAGATAAGTGACCAACTATTCTTTCATTCTCAAGATATCGTATGTGTTGTATTAAGGTGTCTAAGCCATAACTAAATTGGTCTGGCTTGTAATTAGAAACAAAATCATTTTTGGATTGTCCTCATAACCAGTAACTGAATAGAATGATATTTGGACAAAGATGTTGATTTATTGATTTATTATATGATTAATAAACTTTGATAAATAATTAATATATTAATTTGAAATAGTAATGATTAATTAATAATTAACCACAATTAATTTGGATTTAATTCTGGGTTAATTAGAATTAATTAAAGGTGCAAAGACTGGACTGTAATTGTTCAATAGTTTAACAAGAAGGAATTGTAGAACCTTCCACTAGGGTGGATGGTTTTAGAGATGCCAAAAGTGCATCTGGAATATTCCTTCTAAGATAAGGAAATTGGATAACCACCCGGATTTGAAAATAGTATTATTTTATTCAGGATTAGGGTTTTTAGGGTTATCTTATCAGGTATAAAATAGGACCCCTTGGGTGCCTTATTTTTGTCCACTACCTCCCTTTTAGAAGATTCGAATTTTTTCATCTCTCTCCTCTTTCCTCTTGTGTGTTCTTTTTGTTAGGGTTTAGGTACAAACCATTAGAGGCACTAAACGTTTGGTGCTAGCTTCTCAAGTCTACAAGGAAGGAATAAACTAACTTGTTTGCTATAACAATTTAAGGTATGTAACTCTACTTTGTGATTTTCGAAATTAACAGGGTTCATCATAGTTTAGTTATTCGAAGTGTGTTGCCTTAATGTGAATGCATATATCCTTCTAGGTTGCATGTGTCCTTTTTAATCGTTAAGTAATTTTCCGTATTGAGAACTTTGTTGTAATATAAGAAAACCATCAGTATGGACACAAGACATGTATATAAATCAATCTTATAGCCCAAGATTCTGTTTCCCGATTTTCGATTTATGATGACCTTATTAGACTACAAATTGAACACATCAATTTAGTCCAGGCTAGGATCAACATTATAATGTCAACATCCAATCACTGAGCGGCCCAAAGATACCGCTTTTTTCCTTTAAGGCAAAAGGAACGAATAAACTTTGACTACATAATTATAACCTTTACTCATCATGTCATACATGGAAATAAGTTTTATAACATCAAGTTAGATATGCGTTTACATAATGCCAATGTACAACACACTTGTAAACTATAACTTATGTATCTCCATTTGAAGAATATAAGATATTATCATCTTAGAATTACTCGTGATTAAATCCATGAAGTAATATTTAAGTGTGGGTTTAACCAATACTTAAAATCTTTATTTAAGCACTCGTGGGTAATAGCAACAATCTACATGTCATGTCCAATCACTATGGACAATCTACTACTATCCATGACAATCTTAAATCATCACTTACTCCCTAAAAGCATGACTGATTGTGGTATGTTGAACAAATTAATACTCAAGAAGTAAAAATGCAAAATGAAACGCAAGAATAAATATTTGAAGAAGGTAGTACACATACTTATCAATAAATCTCTTATATTAAATCACGAAAAACAATTACAATTTATCTTGTTATATTGTTTCAACCTATCAACTAACTACTAAAACTAATATCATCCAATGGTCTAATGCTCCTATCATACTCGATGTGCTTTGCCTTGCTCAATGTCTTAGTAAAAGGATTAGCTTGATTATCCTCTGATGATACTCGATTCACCATGAGGTCACCATCTTCAACTCTATGTCGGACATAATGATATTTTATCATAATGTGCCTATATCTTCCATGATCCCTTGGTTCTTTAGTCAAAGAAACCGCACCTGTAGTATCACACAAAATTTCTATGCGCTCTTGGATTGATGGAACAACTCTGAGATCACCGATGAAATTCTTCAACTATTTCGCTTACTTCGCCGCCTCATTTGCTGCGATATACTCTGATTCACAAGTTGAATCAATCATTTTTCTTCTTCTTGGAACTCTTCCAAGTTACCGCCTCTCTATTTAAAAGGAATACCCAGTCATATTATGAACAATAGTTGTCTCTATTTGTTTGAAAGTTGGTCTCACTATAACCACTCACTCTTAACTCATCTTTGCCACCTAGAACTAAGAACATTTCTTTGGTTCTCCGCAAATACTTCAGAATGTTTTTAACTGTTGTCCAATGGGCTCTGTCTGCATTATCTTGAAAGCGACTTACCATGCATAATTCATAAGACACATCAAGACAAGTACAAGTCATAACATACATGCTCGATCCTATAGACGAAGCATATGAGACTCAAATTATGTCATCTATTTCTTTATCATTATTGGGACATTGAGTTTTATTCAATTTAACAATATGATAAATGGGAAAATCCCCTTTCTTGGAATTTTCCATACTGAAATGTTTCAATGTTTTATCCAAGTATGTACTTGTGCTAAGTCCAATTAAACGTTTCTTTCTATCACTGTAAATCCTTATTCCAATCATGTATGTCGCCTCTCCTAGATCCATAATAGTCAAACATTTTTCAAACCAAGACTTTACTTCTTCCAAAGTTGGAATATTATTTCCTATAAGGAGTATGTCATTAACATACAAGACTAGGAAGGTTACAACACTCCCACTAGCTTTGACATATACACAAGACTCATCTTCATTTTTAGAGAACCCAAACTCTTTGAATTTCTCATGGAAGCAAAGATTCCAGCTACGAGATGGTTGTTTTAGTCCATAGATGTACTTTTCAAGCTTGCACACCTTATTAGGAAAGTTTTGCATGTTCGAAACCTTTTGGCTGACTTATATAGACGTCCTCAGTAAGCTTCCCGTTTAGGAAATCAGTTTTATCATCCATCTGTCGTACCTCATAATAATAAAAGGCAGTTATGGCAAACATTATTCTAATCAATTTGATCTTAGCTACTGGTTAGAAGGTTATCATAGTCAACCCCTTGGGTTTGAGTAAGTGTGACCCAAAGTTAAAATTGGTCAAAAAGTCAACGGTCAACGAAATTCAACAACATTCAAAGTCCAAGGCATACATGGCCAGTACGCGCAACGTACTCTCAGGTACACCTGATGTACATATGTCCAAGATAATTCCCTCCTTTAGTGCTTAATCCCTTAAGACCTTTTATCCAGAGCTTAGATCTAGACTCAAAACATCGACTTAAGTCATAAAGTTTCCACCTTTATGACTTTCCATGGCTAGAAAAGGTCCAAAAGCTAAAACCCGAACTTACTTTCTAATTAAGACATCTTAACTCTTGCATGGAAGGGATGAAAGGACCACAATCACATTTTTATGGTTCCTATTAACTCCATAATGGATAAAGTTTCCAACTTTATCCATTAGAATGGTCCAAGCAACCAAGATCTAGTCTTTTAAGTTTCAAAGGGACCAAAAGTGCATCTTTCTTACTTAATCCATTAAGTCCAAGTTTCCAACCTTTAGATCTAAATCAAAATGATATTTAGATGGATAAAGTTTCCAACTTTATCTATAACAATGTCACAAACTTTCAAGATCTAAACTTTATGCACTAAAGTGACCAAAAGCTCATAACATCCAAAATTAGCTAGATATAACAAATGCATCATCAAGGTGAACAAGGTCTCGATCTATAAGCTCCAATGCAAACAACACTTCTCCAATGAGATCCTTCTTCTCCAAGATGCACCAAGAACACTCCAAAGCACTTAAAAACTCCAGGATCTCACAAATAGGGCTAGGGTTTTGATATTGTTGGAAAGTAGGGTTTGTGGTGGAGATCTGGATACCAACTTGGATCGTGATATCACTTTCCGAACTGATATTTCTACCCTATGCCTGGGTTACAAGAAGTTCAGCCTAGGATAATCCAAGTGGACACTTACGTTTCTAGGCACAGAAAACGTAAGCCAATATGCTAGAGGATTCTGTGAAAGTATGATGAAAAACGAGAGCTTAAGATCGTAACCCTCTTCTGTAGAGGAAGAGCTGTTTATATATTAAACAAGATTAGGGTTTCATTAGGGTTGGGCCGTCATTAGTTGCTTTGGAAGCAAGTAATATTAATCCGGATTTAATGAGGATTTAGGGTTACCAAAACTAATGAGTGTCGTTAGTTTTACCATAATCACCCTCAAGAAATTGAATTTTCCACTATGTTCCCATATGTAAAATTCGGTGAGGTTTTGGGGCTCTGCCCCTAGACCTCGCCAAAGGGGCGCTGCCCCTTTGGAAAACCCGGACCCAGGGGCGCTGCCCCTGGACCCCCGACTAGTCGTCGAACCGGCTCCTAATTCGATCTTATACATGCGTGCACTCCGCACAACCCCGTACATATATTAGAGTACAATTTATGAAGCCCCTTAGCTCACATGTTAGTTCCAGTTACTTAAAATGACATGGTGACACTAAAAATCACCAACATATATTAGGGTTAGATAGGATGGAGGCTAAAAGAAATAAGGGTTTGGGAAGTTAAGGAGCTTAAATAGGGCTCAAAATCCCAAAATTACGGTTTGTCATCTGATCGTGTACGCCCAACGTACTTCTAGTACGCGCAACGTACCAGGTTGATCCTCCACGATCAACCATTGCCTAGTACACCAACATACTCAACTTAACCCAAAACATTCTTAACTTCTAACGGTCATAACTTCTTCGCTCCAACTCCGTTTTCGACGATCTTTATATCCACGGAAAGGTATTGAAGAGCCCCACAATATTATCTAAATATCTTGGACTAAAAACTTATTGAACAAAAATCCATATTTCATGCAAGAACCCGACCTATGACTTTTCCCTTTCTACCATTCGACTCAATATGCGGTTCAATGGTTAAATCTCTTAACCATCATTACCTTTTTCCACAATGATTAAACTTTACCTCCTTAAAGCCCAAAACTTTTACACAATCGATTTGCGGCCCACGACCCAAATATAAGAAATGACAAAAAACAGGATGTTACACGTAAAAATTTAGATAGGTTGGAATTCACGTTTTTACTTAAGTTGTTTTTGGTTATTTTACATACATAATGCTAATTTACAAAACAATAAAAAAATCATTTTATCAGGTTTTTGATGCTATCTAATATAACTAAATCTTGTTTAAACTTTATTTTCATAGTACCAAATATGGATTATCAATTTTTTTATATCATCTTATGTAATATAAACATTTTTTAATATTGTTTTTATATATTTGATAATTATCTTTTTGAAATGAAAAAAAGAATAAAAGGGTGTTTGGATCGTTAAATTACGTGGTATCCTCAGTGTATCAAAATATTTGAATTTAGATGAATTTAAATATTATGTTTTTGGTCGGTAGAACTTTGAATGTAATTAAAGTTCACCATCATTACAATTTTGTTTATTTCCAAAGAATTTAGAATATCTAAGCTAAATAAAATTATATCTTTATTTATCAAAGGACTTCTAGTCCAGCGGTGCCGGGTGTTGCCCTCCTTCTAGAGGTTGAGAGTTCAAGTCTCATCGGAGACATATGTGTATTAGGAGCAGTGTTGCAGAAATCGGCCGTCGATTATTTCTGCCGGCGATTAATTGATTGACGGCCTTGAACCGATTACGATTAGAGTGATTGGCGGAAATTGGTCAAACTCGGTCTTGGCGGTCCTCGGCGGTCATAGGAGGAAAATATTTAAAAAATTCAAAATTTTTAATTTTCACATATTTCACCAAAAATTTAAAATTTCCAATTTGTAAGTTTTCAAATTTTAAAATATTATACTAAAATTTTCAAAATTTCAAAATTTCAAATTTTCAAATACTTAATTTTTTTAGGAAATATTAATTTTTTAAATAACTTTATTAATAATTTAGGGTCTCCGATTAATCGCCGATTAATCCCCGCCAAGTCCGATTAATCGCTTATCATCAGTCGACCGCCGAGCTACCGTCGAACGATTTTTACAACCTTGATTAGGAGTAGTTTAGGATTAGTGTAAATTTGTCGTTCTAAAAAAATTATATCTTTATTTGGTTTAACAAAAGAAAAATGTTTTTATAAATAAACTATATAAATAAATTACATCAAATTTACCATCACTTACATCGAATTTGTCATATGTTTGTTTGATATATAAACATAGATCATAGACAATTTTTTTGATAAATGAATCTCCTAATAACATCTATCATAAAACAGACCACATCACTTTATTTCAAGTTATACTAACCACTAACTGAAAAATCATACATGCTTCTTCAAGAATCCCAACATAATCTCACCATCATTTAATTTTTTTTATTAATCAATACATCACAAACCTACAATCTTGTCTATTGCTTCTTTATCTACGTATTCTCTTTATGTTTTGTATGTGATTTGTTATTAGTGTATGATTTATAGTCTTGTGTTTGTATTCTTATTTGGCCCTTTTGTATTTGGCCCATTTTTGATGTAATCGTGTATATATATATCTCAATCAATGAAATGTGATTTTCATGAGAAATACCAAGATTTCATGGTATCAGAGCTGTAAGAACATCCGATGGTCTGTTTCTGTCTCAACAAAAATATGCCAATGAGATTCTTGAACGTGCGTCTATGCTTAACTGCAAACCTGCCCGAACCCCGACTGATTTGTCTGCTAAATTTGATGGGTTTGGGCCTCCTGTTGCTGACCCCACTTTATATCGTAGTCTTGCAGGTGCTTTGCAGTATCTTACATTTACCAGACCTGACATTGCATATGCTGTTCAACAAATATGTCTATACATGCATGATCCCACGGAACCGCATTTTACTGCTCTGAAACGCATCTTGCGTTATATTCAATGATCCATCGATCATGGCCTTCAACTATTTACATCTCCTAATCGTGATCTTGTGGCGTATTCGGATGCTGACTGGGCAGGTTGCCCAGTTACTAGGAGATCCACCTCGGGTTATTGTGTTTTCTTGGGTCACAATCTTTTGTCCTGGTCTTCGAAACGACAAAACACTATTTCACGCTCCAGTGCTGAAGCCGAATATCGGGGAGTCGCTAATGCAGTTGCAGAGACTTGTTGGATTCGTAATTTACTGTCAGAGCTTCATTACTCTCCTCACCGGGCTACTCTTGTTTAGTGTGATAATGTTAGTGTCGTTTACATGTCGTCCAATCCTGTTCATCATCAAAGAACTAAGCATATTGAGATTGATCTTCATTTTGTTCGCGACAAAGTTGCCACGGGCCAGGTTCGTGTTCTTCATGTTCCGTCTTCGTCTCAGTATGCCGATATTTTGACCAAGAGTCTCCCCTCACATTTATTTCTTGATTTTCGATCCAGCTTAAACGTACGGTCTTCTCCTCCCGTTCTCACTGCGGGGGGCTATTAGTGTATGATTTATAGTCTTGTGTTTGTATTCTTATTTGGCCCTTTTGTATTAGACCCATTTTGATGTAATCGTGTATATATATATATCTCAATCAATGAAAAGTGATTTTCATGAGAAATACCAAGATTTCATTTGTTGCCTTTTATACAAGTTAAACATATTTTTAACTTTGTTTTGAGAAATTAAATTGCTTCCTACCTTTTATGCCTACAAATATTCCTACCCATTAAAATTATGACATGTGTCACCATTCCATATTTACTTAACTATCTCATTAAGAGTATATTTGGAATATATCAAATAAAATTAAATTTAATGGTGAAATGATAACACAAGTCATAATGTTAGTGGGTAGGAATATTTGTAGGCATAAAAGGTAGGAGACAATTTAATTTCTCCTTTGTTTTTATACTATTTGGTAATCATTATTTAGAAAATAGAAAAAGAATAAGAGGGCGTTTGCATTGTTCAATTATTTGTGTGGTATTTTGCATGTATCAAAAGATTCGAATTTAAATGCGTTTAAATATTATTATGTTTTTGGTTGGTAAAAGTTTGAACATAATTAAAGTTTACTCTCGTTACAATTTTGTTAATTTGCAAAGGATTTAGATTATTTAGGCTAAATAACATAAATACATTTTTTTTTGGTTTATCAATAGAAAAATGTTTTATAAATAAACTATAAAAATAAATTACATCAAATTTACCATGCCTTACATCGAAATTTTCATATGTTTGTTTGCTATAGAAACCACATATGATCATAGAAAAATCTTTTTGATAAATCAATATCCTTAGATAATATCTATCGTAAAATAAGTCATATCATTTTATTTCATGTTATACCAACCATTAAGGAAAAGATCATACATGCTTTCTTAATAAAACCAATATAATCTCACTATCTTTCAATCCTTTTTGTATTAATCAACATTTTAAAAACCTTCAAACTTGTTGATCTATTGTTTTTTTATCTTCATATTCTCTTTAATTTTTGTATATGATTTATGTGTATGTTACTAAAATGATTGACCCTTTTTATATATAGTAGTAACATATGTGTAAGTAGGAATACAAAAAATTATTGAATTTTATAACTATAATAGTTAGGGCTGTAAACGAACCGAACGAACACGAACAAAGGCTTGTTCATGTTTGTTCGTTTAAGTTAGCCGAACAATCGAACGAACACGAACGGATAAACGAACGAAGTTTTCTTGTTCATGTTCGTTCGTTTAACAAATTGTCTTGTTCATGTTCGTTCGTTTATGTTCGTGAACATGCTAAACGAACATAAACGAACAAAGATAAACAAACACAATTGAACATATATAAACATAAACGAACTATAATATAGTAATGTAATAACAAAAACAATTGAAAATATATGAACATAAAAACCTTAAGCGAACGAACATAAACGAACGTAAACGAACAACATAAACAAACGTTCACGAACGTAAATAAACGAACGAGACCATTGTTCATGTTCGTTCGTTTAACTAAACGAACAAGAATTTGTGTTCATGTTCGTTCATTTATTAAATAAACGAACATAAAAGAACTTCCCGCCGAACAGTTCACGAACGGTTCGCCGAACGTTCAGTTCGTTTACAGCCCTAATAATAGTAATTGTTATTAATTTAAGAAATATGAAATGAAATAGGTTTTAAAACAATATGTTGATTTGAAATAATAATTTATCTTTATTTAAATTATCTATTTTATAGTATAAAATAAATATAGATAGATGTGCTCATATTAAACACTTTAGAGCTTGATTTGGAGTATTGAGGACTTTCATAAGGCCAAGTTTGGTTAAAACTTGAACTTTGTTATAATATATTATTGATACGACCTTACTTTCTTTGAAACTAAAACTTTGCTTGATAGTTTCGGACCATTATTTATTCGAACTTTGAAACTTTTGGGATTTAAAACAAATGTTTTTAACTTTTAAAAATATTATTTTAAACTACCATAACAAGAACTAAATAGAAAAAAAAATGTCTACTATAATAAATGAAGATAATTTTGCCATATGTCAGTTTCTAATTAGTTTTAACACTTGTCATTTTGTGATATTTTTAAATAAATAATAGACAAAATTGCAAAAATGGTCCCTGTGGTATGCATTTTTTTAGGGTTTTGGTTCAAACCCTGACTTTTTTGGCTTCGTGGTCCTTTTGACCATGTTTACTTGTGATTTTGGTCCTTTGGAAAACTGAAAAGACTTAAATGCCCTTTCTGATATACTTTTTATGTTTTTTCATTTTAATTTAAAGGAAAAAGAAAATAGTTAATTAATTTGGGCTCACATCTCTCTCTCTCTCTCTCTCTTTCTCTC
Organism: Lactuca virosa; assembly: GCF_052849685.1. Classification (NCBI taxonomy): domain Eukaryota; kingdom Viridiplantae; phylum Streptophyta; class Magnoliopsida; order Asterales; family Asteraceae; genus Lactuca; species Lactuca virosa. The sequence continues at coordinate 88,397,941 of NC_136432.1, forward strand.
TCTCTCTCTCTCTCTCTCTCTCTCTCTCCTCTGTTCTTCAATAGTATACCAGACCTAAAATTCAATCGTTCCTTCAAAGATCTTGCAAACAACATTCGTCAAAAAACTCAAATTCCAGTTTTAATCCAAATGGATTATCATCACCAATCAAGACTCTAGTGAAATTACACACTTCAACCTAAAGTAACTAATGTTAGTATCAAAATAGTGAAATTAGACACATCATCTAAAGAAATCAGAAACCAGTTCTTCATTTTCATTCTTCAATACAACTGTGGTAATCATACCGAATCATAACCACTTTAACTTAAAATCGAACCTCAAATCGAAAAACAAAAAATGAAAGCATAGTAAACACAGTCAGTTCTTCACAATAATATACCAACAACCTAACCCAATCAACTGGATTTCTTAGTGGTCATAAGATTAGCATGCTTGTTCTTCATCTTTCCGTTTGGGGACGACGACGATGATTTGTGCTCTCCTCCTCCAATCCTAGGGTAGTATCTCTTAATCACCTTCTCCTTCACAAATTTATTGTAGATGAAAGCAACTCCTCTGAACTGTGGCAACACCAGCCACGCCACCGCTATCAATTTCACATCATACCATATCGGTATCTGCTAACCATTAGTTTCTAGAAATCACGATGATCAAATCTTGAAATTAAATGGTTGTGTTTTATTCCAGTAGTCACCATTCAAGGACAGATACAAGAAGCATCTCCACGAGAGTAAGGAAGGAGTATAAGATCCAGTAAGAAAGCCATTGCTGATCATCTTCTTTTGAAGAAGATGAGGGTTGGGTTTTTTTTACTCTTCATTATTGACGAGAGAGATAGAGAGAGACGAGAGAGAGAGAGAGAGAGAGAGAGAGAGAGAGAGAGAGAGAGAGAGAGAGAAAGACGAGAGAGAGAGAGAGGCGATCTGCGATCATAAAGAAATAAGAAAGAAAAGAAATCGATCTATTGCAAGAGAAAAAGGAGGTGCGATTTTTCTTTCTGTGTGTGTGTGTGTGTGTGTGAGAGAGAGAGAGAGAGAGAGAGAGAGAGAGAGAAAGAAGGTGGGCCCTTCTTATTTTTTTAATTATTAAAATAAATAAATTAGTATTAGATTTAAGAAGAAATGAAAGAAAAATGAAAAATAAATACCTCAAGGGTATTACAGTCATTTCACTATTTAGAGGGACCAAAAACACATCAAAACTAGCTCAAAAGGACCATGAAACCAAAAAAGTCGGGGTTTGGACTAAAACCCAAAAAAATGCATAACATAGGGATCATTTCTGCAATTTTATCTAAATAATATCCACATATCAATTTATTATTTTTTTTCAATTTTTAAAATTAAAAAACCACATAATTTTATACTTATATATGTAAAGTATCAAATGTAATAAATATTATAATAAATCGCAATTTATAATTTTTTTCATTCCTTATTCCAAAATTTTATTTAAAAAATATTTATTATTTACATTTTAATATTTTATTTTTTTTAATCAACCCGTGTAATACACGGGTTTTACACCTAGTTTTATTGAATATAAACGGGAAAGACATAAATAGAAAAAAAAAAAAAAATCTAAATTGCAACATAACCAACAACTCTAGCCATCTGGTCAAATTTAGTCGAATAAACCTCAACCTCTATCAATTTGTTTTTCTGCAAGTTAATTTTCGATCCACAAACAAAATAAAAGCACCTGAAAATTTTCTATAATGTTTTTAGCATTATCAACAGACCACTCTACTAGAAATGTAAAGTCATCAACATAAACATAAAAAAAGTGGAACATGCTCCATCCCTTGTTACCTATTTTCACAAAAATCAAAGCATTATGATTAATTATTTCTGTTAACCCAACATTTAACCCCTCCATGATAACACGATAATGATGAACAAAAAATAGACGAGATCTCCCAACCTTTATCTCCCCCATTTTTATAGGAAACTCATCAGGTGGAGTTTCATTCATCAAGATCTAAGTCACAGACGAAAAAAAAAAAAATCCAAATCCATCCTCTCAACTTCACCCCAAAATTTATCTTTCAAAGAATCTCACCAAATTAATCTAGAGAATCAATGAACTTTTTCAGAATACGCATAGATATTTCTTTTATGTTTCTTTTATCAACCAATAGAGTAAGGTTATCTAGTCTATATGGAATTAGACGATTTGCACAAACCATTTACATTTATGGTATAAGATGTCGATATCATAATATATACCACATATTCCATTGTCTTTTTTCCATTAATTCTTTATTTGCAATGTGGAGCCTTTACCTTTTGTACCTTTTGTTATCTTATGGAATAAGAATCTGAAGTGTACATCTTTGGCTCATCAACCAAGGTAAGGTACCAAACAAATAGTATTATTTACATAAGTACTTATAATACTTATATTTACGGAATCTTTTTATAATTGATCCATATAACATAATTGTGTATACCAATAAATAGAAAAATATATGTGTTATAATTTTAACAAATTATCTTATCTTTTCCATTTGAAATGTATGGCAATAATCATATATTTTTATGAGTTTTGTTTTTGAGAAAGCTACTTTATGACTTACCTATAAAGTTGAGGGTACTAAAATGAAAATACTCAATCAAATAAATATCCCCAATAATGCTTAAAATGCTCAAAATCTCTCCGCGGCTATAAAACGCGTCCACTCCAAAGAAAACGACCGCCAAACCCTCCTTTCCTCCGCCGTTCGCCGTCGCCGGAACCGTGATAGAAAACTTCATCTTAGAAAGAGAAGCTCGGTTTTGCATTAATTCAGAGAGAAACCATGTACATACATACAAATATACGTATATTTGTGACTAGATAGAGAGAATTTGGTCAGTTAATTTATCTTATGGCATGGTTGAGTTGGAGGATTGAAAACAAAGGAGACGGAGTCGTTTTATTGACTCCGAAATGAAGGTTTCCCGATCCTTTAGTCGATGTCTTCTTCTGCTTTTGCTCCTTTTTGTTCAAAAAGGTAAGAATTTGCTTATTTTTATACTGATTTGTACTTGAAATTTGAAACCTAGTTAACTGATCGTACTAAGTAATCGTAATTTTTTTGGTTCAGTCGACATGATTCTATCGATCGATCATGAGTTTTATTGCGTATTACGTCGTCTTTTTCCGTAATTGTAATCTTGTTTGACACGCATATAGCAACGCTCCTTGAATTTGTGTATCTGGACTCAGTTTTAATTCGATCTCAAAGCAAATCAAGCGTGAATTCACCTCTTCTTAGTGTTTTAGCAGTTATAGTGTTCTAATTACCATTCTTCTAAAACGTTCTTCACGAATTTAGGTTTAATTTGAAGTTATATCTTCATTCAAGGAGTAGTAACAGTCAAAATCATAAATCCCCATTAATTGGGGGCAAAAATACTCGATTGATTGTGGTTAGAGTTCATTACTGTCAAAAGGATCACATCCTGATTTTCATTTGTGAAACTATTTGTTTGCATTAACTCCAAATTTGATATGCTATATATAACATTTGGGGAAAAAGTATATGATCATCAAATTCAATCTCTATGATTGTATTCATTGTGACTTTTGAGTTTTGAGTTTTGAGTACTTATTCCTTCTTATTTTCCCAGGGTATGTGACATCCAAACCATTCACAGGGACTTATGGTATAAACTATGGAAGAATCGCAGACAATATCCCTTCTCCTAATGAAGTTGTAAGGCTTCTCAAAGCTGCTAAGATAAAGAACGTACGAATATACGATTATGATCACAGTGTTCTTGATGCATTCAAGGGTAGTGGTCTCGATTTAGTAATTGGACTCCCAAATGGAATGGTCAAAGACTTAAGCAATAATCCCGATCATGCCCTTACATGGGTCAAAGACAATGTTCAATCATACCTACCTTCAACACACATTGTTGGAATTGCAGTTGGAAATGAAGTTCTAGGAGGTGGTGATCTAGATCTTCAAACATCTCTATTTCCTGCAATCAAAAACATCTACAATGCAACACAAAAGTTAAACCTAGACTCCATAGTTCAAATCACAACAGCACATTCACAAGCTGTGTTTGGAACTTCATATCCTCCATCTTCATGTGTCTTCAAACAAGACGTTTCACAAAACATGAAGAAACTGTTGGAATTATTTTCACAAATGGGATCCCCTTTCTGTTTAAACGCATACCCTTTTTTAGCATACATGGGAAGCCCAGATCAGATTGATATAAACTATGCTCTTTTTAACCCAACTCAAGGCATATACGATGAGAAAACAGATCTTCATTACGACAACATGCTTGATGCTCAAATTGATGCAGCATATGCTGCACTTGAAGATGCAGGATTTGGGAAAATGGAGGTTGTTGTTACAGAAACAGGGTGGGCTTCTCATGGAGATGCAAATGAAGAAGCTGCAACTTTGGATAATGCAAGAACTTATAATTATAATTTGCGTAAAAGACTTGCTAAAAGGAAGGGGACGCCACGTAGGCCTAAAAGTATGTTGAAGGCGTATATTTTTGCTTTATTTAATGAGAATTCAAAACCGGGTCCCACCTCTGAAAGAAATTTTGGTTTGTATAAACCTGATGGAAGTATCACGTATGATATTGGGTTTCCAGCTCTCAAATCTTCTTCTTCGGTTTCTTCTCTTCTTTCAATCAAGGTATGTAACTTACTTTACTCTTTTATCAATATAGTTTATTCATGAGAAATATATTTTTTTTGTATATTATAGATAAATATTTAACTAAAAGGGGGTAGGTGAAAAATAATGAAAATAGGATTGCGTATGTCATTACTGACTCAACAGCTTTATTTTCTTCTATTTATTATATTATATTTCCTGTTTTCTATGTTCGCATGATATTATACGTGTTTCGTGGTCATCATTTTTGTTTTTCTTATATTATCAATTTTTTAATACAAATTTTAATTTTTATCAGGAAATTGGAGCTCAAAGTTGGCATTGGTCATATATCTCGGTTTTATCTTCGTGTGCGTCAATGTTGTTTTTATTTCTAAGATTGTGAAATATTTGTCATCACAAGATATTATTTAAGTTACAATGTATTTTATATTTACTTTTTTTTGAAGAAAAATGTTTTTAAGCTTAATGTTAGAGTTGATAATATATAGAATACATGCCACGTACACCAAATCGGGATCTTAATTGGTGGTGGTTAATGTTTTTTTTACAGTTTTGATCGTATGTCGTTTCTTCATATGCTTTTACTTGCTCTGAATATATGCATCAAAATTTGAGCTTTCATAGTGTTGTTTCTTTGTAACGTTAAGACAATTATCAGTGAAAGTGAGAAAGGTAAATCAATAAATACGTTGTTAAGTAATCTAGCATGGTGGAAATGTTATGTCACCTTATGTGACATTTGATAGGAAAAAAGGGACCATTGACAAAATTATATGACATGGAAAATTAGCTTTTGTGTCAGGTGAATAATACCTTTTGTGGTGATGAAATGATAGGATTAGGTGGAATTGTGACTTTTAGACTTTAGTTGTGCATGAAATTGATGTATTAAAAGTTTGGAATTGTGTGATCCGACCCAACAAATAATATGCGTTAGTGGAATATTTTATAAGGGATGCATTAGGTTAGAGTTATTACTCAAATAAAAACTTAATGTTAATATAAACAAAATTATAAAGAATAATTTATATATACGATTGGGTTGGGATCACTCGAACCAAAACTGATTTAGTTTCAACACAATGCGAACCAAAGACTATCTCAACTTTAAAAATTTAAACTTGCTTGATTTGGTTTTCCACTTTTATTGGTTATAACTCAAATATTGAACACCTCTCAACAAGTATTCTTTTTTCATTATATTTTGTATGTGTACTGTACTGACATACCTAATGGACCATACATGTGTATTGTATTTTCAAATGGATGTTGTTATGTTCGAAATTATTAAACCCGTTGAAAGAAGTTATTTTCTTATAAATTGATTTCTGTCATAAATTAGAATAAAGAGACAATTAGATGGAGTTTAGTGGCTTGTACAAGAGTGGACTAGACATGGGCTGAACTATAAGCTATACATATAATAAATACATACACTGACCCCCACTTAGTTGTAAGAGTAGGACCGATCCACATGTTTAAATTGGGTTGAAACTCAAATAATATCGTGGAAATCCCTCTAGTGAAGATATTGACATATTAAGAATTGGATGGGACGTGAAGGACTCCAATGTGTCTTGTGACCACTTTGTCACAAACAAAGTGATTGTAGACATTGATGTGCTTGGTCGTTGATGATGTTGATGTTGGACCGGGGTGGTAGAGAGATAGAAAACGTTGAACTTGTCATAATAGACACTAGTGGCTTTGGTACGCAAGAGTGAAGATCTCTAATAAGATTTGCCAACTAGCATGTCTCGACAAATGCATTAGCAACTTCATGATACTCGACTTCAGCACTAGAATGAAAAACTATGACTTGATGTTTTGATAACAATGTTAAGAGATTGTGGTCGATGAAAACAATATGTATGGTATTGATCTCATGGGTGGAGGACATTCGCCGAAATAGGTGATGAGACTAGAGATAATGAAACATAGATATGCAATCCATGGTCAAAAGTACAATTAATATATATCACAATATGTACCTCAAAGCATTGAAGCGGGACTCACGAGGGTTGTGCATTTTGAACCTGATCGATTCAACCACATAAGAAATGTATGGGTTTGTAAAAGTAGGTATGAAAGTGTGCTAACAAGGCTACGGTATAATATTAGATTGCCACCCTATAGGTAGGAGTCATTGAGCTTGGCCAAATTGTCGGCATGCTCGAGAATTTTTATTGCATATTTAGCTTACTTTAATTCTTAGAAAAAAAATAAAAATTTAGTGTCTTTTGTAATTTTTTTTTGTCAATTTCAACATACTACATTAACAGAAAGCAACCGATAATGTCATGTCAGCATGTCATATCACCAAAGATTGACACATCAACATGCCACATCAGCTAGTAACTGAGTTGACCGATCAAGTGGTCAACATTGCAAAAATTAAAAAAATTAATGAGTAAATTGTAACAAGAAATAGTACAGTGTCAAAATCATTTTTTTTAAACATAATGACTTTTGTGCAATGTACCTTTTATTTGAAGTTGATAAATAATATTTTTTTATCAAATAAATATTTATTATTTATTTTGGATCTTTAAGTCTTTTAGTGTGACATTTATTCTAGATCTTTTAATAATTTTAGTGTGTGACCTCATAGTTCCAACTTGATCATTTTACTGTGTAAGTTTCTTGTCTCCATAAATTATCCATCAACTTGTTTAATGTCCGATTACATTATTGTCTCTATTTTCCCTTTGTTATAATGTTATGGAAGCATGATGCATGGATTTAAACCATTTGGTTGCTTAACATAGGTTTTATTGGTCTGCGAAGTCCTACAAGATAAGACCAACATTCCATTTGGACAGTATGGAGAAAAAATCTCATTTTGACTATATATCATCTATATGAGTTTCATGTTATATATTATAGTAGCCTCTATAATTGTCATGTTTCATGTCATCATTTGACATACGTATACCACATTCATTTAGAGACCGACATAAATATCTTGACGAAAGCTAAAATAAATTAACATATTCTATTCAAGATTTACTCAGTGACACCAATCCATGAAGTGTAATATGGAAGTGCGTTAGTCTAACATTTAATCTCATTAATATATGTGAAATTTTGGATGTGCTTCTATATACATCAATCTCATGTATGTCTCCAAACCTTGACAATATAATTGCATATAATCATGGTCATAACCATAACAAACTAACAAAAATTTAGTACAAATCAAAGAAAAATAAAACATGCAAAATCAAAACACAATTTTTCTAGATGAAAAAATATTGCTCTTAGAATATTATAACTATTGAGCAGTGGAGTTTGGGAGTTTGATCTCAAGGGTAAAGTTTATAGAGTAAATATTCTACAAGGAGTTTGATCTCAAGGGTAAAGTTTATAGAGTAAATATTCTACAAAAAGCAAAGTCTAAGCTTCAACTAAGAGCGAAGATGTGGGGTGAAGATTAATGAAAGAGAAGGAGATTGCAAAGTGGGCGAACCGTTGAGATTGAAGTTATAGACTAATCATGAGCGAAGGTAAAGCTTCGAAGAGAAGCTAAGAATGTTAGAATGTGGGTGTTTCTGATTGCCTAGATTCATTGGGATTCGTGATGCACTTTCAGATTGAAATATTTCGATACTACAATCGGAAATTCAATAGGATAAAACTTAGTGATTTCTAGAACATAAAATAAAGAAAGTTATGATCTTATTGTCTACCAGATTCAAATGATAAAAAATGGGAAAATAAGCACTATCTGAAAACTAACAAAAATGGCGTTAAGGATTAAGTTCTTAATGAGATGTCTTAATGGGTAAAGTTGGAAACCTTATCCATTAAAGATTAAGTTCTTAATGAGAAAACATGGCATCCTGGTAGAAATTATGACGTAGCCAAGGAGGGCCCATGACGTGGTGGTATCATGTAGGTCGATTGTTTAGCTTGGACACGCCCATAACGCCGTGGTAACCGTTGACTTTTGAGCAATTTTGAATTTGGGTCAAACTTGGAGGTTTTGAGTTGTGGATTAAGGATTTATCTTAATTTGGTGTTAGTGGGTTCACGTGATTGATCAGTGCAAGGAGTAAGAGTGTTGTTGTGCTTCTCTGATTTTGCGATTCAGGTGAGTCTTCTCACTATGCCACATATGACATTGTATACCCTTTATATGGTAGGGTATTAGTACTGTTAGGTTACATGTATGCGAGTTGTATAGGATAATTCCTTGTTATGTATGTGCAATATAGGACACTTGGTGTCATCGGTGAATACTGCAATCCAAGCTTTCTTAAAGCCGCTTCCTCATTTTCATCCTATTTATTTTGAGCCTTTTTTCCTTTGTCCCTTGGTTGACTTCATGTTGATTCTGGATAACTTTTCGTCACTCTTTCGAAATCATCATTGAGGGGAGATTGGGGTTAGGAAGGTGGTTATTGTGAATGTGGTGATTGGGAAGGTTGAGTTTGAACATTTTGAAATTGGAATTACTAGAATTGTTTTGGTGTTTGGTAAAAGTTGGTTATTGGAAGTAGTTTTGTTAGTATGGTTGTTGGAAAAGAGGTGATTGTGGAATTGGTGAGTTTGTTGGAAGGAGCATATTCATGAAACCTCCCGGTGGTGATTCGAAATTTGGGTATTGGTGAGGTATTGTGTTGAGTATGAATGTGCCGGTGTGTGTGTGTGTGTATGTGTGTGTGTGGTGTTTGAAGTGTTTGAGGTGTTTGAATTTTGATCCATTTTTGAGATAGTAGTATAGAAAGAAAGAACTGAAAATATTGTGTGTTGTAGTATTGATTTAAATGCTATATATAGAGATTGGGTAGCCAGCTTCACGAAGCCTCACACATAGGAAAATGGTCAGAAGATCGTTGCTTTTCTCTTTCCCTTGTGATTGAATGTAGCCAGCTTCACGAAGCCTCACACATAGGAAATGAGTTGTAGTGTTAGTCAAAAAGCCGCACATGACTTTTGGAACCATGTCACGATACAAGTAGCTTAGGAAGGCATTCTGTATAGCCTAACTGGTAAGCTTCGCTCTTGGCTCTTCTCTCTCCCCTCTCATATTTGTGTTTATATTTCTCCCTCGTTTGCTTCTCTTCTCTTTTACCTCTCACATATGTCTTTCTATTTCCTTCATTGTAGTGATTTTTTTTATGATTATTTATTTTGTTAGAATATTTGTAATATTTGATTTTTTGAAGATAAATTACTTTTATGATTTAGGATCTCACACATTAACCAATGATTAATCTTCACTTAGAGCATCCACAATGATGAGTTGAATGAGGTGGCAAGTGTATGTGTCATTCAATGGATGAAACTATACCATAGTGACATAAAACATTGACATACAATGAATTTGGAGTTCAATGGCCATTGAACTCTTCAACGAGAAAAAAGAAAGTTTTTAATTCGTAAATATTTACTATAAACTATATTTTGTAACATTCTATTGAACTTTATAGAATTCAATGCATTATAGGAAAAAAATGATATAGTTGTATGGATTGTAGAAAGATGATGTGGCAATCCATTGAACTTTATGAAATTCAATGCATTCTGGATGTCTTTAGGTCAATTACAAAAACCCTAATCGACCAGTTACTTGCAGGCTAACGATTTTTACAGTAAATAGGGGTGTGCGCGGTGCAGTTTGATGCAGTTTATAGTCAAAACTGCAAACCGCACCGCATGTGCAGTTTGACATTTTCGGAAACCATAAACCGCACCACAAAGGACCTAAACCGCATGATGCGGTGTGGTGTGGTGCGGTTTTGGTGCGGTTTGATGAGTAACTAAAAATAATAATTACATATGCACTAGACTAAATGTAAGTAGTCTAAGTCTTAAAATCATAAATATAGATTATGTCTACTAGTGAAAAGTAGCTACAAACATTGTACAAAACAACATTAATCGATCACACAAGCCAATAACTATTTTATAGAAACTAACATCAGCCAATAGCCCAATAGTATTAAAAAACAAGCAAAGTAGCATCTAGAATTAAGCAAAACATAGCTAAAAGTTGTCTTAAACAACTGAGAAAGTCATCCAAAAACAACAACAAACTTCCAACAAAAAAAAAGATTCAAGACAGCAACATAAATGCAACAAAAACCTGCAAAAATCAATAAAATATTGTATAGAAAAGGAATGTATTTTCACTAAAAAAAGCATTTATATTGAAATCACCTATAGTTGCTTGCTTGTAGCATATTCTAACAATCTATTCAAGATCCACAACTTCAAATACATAATCTGCAACAGAAAGAAATATTTATTAACTAAAAATTATAAATTGATAAAATTAAGTAGATATTTTACCTGAATCAACAGATTCATATGCTTCTATATCCTCCATTAGAGAACCCATATCTAAAGCTAAAGATGAAGATCTTAACCAATTTTGACAACATATCAGAGCTTGCACCATAGTAGGATCCAAAGAGCTTCGAAAGCAATCAAGCACCCTTCCTCCTGTACTAAAAGCAGACTCAGAAGCTACTGCTGAAACTTGAATGGCGAGAACATCACGAGCCATCATTGCCAAAACAGGATATTTAGATGCATACATTTTTCACCATTCCAATATATCAAAATCTTTGTTTTTCCTTTCCCTATCACTTCGTTCTTCTAAGTACCGATCAAGCTCATTTGTCTTAACTAAAGCCTCATCTTCCTCATATTCTTTTTCAAAATCAATAGCAAACATGTTAAAATCATCATCATCATCATCATCAACTAGCATTGAACTTTTATCCGAAGTAGAAATAGATGAACCACATTGAGTGCTACTAACTTGGGGATTTTTCATTTTGAATTCATCAAAATAATGAGAGAATAGATTTGACATAGAATTATTCACAGCACAACGATGGTTTCTACTTCCTTTGAACTATATAACTTCTTTAAACACGATTTCACAAATCTCATCTTGTATCGAGGATCAAGAACAACAGCCACATAAAGAAGCACATTTTGTTTTTCAGTACAACCCTAATACTTTTCAAATTTGATCTTCATCTTTGAAGCCATATCCTTCAAGATTGACTGGTCACTATCACATAACTTCATTATTCTGCCACGTATAGTGCACATTTCATGAAAGTAAGAATTTGAAGTAACAAATAAAGAGGCACTGAACTTGAGTGTAGCTTCATAAAATATTTTCAAAAACTTGCATAAGATGGCACAATTTTCCTAATCTTTTGATGTTGGTGGTCCTGTTAAACTCTTCCCATTTCGATCTTTATCAGTAAAATATTGCATGTAAAACCCATCTTCTTCTTCAAGTAACTTGAAAGCATCATAATACTTTATTGCACGATCCAACATAAAATATGTTGAGTTCCACCTTGTTGCTACATCCAAGCAAATAAAAGCCTTTTCTTATTTACAGGTATTCTTCACACACCTTTGGAATCTTCCTAACCTTGTTGGAGAAGCTCTAACATATCTAACTGCATTACGAATAGCAACAATAGAATCATTTACTTCTTTCAATCCGTCACCTACAACTAAGTTAAGAATATGTACGGAACACCTCATATGCAGAAACTCCCCATCACAAATCGCAGTCTTCCATATTTACAATCGTTTCTTGATGTGAACAATAGCAACATTATTAGAGGACGCATTATCAACTGTAATGGAAAACACCTTATCGATACCCCACCCCCTTAAGCATGTCTCAATTGCTTTGCCTATCGTGTCTCCTTTGTGATTAGGAATTTGACAAAATTCAAAATCCTTTTTCGCATTTTCCATTCATGATCTATAAAATGTGACGTCAACACCATGTAACAAACATTTTGAATGGAAGTCCATGTATCAGTGGTCAAGGAAACTCTTTGCGAATATTTAATAAAGTAATCCTTCAATTTCTTCTTCTCATCACGGTATAACTTCTTGATATCCCTCGAAACCATGGTGCGTGATGGTGTATCAAACTTGGGGCATGCAACACTGCAAAATAACTTAAAACCTTCTTGCTCTACAAACCTAAAAGATAACTCATCAAGGATAATTGATAGTGGATTGAATAACATCGTTAGGTTTGGATGAAGGAATAAAAGAAAACGAACCGATACACTTTACGTATTGTTTTTGGGATATTTTTTTGGTTAAAAATTAAATCACTAATCAAAACTACGTAGTTTTAAGTATTAGGTTCCTAATCTTATATATCCTTAAGGGTATATTCACTTTTCCCTAATTTAATATATATATATATATATATATATATATATATATATATATATATATATATATATATATATATATATATATCATGTGGTGCGGTGCGGTTTAAACTATGATTTTGTAAACAAAAACCGCAAACCGCACCGTATACTGCGGTTTACAAAAGCTACAAACCGTAAACCGCACCGTGGAAGTCAAAAACCGTATTATGCGGTACGGTGTGGTGCGGTACGGACGGTTTATGCTCACACCCCTAACAGTAAATAGGAAAAAGTTTAAATCAGGACAAATTCCAAAATAAAACAAAATCTTAAATCTTTATTTATTTTGATGAGGCCTCACAACAAATATAGGACAAAAAACATAGAGTAATCGTGAACGAAAACAATATTAAAATAATGTGTAGATAAACATGATAAATAAGTGTATCTCTTCCTTCTCAAATTTAATAGTTCAAGAAAGTCAAGCCAATTATCAAGAAACTGGCAGGTACCATGGCGGAGAAAGATGGAGCTCCTCCACTAGGTGGTGGAGGCGGAGTGATCCTGTCGGAGGTTACCGCGGTTGGTGGTGATGATGGGCTGGAGCTTGGAGATGAGGTGGGGGGACAAGGAACATCGGGTGTTGTAGGGGTGGTGGTCGGTGGAGATGTCGATGTTGTGGGTGCAGGTGTAGGAAGGGTGGTAGGTGGAGACGCTGGTATTGTGGGTGTTGCCAAGGGCGGAGGCAATTTTTTTTTTTAAGTGTTCCTTATAAAATAATTGAAATATATATATATATATATATATATATATATATATAGAGAGAGAGAGAGAGAGAGAGATAGAGATAGAGATACAAAAAAATGGCCTTTTAAATACAATTTTATATTATATATATATATATATATATATATATATATATATATATATATATATATATATATATATATAATAAAAATAAATCTAAAAAAGAAAAACTAAAAAGTAAATTAAATTAGCTAAAAATGGAATTATGCAAATTTATAAAATTTGATGTGTGAAATATGTAAATTTTGAAAAGTTACTTATTAAAAGAATTTAACTTCCAAATATAAGGGGCCAAACTGTAACTTTAGAAATGAATTACAAAAAAAAACATAGGAATTGAATGGCATTAGGATCAAACTCTTAAACTATGGAATATAAATATAAACTATGGAATAGAGATATAGTGCCTTGCCGCTGAGCTACATGTGTTTATTGAATAACTTACCCCAAATAGGTTCATATATCTATATACAACAACAAAAATTGAGGGTGAGCCTGGGCCTACCCTGGTTCTAAGGTGGCTCCGCCCTTGGGTGTTGCTGATGGAGGAGTGGTAGAGGCGTCGGCGGAGACGTTGAATGGTTAACTTCTGACCTAGTTGGCAGTGGCTTGTGAATGTACATATGTAATAGTGGGTTCCGGCGGTGGTCAAGGTAAGGGAGGCGGGGCCGGTGGTTGCAAGAGAGATGGGATTGGTGGCTGTGCATGGGCCGTACGCCGCCGCTGAAACCTCCGCAACGTCGTGATCTCCGTTGGTGAAGTTAAAGAGGAGAATGTCGCCGACGGTGAATGTTTGAAGTGATGCCCAAGTGGTGTAAGCAGAGGCCCCGCCGGAAAGAATGGTCCATCCCAAGGCGTCACCAACAACATGCCTGGTCTGCGCTGTGGTGCCGTGAAGGTGCATGCATGCAACCATTAGTGACATGAACACCACTAAATTTATATTAAATCTTCCCATTTTGAACCCTCAAATTAATTTGTATTTCTTCGAATATTGTTGCTATTCGGAAATTGTTAATGGAAGATGATGGAATTTGATAGATGATATTTATAGGAAGCGCATTAATAAATGCTTTGAATTTAGAGTTTACTTTTATTTTTCTTGATTTGAATTTTCAGATGATATAAATGCCATATGGTACTCTTTCAATGGATGGATTATTAAGCTATTGAATTTAGTTTCATTATTTTATATTACTAGTATATTTGTTTGTTTTTTGTTTTTATCTGTTTTAAATTGTATAGATTATAGTTTAGATGATTCTCATTTGAGTCGATTTTAGATAAAATATAACAAAATTCTGTCTATTATTAAATAATTTGTTGTTATACATATATCTCATTTCGAATTACTATTTATACATAAACCGGTCATTATCATTATATATCAATTTAGTGTCATATTGAATTTCTCATTTATATCTTAATTTATAAACTTAACTTCAACATAATAACAAAACCATACTGCTCTTTCTTTGTTTTCATTTTTAAATATTATTTCATCCAAACGAATAAAAAGAACAAGAGAGTTGTTTTAGTCTATTGACCATATTTGACGTTGAATTGGCATGAAACGTATATATTTACTTTGAAAAATAATAAATCTTAGACAAAACTGCAAAACTGGTCCATGTAGTATGTATTTTTCGAGAGGTTTAGTCTAAACCTCGACTTTTTTGGCTTTGTGGTCATTTTGAGTTAGTTTCGTTGCGTTTTTGGTCTCTCGAAAAACTGAAAAAGACTATAATACCTTTAGTATATTTATTTTTCATTTTTCTTTCTTTTTCTTAAATATTTTACAATGATTAATATACAAAGGGCCCACTTTTCTCTCTCTCTCTCTCTCTCTCTCTCTCTCTCTCTCTCTCTCTCTCTCTCTCTCTCTCTCTCTCTCTCTCTCTCTCTCTCTCTCTCTCTCTCTCATCCATACCCTATTTGTGACCCTATCTGTAAAAAAACAAAGCCCTATGTTCTTCAATATCTTAGAGCTCGTTACCATCTCCATTGGGACCGGAGACAACCTCCCACCCCTTCACCATCCATCTTTATTCACTCCTTTAATCTCCACCACCTATCACCCCTAGGGGTGTCAAAAAAACCCAAACCCGACTAACCCGACCCAACCCGAACCCAAATAATGTAAATAGGATCGGGTTTATCGGGTCAACCCGAATAACCCGTAATATGTATAGGGTTGGGTTTCGGGTGTATAAAATTTCTTTTAATCGGGTTCGGTTAACCCGATTAACCCATTTAAGCCTATAATTAATAACATGCTCTTATTACTTGTACTGTACAATACTATTTAGGCCTATGTGATTTACTTGTTAGTCATGCAAAAACAATAAGCGTATTCATAAACACACAGGCCTCAAACCCTCACAAGTCGCAACACATACGTCTCAAACCCTCGCAACTAGCAAGTTCTTTTTTGGTCGTCAAGTTCTCCGATCCTCTCTCAAGAACACGGTAAGAATAAGGTCCTGCAAAATCTTTCTGTTTTCACGTATTAAACTCTCAATCGTCTTCCCATTCTCGATTTCTTTGCTTATTCGTTGAATATGTTATATGTATTTCATGAGAATGTGTTTTCTTCTTTGCTTAAAATCACAATAGCATTGTTTATTTATTGTCGCAGAAAATTAGAACCAAGAATTCTATTTGCCGAATTTGTATTTAGTATTTGCAGAAAATTATATTGTTTGTAGTTCTCAATCGAATTCCATTAATTAATGATATACAGGATTGCTTTGTTGAAAGTCAAAATTAATAAATTTTGTGAATGGTTTTTGATCGATTTTTATGGCTCAAAGTTATAGGATTTAATGGCTTGTTACCTTACCTGTAACCAATTCATAGGTGAAACTGTGAAAGTGGGAATGAATAAAAGGTAGACAAAATAAATAAATAT
This sequence comes from Lactuca virosa, assembly GCF_052849685.1. Taxonomy (NCBI): domain Eukaryota; kingdom Viridiplantae; phylum Streptophyta; class Magnoliopsida; order Asterales; family Asteraceae; genus Lactuca; species Lactuca virosa. Next base: position 88,414,457 of record NC_136432.1, read on the forward strand.
ATAATGGTCAAAGTCAAAATAAATATCAATACAAGTTAAAATAAATAAGTATATAATGAATAAAAGGTTGTTTCTTGTCTGCTTACTTTCATCGTTTACTATTATTATAATTTACACTAAATATACAAAATAAAGAATTACATATGAATTGGATCGTTGTTTCTTGGCATACGAATTTTACTTTTTTCCTGTTGGTTTAAACTAATGCTTTGGGTTTGTATATTAAAAAAAATATTGTTTGATGTTTGTTTGTAATTTTAAATATATTAAATTTGAGGTGAAAAGGCTTTGTGAATTGTGAGCTTTATAAATTGTTTAACAGGAGCTTATAAAATATTAAATAAAGTGTTTTTGACCCAATTTTATTATCAACTATTTATGGTTTTCTTATTGATTTTTATTATGTACAATGTCGGATTCAATGGAATTTGAGGATGAAACAATAGTAGTAATTGATAGAAACAACAATAATGATGAAATCCAAAATGAAACCCAAGAGCATGTCAAACGACAAAGAGCTTCAAAAAAAAAAACGATCATGGGTTTGGGATCCTTTAAAGAGGAACCTTTAAAAGATGGGATGGCAAAAGAAGATCAAAGAGCATGTTGTACACATTGTGGTAAATCATACTCATGTGAGTCAAAAATGTATGGTATTAAAAATCTCTCGAATCATTTGAAAAAGTGCACAATTTACTTGGCAAAAATAAGTGCCGGTCAAACTCAAATTACATTTGAACATGGCAATACAAACAAAATGATGGCATGGAAGTTTGATAAAAAAGAAAGTAAAAAAGCCTTAGCCCACATGATTATAGTAGATGAACTTCCGTTTAGTTTTGTCGAGGGTGAAGGGTTTAGACATTATAATATAATTACTCAACCGCTATTCCATGTTCCATGTAGAGGTACAATAACACAAGAGTGTTTGACATTGTATTCTAAAGAGAAAAAAAAATTCTGAATTAATTCAAAAAAACATCGGTAAGATATGTTTGACTACTGATACTTGGACATCCATCAAGAAAAAGAGTTACATGGCTCTTACCGCCCATTTTGTAGATAATAATTGGAACTTGAAAAAAAAGTGTTGAATTTTTGTCAAGTTGATGGTCATCGGGGGGTTGAGATAGGAAAAGGAGTAGAGTCTTGTTTGAATGATTGGGGAATTGATAATGTTTTGACAATTTCGGTTGATAACGTGAGCGCAAATGATAATGCAATTGGTTTTTTGAAAAGAATATTTGCAAATAATCATAATTGTTTGTTGCATGGAAAATGGATTCACATGCGATGTGAGACTCATATTTTGAATCTAATAGTACAAGATGGTATTAAAAATATTGATAAGTCAATTGAGAACATACGATGTGCAATTAAGTGGATTAAAAATTCGGGTGCTAGACCTGAGAATTTCACGAAATGTGCTAAAAATGCTAGATGTACAAGTAGAAAACACTTGATCCTTGATGTTGCACATATGTAGAATTCCACCTACGAAATGTTGGAAATAGCTCAAGCCTATGCACAAGCTTTTGATAGGTATGATTTGGAAGATGTGAGTTTTGGTAATGAAATACGCAACAAAAGTCATTCGATTCCCACATCGGAAGATTGGACAAAAGCTAGAAAGTTGTGTCAATTTCTCAAAACATTTCATGATGTTACATTGAAATTTTCCGGGACAAAGTATGTGACATCACACATTCTTGTTGTTGAATTAGCTAAAATACGCAATATTTTGGTAGAACAACTTCAATGCGATTATTTAGAAGAACAACCAACAGATCAACATCTTTATGATATTGCTAAGGTGATGAAACCTAAGTTCGACAAATATTTTGGTGATATTGAAAATATGAATTTGTTGGTATATTTTGCCTTCATACTTGATCCAAGAAACAATGAAGAATTTTTGGAAATTATTTTGGATGATCATTATGGACTTAAAGGAAAAGCAATTGTTGAATTAAAGAAAACGCACATAAAGAATGAATTAAAAGCTTTGTATGAAGATTATGTGAGAATTCATGCCCTGCCATCTACTACTTCTTCAACTTCAACATTAAGAAAATGGCCAAACCCCAATAATCCTACATCTACCACAACAAAATCCGATCATGGAGATAGGTTGAGAAATAGGATGAAAACGAGCCAAACATCCTCATAATCAATTAGTGAATTGGATAAGTATTTGGGTGAAAGTGTTGAAGATTTTGATACAAATGGTAGTTTTGAGATAATGCTTTGGTGGAAGGTAAATAGCCAGAGATTTCCAATTTTATCTCTTATGGCTAAAGATTTGTTAGTTATTCCCATCTCAATCGTGGCTTCGGAGTCGGTATTTAGCACAAGCGGAAGGGTGTTGGATTAATATAGGAGTTCTTTAGGCGAAAAAACTATCGAAAGCCTAATTTGTACACAAGATTGGCTTCGTAAAAGTATTAATACGGAAAAAGATGAAGTTTGGGAAACAATAATTCTCCTAGAGAAAGGTACTTTCAATCGTCCACAATTTTTTTACTAAATTTTACCTTATTATATGTTGCTAATTATTTTTGTTTATGTAGCTTTGCTGGAACAAGAAGGTGCAAACTAATAATTTTGAACGTGAGAGATGAAAGAAAGGAAGCTTGTTTTGCCAATTCAACGGTTATTTTGGATATAAGCACTTGATTTCAAACTCATTTTGTTTTGTGTTTAATATGTTTGTTGCTCGTGACATAAGTTTTATTATTGAGTGTTTCAACAAGTATTTTATATTTATGTTTTTACCATGTCAATTTATAAACAAACAAAATACAAATTACAAGAATGCAAAAAAATGACATATTTGATAAATGCTACTGTTCACAGTGAACTCACAAAGTCACAGAGAACCTACCAAAATTCTAGATATGTGAATTACAACATTGTAAACTCACGGAGGGTCAATCCATGTACAAACTCCACAAAAGAGAGAACATTTTAAAACGATACATTTTAGGTCCTTATACTTTTATGTTATTTGCTAAAATAAACAAATATTATTTTATTTCTATTTTAACCCGATTAACCTGGCTAACCCAACCCGGTTAGCCCGAAACCCGACTAACCCAAACCTTAATAGGGTCGGGTTTAGGGTCATTTAAAAAAAAAAAACCCGACTAACCCGACCCGTTTAACCCGAAACCCGATCGGGTTGACCCGATTAACAGCCCTAACCACCGCTACCACCGCCATTATACCCCAAAACTTCACTGTACTTGATGTTCCATGTAATTCATCAATCGAATTCTCTAAAGGAAACACATATTTGTTGTTCACTGTAAAGGAAATGCTATTTCTTTCAATGGAGTGTGACAAACACACACACATAGTTGTTTGTTTATTCAGTTTTGACAATGAAATCACGAATCTGTAATCACACACTAGAGTTTATTCTTTCCTCCCACTCTATGTGTTCTCTCTGTAGGATGGTTGTCAATCATTTTGCTGAAATCAAACCAGAAACATACCTAAAAATCTCCAAATTAATGGCGGTGGAGTAAAAAAATAAACTCTGGTGAGCTTCAAGATTTAATCAAAACTGAAATCTGATTAATTGTAAGATGAACAGATTCGATAAGGGTTTCAGATGACAATGGAGATGGAGAGGTTTCATCAAATTCTTTGCAGATTTGATTTCATCACTGGTGAATGGCAGAATTTTTGTTGACATCGAGAATCGAAGTGGGTTTTGGGGGAGAAGACACCATTGACACATTATGTGTTAACGGGGGAAGAAATCATCTCACCACCATCATCGGCCTTGCTCCACAATTTCATTAGCCGAGAACCTTGGCCATGGGTTGGACGAGTAATCAAGGGTTTCAGATGCTTTGGTGGTTCTCAAATATGAAGTTGAAAAAACATGATGGAAATGGAAAGGAGAGGATGTGGGTTGTGGAGTCGATTGATTGGTGGTGACGTTGGTTTACCGGAGGAAGTGGGTTAGTATGGTGAACTGTAAGGGGAGGGTGAGACGAAGGTGATGATTTGGAAGAGAGATAGAGAGAGAGAGAGAGGTGGGCCCTCTCAATTTTTAATTATTAAAATGAATAGATATTTATTAAACCTTAGAAAAATGAATTTAAAAATAGAAAATAAATACCCAAGGGTATTAAAGTCATTTCAGTTTACTGAGGGACCAAATCTGCAATGAAACTATCTCAAAAGGACCATGAAACCAAAAAAGTCGGAGTTTAGAATAAACCTCAAAAAAAGACATACCACAAACCCATTTTTACCATTTTATCTAAATCTTATGGTCTACGTGTGTGTGGACTTTTGGGCTTGGACATTAATTTTCTACATATCATATTTGTATAAATTTCAATTATTTTCAACATTTATTAGTTTAATATTATATATTTATGTAATACTTCTTTATATCGTTGTATTAACATTTTTGGTCTCTCGGTTACACCATCATTCATGCAACTTTTTCTTTCTATATGCACCATACAATTTTTCTCCCTTTTAGAGTATGGATGTGGCCCTTTCTTGAGGAATGACACTAAGGGGGTGTTTGGTACAGGTAAATAAATGCAGGGAAAATGAATTGATTGCTTTTTTCTTGTTTGGTTAATAAAAAAATTAGGGAATTGAGAAATAAATCAATTCCTTTTCCATCAAATCCATTCTCCATTTTTTTAGGGAAAAGAGAGAAACGGCGTGATAGAGAATCAAAAGAAAATAAAGCGGAGAAATCAAATTGCCCCCCATTCGAACCTCACTGCCTGCAATCGATCAATATTTTTCAAAGATTTTCATGCAATCGGGCCCACGTAAGTGATCAAAACCAATCTTTTTTGCCCCACATATGACGATACATAGGATCAAAGTCGCCAGTACATAGGATCGAAGTCACACTGTTTCTCCATTCACGCTACATAGGATCGAAGTCACGACTGTTCCATTCACGCATTATTTGTAGCATCTTCTTGAGCGGTTTTGGCACTATCATCTTCCAATTCAAGGTGTGATTGTTAATCTTGATATCAATTCTTCAAATTAAAGAATTTTGTTTGTTGAATTGTGTTGAAATCTTGCCAAGATCGATTCTTTAAACATGTTTTACTATTGTAGATTTTTTTTTCAGATTATTACCCTACTTTGATCGATTCTTTAAACATGTTTTACAATGGAAATTGTTTTACTATTGCAGATTTTTTTTTGAATTTTTACCCTACTTTGAACCACCATAAAAGCTTCATACAAGCTCGGAATGCTGCGATTTTTTTTCAAACTGTACTCCTCTGTCTTGTCTACGTTTTAGAATCAAAAATAGCTTAATTGGTTAAGTTTTGGTTGAGTTATACAGCCACAAACAGGAGCTGTTGTAATTGCTGCATAATATTTAAGCACGTTTTATAAATTTTGTCCAACTTTGAACCATCATAAAAGCTTCATACAAGCTTAGAATGATGCAATTTTTTTTCGAAGTGTACTCCTTAGTCGTGTCTACGTTTTAGAATCAAAAAATAGCTTAATTGGTTAAGTTATACAACCACAAACATGAGCTGTTATAATTGTTGCATCATATTTCAGCACTTTTTATAAATTTTGTCCAACTTTGAACCATCATAAAAGCTTCATACAAGCTCGGAATGATGCAATTTTTTTTTCAATCTGTACTCCTCTGTCTTGTCTACGTTTTAGAATCAAAATTCAGCTTAATTGGTTAAGTTTTGGTTGAGTTATACAGCCACTACCAGGAGTTGTTATAATTGATGTATAATATTTCAGCACTTTTTATAAATTTTTTCCAACTTTGAACCATCATAAAAGCTTCATACAAGCTCGGAATGATGCGGTTTTTTTTTCAAACTGTACTCCTCTGTCTTGTCTATATGTTAGAATAAAAAAAAGCTTAATTGGTTAAGTTTTGGTTGAGTTAGACAACCACAAACCTAACCAATTAAGTTGAATTACTATTTCAAGCATCTACAAAATGATATACAACTATATGTACAAACCCAACTAACTCCGTAAATAATTTCTTAACAAACCATTTAACCATTTAACAAACCATTTCAATTTATATATATATATATATATATATATATATATATATACACACACATACACACACTATGTTATAGACAGTGGAAAGTACGAGTTTTTAAAAAAATTAATTTTATATCCACAAAATTACATGTGATAAAATATATGAGTGTGATATGTGGTATAAAAAAATTTATTTATTAGCATAAATTTGAGATTATTTATATTTTTTTAAAATATGTTAATAAAATAAAGTTTATAAATTTTAGAAATAATAATAAAATAAATATTCTATATATATATATATATATATATATATATATATATATATATATATATATATATATATATATATTAGTTTATATATATTAGGAAATCTCAAATAACTTAATTTAAATTTCAAATTTAATATGAATATTGATTTATTTGAATTTAAAAAACTGAACTAATAAATAAAAATATATGAGTCTGCCATATGTTAATAAAGATAAAATTTTGAATTAATATTCTAGAAAAATGATATGTGATACTATATATATATATATATATATATATATATATATATATATATATATATATATATATATATATATAACCGATTCATTTTTATTCTTAATATATTGATTTGAAACTCATGTTTTTTCAAAGCGAAATTTCATATATATCCTTCTAAAGTTTAGATATTACTTCTATATAATTGGAAAGTATAAAATTACGTGTATGTCATTCCAAAACAATAATATTTACACATATATCAAAGGGAAATCTTCGGAAAAGTCCTAACATTTCCCCATAATTTACGAAAAAGTCTCAGCTAAAATTGGTTTATGAAAAAGACCCGATTACCGGAAAAAATGACGATTTGGCCCTTTTTTTTTCGGTTTATCGGTTTCAATACTTACCCGGTTTCATTAAGGTCCTATTATTTTACCATAATTTTCATTAAAATCCCATTATTTTACCATAATTTGGGACTTATTCGTAAATTATGGTAAAATAATGAGACTTTATTAAAACCGGGTAAATAATGAAATCGGTAAACCGGGAAAATATGGTCAAAACGTCATTTTTACCGGTAATTGAGACTTTTTCGTAAACAAATTTTAGTTTGAGACTTTTTCATAAATTATGGTAAAATATTGGGACTTTTCCGGAGATTTCCCTATATCAAAACACATAATTTAATTAGGAGTAAATTACACGAATGGTCCCTATGGTTTGGGGTAATTTGCGCGCTTGGTCCCTAACTTATTTTTTTTAACTCGGAAGGTCCCTACTGTTTCTTTTTGTTACACGTTTGGTCCCTACTGTTTGTTTTTGTTACACGCTTGGTCCCTGTCTTACCTAAAAAGACTATTATTTAAATAGAGAAAAATGGTGGGGTAGGTAAGTTAAGGTAAGGGGGGTGGAGTTTGGGGTGTGTTTATTTAAATAAATTAAAAAATTAAGGGAAAAATAGTCTTTTTACGTAAGACAGGGACCAAACACGTAACAAAAAGAAACAGCAGGGACCTTCCGAGTTAAAAAAATAAGTTAGGGACCAAACGCGCAAATTACCCCAAACCATAGGGAGCATTCGTATCTAAAATACAATTTTATATATGATCTTCCTGTTATATCCTTTAGAGTAAGTATACAACTTTTTAATTGAGATTTAATATTACGATCAAATATGGGACGCGATTTCATTCGATCTTATGTTTTTTATCTCAAAAACCCTTCTGCAAAAGTGGACGAACTATTTCCTCTTTATCGCAGCCTCGGCTAAACAAGTTGTCTTCTTCATCACATGTATCTTCTCTTCCTCGTTTGATTAATTCCTTTTTATTTGCAAGGGTACTTCACACGTCGAAGAAAAATTATGGTATGGTGGGGTTTGAAATTTGCTAGATTTGTTTTGGTCTGACATACTTGATGTGAGCGGCATATAATTTCATGGTTTTGTCTCCATTTAAGCTATGTGTTTAATCCATTAAAAAAGGAGTGAGACATTGCATGGACTCGTTGGGTGGGATTGGTGGCCAAACGTGTAATTTCTTTTGCAATTACGACTTGTCTACACATTTGATAATTGTTTCATCATACATACAGTTCGATTCATTCAAGTATTACATAATTGATGTAAATTGATTTTTTTTAAAAACTTAGGTGAATGACCTTATACATACACGTTAAAGGACAAAAAAAATTATATTGATCAATCGTATAATCAAATTATTCAATTGTAAGTTGAGTTATATTATTTAATTGGAATGAATCAATTGATTCAACAGTTCTGTGACTTTTACAGAAGGATTTTTGAGATGTACGATTGAATGATATTTGCTCCCATATTTGATCATATTATTAAATCTCAATTAAAAAGTTTTAGATTTAATCTAAAGGGTATAACAGGAATATCATATATAAAATTGAATTTTGGATAAGTATCTAAATATTATATTAATTTGATTCTAATTAAATTATGTATTTTTATATATGTGTAAATATTATGGTTTTGGAATGATATACACATAATTTTAAATTTTACAAGGATATAGACGTAATATCTAAACTTAGATGGAAATATATGAAATTTCCCCTTTTTCAAATTCCAACCTTATTTAACTTTTTAGATAGAAAATATTATCATGTAAATTATTTGAATTATTAATATAATATACTTTGTTTTTTTTTTAAATTTAAATATGATGTTAAATACAATGTTTATATTCAACTTTTAAATTATACATTATTTCATTTGTTATCTTAAATATGGTATTAGATTTAAAACCTAAACCAAAAGCTAAAATAAACTTAATAAATGATCAAAGACTTTTTTTTTTTTTTAAATATTTTAGATGTTTAAACATGTTAAATACAAACTTCAATCGAGTTGTCAAATAAACTACAATAATATAAAAAACTATTTTTATAATATTTTAATCTTTTTCAAGGTGATTTTGTAAATTAATTAACAATAATAGTTGAAAAGTAACAAAAAAATATTTATATCTATATATCATCGGAATTAAAATATGATCATGTAAATAACATTTTAAATTAATCGGTTATAACAGTTATTAAAAAATAACACTAAATTGAGAATAATATTCAGTTTTATTTATACATAAGCATCGGGTAAAGGCCATTGAGTAAAATATTGTTCAAAATATTTGAGATTTTATATATAAACTTAGTGTAACAAGTTTTTCTTCAATATAAATGTCAATAACATATAAGCATTTTAAACAACATATATGTTTCTCAATACTTTAACAATATTTCTTTTAACTTGCGCAACGCGCGGGATTTCGCTTAGTGTGTGTGTATGTGTGTGTGTGTGTATATATATATATATATATATATATATATATATACATATATATATATATATATATATATATATATATATATATATATATATATATATATGATGGGCTATGAGAGATGGGAAATGAGAGATGATTAGGAGCTACCATGACTTTTACTTGCGATGATTGTGAGGTAGTCATGTACCAGAGTATAGATAACAACCAATGACTATTCTAAGTAGTCCAGTGGAACACTGAAAGGTTCATAACTTGTAGGTGATGAACTACTTGTTTATGCGATGTACTCTACGAACATGTATTGTGAAGAAATCTTTGAAGCAGTACTGTCTGTCCGATGTTAGTAATGATCCTTAAGAGAAGTCCTTAGCCATATAAGAAAATGCGATGATCCTTAGGATAGGTCCATAAGAGATGAATATGTAAGAGAAAACGGAGATGAGTAATTAGGTTAATTGTTTGATAAGAATTAAATCTAATTATTGTGAGTTGAAAACCTTATGTACTCACCAAATTTTCCAACATTACTCACTTAGTTTTTTTTGTATCATAAGTAGCGGTACGAAGGTACTTAGATAAAACGTAAATATCTATTGAGGGATTCAAGGAGATGTAGGTCATTAGCCTAAGACGTTGTAGGGCCTATTAAGGCTAGTTTATGATTATGTTTCTATATCAGTTACGACATCCCAAATTTTTAATGAAAAACATTTCTTCGGATATACTTTTAAGGGACAAACTTCGCACTTATAAAATACCATGTTTTAAAATAAGAATAAATAAAAGGTCTTTTCTGCCCGAAAAAATTGGAGATGTCATATAAATGAAGCTTGTTCAGGTTTGGGGAAAAGAGACAGTTAGTACATAAAGGCAACCTGAACAAAGTCAAAGTTAGCTGACTATATATATATATATATATATATATATATATATATATATATATATATATATATATATATATCATAATGAAAAGATCTGGTGACAACAATGGCGTTGGTTTTTCTGGTGTTTCTGTCGGGAAACTGTGCAAGACAATTTCCCATAACGATTAGGCTGAGGGGAGTGATAACACTTTTAACACTTTGTCACATCATCTTTTTGAATGTCATGTCAATTTTTTCTCTTAGCACCTAATTCTTAGCATTTGGTAGGGAGTGGTAACACTCCTAGCATTTTATTTATTTATTTATTTTTTAAATTTAATTAATTTATATTTTTTTAAACAGAAACAAATAATATTAAATATATTTTATTTTATAAAATCACAAACAATTAAATTTAAGTATATTAGATTAATTTATTTAAAGCTTAGATAAATTATATTTTTATAAAGAAAAAATATTTAATATTAAATAAAAAAGTTACATTGTATTAAAACTTAAAATACTAAAACATAACTTAATACATAAAATTTTATATTTTGTTTTTTAGTTATACTTAAAAAACAAGTTTGAAGATTGCATGTACAACATTAAGCTGTGTTGAGTGTTTATATTGACAAATTACTCCAAAAGTTGAAGTACTAGATATGTAAAATTCTCGTAAAGTTTAAACACCAAAGTCAACAACCCATTTAATTCTTTCTCTCTCTTCTCGTTAGGTGCATGGCGAGTGTTTTCTAGCGACCCTCTTGGCGCAAGCAAATGGGTGGTGTGCAGCGAGCCTAGCGTGGCCTAGCGTCCATGGTGGCGACTTCCACTCCTTACAGCCTTAGTAAAACAATATATAAATATTATAACTTCAAACCAAAAGTAGTTTACTTGGATATTCAAAATCTTTAATAGATCTCTCAATCATGTTTTCTTTTAGGTAATCAGTAATGGTTAACATTTCAAATTATTATTATTTTTCCGCTAACTTTTGTTAATAAAAAATTATTGTTATACATATTCTTTAATTGGTTGAACTTATATATATATATATATATATATATATATATATATATATATATATATATATATATAGAGAGAGAGAGAGAGAGAGAGTCAAGATCAAATAAGAAGGAAATTTTTGGTAGGAAGATAAGAAGTTTTTTTTCTACATATTTTTTTCGCGAACAAACAAAATGATTAATTTGTAAGATGATTCACAAGAAAAAATTCTCAAAAAAACATCTCGATGATTCATTTATACAATGATTTTGTTGTTATTCACTAAAATTGTCATAAAAATGAATTTTTTCTTAATTTACTTAAAAATGAATCATAAAGATGTTTTTTTGGGAATTTTTTCTTGTGAATCATCTTACAAATGAATCATCTAGTGATTCATTTATTTTTTTCGTAAAAAAAATATGTAGAAAAAAAAACTTCTTACCTTCCTACCAAAAAAAATTTCTTACCGGATATATATATATATATATATATATATATATATATATATATATATATATATATATATATATATCTTTTCTTATATTTTATATAATCTCTTCTTATGTAATTTTTCACTTTTTAATTTTATGTCGTATTTTGAAAAATATCATTAATTGATATTTATAGTTTAATAAATAAAAACAATAATATAGTATTGTTGCTACGTGGCCTCCCGCCTACATGATGGAGATTGAATTGGTTATTTTCTTCTAACGAGTAGTCCATAAGATATGATGCATTAATGGACAATCCTTATGTTAGAAATCCATACCGAGGGTTGGACCCCGATATTGCTTTCGGATGCCTAATAAGGTCTCTCAAAATTGGTAAGAGTTTCTAAGTGTTCTGAATGTTTACCTGCTTCTTTGATATGTAAGGGTTTTTATAGGCTCCCTTTTATCCTCATGTACTAGGTTATACTCGACCACTTTATAATATTTGGGTAAAGACAACTTATAGCTCCTCGTATGTCTTGTTATTTTATTGCCAAATATCTTGCTTTTGCCAGAAATATGGGGTATGCCTTGCGTGTTGTATTTTATATGTTGTGCCTTACGATTGTTTCTTGGGTTTACTTATGACAACTGTTGGTATTTCTTTTATCAACCGGATTGGATATAACCCGGTCGATATGGTCCTTTTTCATTGTTATATGTTTTATTGTGGTTTTCGTCATAACTCGTCATGTCCACACCAGACCAGTATCCCCTTTTTATTTAATAACCAACCTAGGTACACCATTAAGCCCCCCCCCCACCCCTATTCTAAAGGGTAAAAGAATGGTACGAAAAATTATTTTGCCATTTAGACTTTATAAGCTTCTTGGGTAAGGAAACGTCTCGCACATGTCTGCTATAAGTTTGCATTAAATGTCACTGCCGTTAATCATTCATGTCTGCGTATATGATTAGATTGTGCATTTAATGTTGTACCTGGTTATCTTGATTATTTAGCGGGTAAACATTAGTTAGAATCTTCCATTCTTATTATCCATATACTTTCTACATAGTAATTTTGTCATGGCTTGTGACAAGTCATCCATTGTTAGTGATGTTGATAACTTCACTTTAGATCGGTACATGTATTAGTACCAACTCTCTTAGGTGCACGGTTTCCACCTTCCATTATCACCAGCCCGCATTCTTGATGCTCCCAATGGTAAGGTGGGTTTTTACCTCCGACACCTTACATGTGGATTGAGGCTTCCCCTGTCATTATTCTTCTTGGAAGTTCTATGTTTTTACGGTATTCACCATGTTTAACTGTGTCTAAACGTTGTATCTAAGGTCATAACTTTTGAAGCTTATTGTTTTGGTCATCACATTCCTCTCTCTGTGTTTTTTTATACTTCTATCGTCTATAGAAATACAGAAACTGGTATTCATTTAGCAGTTGTCATTTACCTTTCTCTCCTGATCTGCCTGGTACAAATGGTGGATGGAAAAGCAAGTTTTGTTGGGTGAATGCCAATATTCTTTTCCTCCCTTTAACTCTTGGTACTCTCCTTAAGTTGGATGATTCCGTGTCATTGCCATATGACTTATTTAAGAATGTCTCTTCTTTTTCTCATATGTGTATAAGAGGATATTTCTTTCCAGAAATTGTACTTGCACTTTGTCATATGAACATAATTTTGAAAGCTCGTAATCAATTGCCTATGTTGTCGGTTCTTCATCCAGGTATGCATTTAATTTTTCCTTTTAATCGTATTAAATTAGTATTACTTTTTTCCTTCTTTCCTTATCTATTTTCTCCTAATATTAATGTTGTTGGTGCTACTTTTGCATTTATTGTTTCAGATGGGAATACAAGTTCTTTCAACTTGGTGACATATTTATCTGGTGATATAACCCCAAAATCTATCATGTTGGAGGGTGTTATTCCTGACAAGGAAGTCGGTAACATTTTCCATATTTCTGGGTCGCCCCTAAGTCTCCCTGGTTTCGGATCGGATGTGTTTTCTCTTGAGCAGTTGTTAGTGGATTCCTCATCTCCCCCTGAAGTTACTCCTCTTCCTCATGTTCCTTCTAACGCTGGTGTTGGATCATCTATAGATTCGTATTTATCTCGTAAATGCAAATGTACATTAACTATTCATAAATTCGAGGATTTTCAACATGAGGTATCCGGAGCATCCATTCCTTCATCCTCTGAGCCTGCTGACTATCATGCCCATGTTGCCGTTGGTAAAATAGTTTCATTCCATTATTACTAATCATTCTTTTCGTTTATAACTTTGTATATCTTTTCCTTTTAGTTTTATTGGTTATCCTTTCTTGTGTCTAGAGGGTTGTGCCGATTGCCATCCGTTTAAAGAGGAACTAGACGATGCTTGTCGTTCTATGACCCGATCTAAGAAGATAATTTCCATTTCCGTTGGTAAGGAAATAAAATTTTTTATGGGCTCTTAACCCTTTGGGATCATTATATCTCTTCTGAAGTGAACCTACGTGCTGCTGATAGTATGAAGTTGGATGGAGAAGAGTTTCTTATGAAGGCATGTAGTATGTATGTCGAGTTGGTGGAGCAACATCGTACTGCGAATGATAGGGTTGTTGTATTGGAGAATCAAAGAGCATTGATGGAGGCTAACTATGAGAGGCGTCTTTGGGATAATGAAGTTCTTCGTGCTCAATTTTCTGCTAAATTGTCTTAAACTTATGGTGAACTGGTTATGCTATTTCGTTTCTTGTTGTTTGCAAGCAGTGATGTTGTAATTGCTTGCTAGTGTAACAAGGTATTTTGTTGTGCATTTTGGTTGACGTATCACCTTTAAATATGATCCTCCTTTAGTATGCTCTTATCATCATGTCACACACTCCTTAATTTTCTTCCTACATGTCATAGATTTGCTATATCTATCCAAGCCTTCCTCGTTCTGCTAAGTATTATGTAGGATATTATTCTCGTTGATTTATTAGATGTCTTTAACTTTTCATGTGTTGGCTATGATGGCTTAATTTTGTTAATAAAGTGGTAAGTATTCTTCAACATGTTGGTTATCCCACGTGATGGTATGATTTCCATTATGTATCAAGATGTCGTTTGTCTGGTGCTGCTAGGTTGCTGGTATGATCATCATGGTATGGATTTCGTTGAGACCATGAAATTCATGTACCGATATGTCATTTATCTAGTACTAGCATGATGCTAGTATGATCATCATGGTATGACTTTAGTCGAGACCATGGAATTTGTGTACTGAGATGTCGTTTGTCTCGTACTATATGTTTGATCATCATGGTATGACTTTCTTCGAAACCATAGAATTTGTGTACCGAGATGTCGTTTGTCACGTACTACACGTATGCTGGTATGATCATCATGGTATGACTTTCGTCGAGACCATGGAATTTGTGTACCGAGTTGTCGTTTGTCTCGTACAACATATATGATCATCATGGTGTGACTTTCTCGAAACCATGGGATTAGTGTACCGAGATGTCGCTTGTTTCGTACTACATGTATGAAGGTATGATAATCATGGTGTGACTTTTGTCGAGACCATGAAATTTGTGTATCGAGTTTTCGTTTGTCTCATACTACTAGTATTCTCTGTATCGTTCCAATTTTGTCGGATGTCCCCGAAGGGACCATACTACTAGTATTCTGGCCGTTCTTATTTGAAAAATCATGTATTTTACCTCCTTATGGGTGATTTTATCGGATGTCCCCGAAGGGACCATACTACTAGTATTCTGGCCGTTCTTATTTGAAAAATCATGTATTTTACCTCCTTATGGGTGATTTCAATGTGCTTCCCTTCTACACATAAAAATTTCGTAAATTTCTCACATGCCATGATCTGTGTATCTCTTCTCCCCGCATTGTCTCCAAAACGTATGATCCATCCCTATTAACTTCATGGATCCTATACGGACCTTCCCATATTGGCCTTAGTTTACCTTGTGGTTCTTGCAGGCTTGCTTCGTTGTTTCTAAGGACTTGTTCCCCTACTCTAAATGACCTTCCTCTAACCCTTTGGCTATAATGACTCTCCTTTTGTTGCTTGTAGTGTTCCTGTCGTATTTTTTGCTATCTCTCTTCTCTCCACGATCATCTTCAAATTGGTTTGATCATAATTAGTTGTTCAGTCCGTTAGGACCATCATCTCCAATGGGATTACTGCCTCCTATCTATATACCAAGCTGAAAGGTGTTTACTTTGTTGCTGTTCTCGGAGTTGTCTTGTATGCCCATAACACTCTTGGTAACTCGTCCACCCATCATCCCTTAGTTGTGTCTAACCTTGTTGATAATCCTTGGACTATTGTCCGGTTAGTTACTTCAGTTTGGTCATTCGCTTCTGGATGTGCTACAAATGTGAACCTCTGATTTCTGCGTAGATCTTCGCACCACTCTCAAAATAGATTGTTTGCAAATTGGGTTCCATTATCTGAGATAAGTGTATGTGGGATTCCAAATCGACATATGATTTGCTTCCAAAAGAACTTGATGATGTTGTGGCCGGTTATTGTGGCTTACGGTTCTTCTTCTACCCATTTTGTAAAATAGTCTATTGCTACCACTAAGAATCATACTTTTCTGGGCGCTTCTAGGAATGGAACCATTATTCTGTGCCCCATTGTGCAAAAGGCCAAGGCCTACTGATTCCAATCATTGGTATTGTTGCTTTTCGTGGTATAGGCGCATGGTTTTGGCATTTTTCACACTTATATACAATGGGTTCAGTATCTTGATACATGGTCGGCCAATAGTATCCTTATCTTGCTATCTTTTGCACCACTTTCCTTACTCCTTCATATTCCCCTGATGTTCTTTCATGCATCTCCCTTATAAGATATTCTGCTTCTTTTCTATTTACACACTTTAACCAGGGTGCAAGGTATCTTGATGTGAACACACATACCTACTAGTTTTAAATTTATAAACCTAACTAAACTTATCTAATGAGTCAATTATAGGCAGTGTACCTAGTTAGATTATAATATAGAAAAGTAAGTCGGGTGTCCATCACATGGAACATTATTTAGCTAATAAAGTAATTACAAAAATTAATCTAAAAAACAGTAACTAAAATGAGGGTTTTTATCTGATTTTGCAAGTACAGGTTAACTTAACTACTTAATTAACTCAAAACTTAGGCAAACAATTAACTAAAGACGATT
Organism: Lactuca virosa; assembly: GCF_052849685.1. NCBI lineage: Eukaryota > Viridiplantae > Streptophyta > Magnoliopsida > Asterales > Asteraceae > Lactuca > Lactuca virosa. The sequence goes on from NC_136432.1 coordinate 88,431,298, forward strand.
GTAATCAAGATTATGAAGACACTTTCGTTTAGCTTTGAATCCCCCTTTTTCCTATGGTTAGTTTCAGTATATAGATTAATTCAGTTGGTTACCAATATGAATATTATTAGGATTCTTGATCCGATCTCCTAACGATATCACCACTTCATGAACAACTATACAATGGTCATACGTAAGTGGATACATAATTGATTATTAAGGATTATTGGGCTCTGTAAGATATATCTACGATTAATTATCTATGATCTAGACAAATAATCAAACACAATTATGATCAAATTATGTTCTCCAACACATTTAAAGTTGTTCCATTTATTACCTAATCTAGGGTTTGGCTAATCCTAACATATGTCTCTATATCTCACTCATTGTCCTGTTGTTAAACTAGAATATGGTTTTTTTTATCACTATTTACTTATTTTTGTTAGGATATTATAATATTGGGTTTAGGTCATTTTTGGTCACTTAACTTTTGACTTTGTGCTCATTTGGTCAGTTAACTCAATTTAAGTTTTAAAAGAACACCGAACTTTTGGCTTTGTGTTCATTTAGTAACATAACTTTTGATTTTGTCACTAATCTTTTGGATTTTTGCTCACTTAGTCACCTAACTTTTAAAATTATGTTTATTTAGTCACCTAACTTTTAAAACTATGCTTATTTTTATAACTTTATTTTAAAAGTTTAGTGACTAAATGAACACAATTTTAAAAGTTAGGTGACTAAATGAGCACAAATCCAAAACTTAAGCGACCAAATCGAAAGTTAGGTGACTAAATGAACACAAAACCAACAGTTCGATAACTTTTTAAAACTTAAAAAGTTAGGTGACCAAATGAGCAAAAAACCAAAATTTAAATGATTAAAAAGGACTTAAACCTTATAATATTTAACTTCTTTTTATTTTTACTTTCTTTTTTATTTTTATATCCCACATTAATCCTAAATTAGTCCCTAAACCACCGACTCTTTACCGCATAATATTTATAGCAAATAAAGAAAAGTAATTTTTTAATAAATTCCTAAATAAAACAAACTATTTTTTATTTATTTTGATGAGACCTCACAAGAAATGTAGGACAAAAAAAACATATAGTAATCGTGGTCGCAACCAATATTAAAATAAAACATTGGTAGATAAGCATGATAAATAAGTGTATCTCTTGCGTCCGAAATTTAATAGTTCAAAAAAGCCAAGCCAATTATCAAGAAACTGGCAGGTACCATGGCGGAGAAAGACGGAGCTCCTCCACTAGGTGGTGGAACCGGAGTGATCCTGTCGGAGGTTACGACGGTTGGTGGTGATGATGGGCTGGAGCTTGGAGATGAGGTAGGGGGACAGGGAACATCGGGTGTTGTCGGGGAGATTGTCGGTGGAGATGCCGGTGTTGTGGGTGCTGATAACGGAGGTGTAGGGATGGTGGTTGGTGGAGACGCCGGTGTTGTGGGTGTTGCTGATGGAGGTGTAGTAGAGGCGTCGGCGGAGACGTTGATGGTTAACTTCTGACCAAGTTGGCAGTGGCTTGCAAATGTGCAGATGTAATAGTGGGTGCCGGCGGTGGTCAAGGTAAGGGAGGCAGGGCCAGTGGTTACAAGGGAGATGGGATTGGTGGCTGTGCATGGGCCGTACGCCGCCGCTGAGACCTCTGCAACATCGTGATCTCCGTTGGTGAAGTTAAAGACGAGAATGTCGCCGACGGTGAATGTTTGAAGTGACGCCCAAGTGGTGTAAGCAGCGGCCCCACCGGAAAGAATGGTCCATCCCAAGGCGTCACCAACGACATGCCTTGTCTGGGCTGCAGTGCCGTGAAGCTGCATGGATGCAACCATTATAGCCATGAACACCACTAAATTCATATTAAAGCTTCCCATTTTTGAACCCTGAAACTAGTATTGTGTTTTTCCGATTATTGCTTTTGTGAAATTGTGAATGCAAGATGAACTATCTGACATTTGATATTTATAAGAGGCGCATCATTAAATGCTTTGAATTTTAGAGTTTACTTTTAGTTTTGTTGATTTGAATTTTCAGATGAAATAAATGCCATATTGGTACTCTTTCAACGTACGGTTATGAAGATATGAAAAATGGTTTTAACTCATTTTGGATGTTAGTTTATCTATTCGTTAACTTCGTCTCCATTCGACCATTAGAGAGAAAATATGATAAAGATTAATTTTATATAAATAACTCTTAATGTTATAATATTTCAGTGTAACGCGTAACATTTTATTTATATAAAAAAGTCATTTTTGTGGTAGCATATTGAATTACTCATTTAACCTTAAAAGTTAATGCAGAAAATGGTCTTTTGGAACAAATTTAGTGACTAAAATTGGAATTAAGTTTCCGTAATTGCCTTAATAATAATAATAACTATGTATAGCATATATAAGTGACTTAAAGTGAAACCAAAATTTACATTATCTCTTGAATGAACCTTGGATGTAAATTTATGATGGACATTTTTACCTTGTTGACAAAAGTTGTTATGGTTATAAAATTAGGAAAAAAGTATATGTGAAAACACTTGAACACATTAGAGTAAGAAGATTACTAATTCTTTTTTGGGGTCTTATTATTTGATATGTTTATTATCAAGTTCATGATTAGTAATGTGTATGATGACATATTTTGACAAAAAAATAACTAATATTTTTCTGGAATCGGCAAATATCATTAATAAAAAAACACTGACACCCGTCTAGCAAGGAGCTAGACGGGGTAGAGAGAAGTACAAGAAATCAGAGTGTTACATACAAAGGAAAGGAGACACACACCAATCAACCCAATTATATGAACAATTCACATTTCTATGTTTGATCCAAATGAATGTTTGAGATTTCATGATATCTGCCACCGTGATAGGAAAGGGGGGGGGGGGGGTACGCGTCTTTTTAAAAACTCTATCACATCTTGCCTTCCAAATCCAACAGAGAGTGCAATAACAGATGGTAATAAGGATGTTTCTCCTCTTTTTACACTTCCACCTTGTTGCAGCGAAAGTGATGATGTCGTCAACTGTTTGAAACTGATTTGGGGACAAATTACACCACTTAAGTATCCACTCCCATACAGAGATAGCAAATGAACACCTGATCAGAGTGTGATTAACGTCTTCCTCGTTGTTCAGACAAAAGCTACACATTGTGGATCCATTTTCCACTCCCCTTTTTGAAAGTTCATACGAGATTGGGATTCTATCCTGTTTTGCTCGCAAAATGAAACCAAAAACCTTAATGGGAACACGAATCCAATCAATACATCTTTTCATGATCGGCCACTCAATTAACTAATCTTTAATAAAAAAATAACTAATATTTAATAACTCATTAATTTATATTTGTAAAATAAAAAAAAAATAAAATAAAATGAAACAACCAAATAGTTTGGGCACGTATTAGTCTCCGATGTTAGAAAAGGAGCAAGTTTGACCACATCAAGCACCAAAAATCAATGTTGGACCCATAGTCGACAAAACTTAAGCACCTTCTTTAATTCTACACGTCAATTCTTATAGAAAAGTTCCTTCCCTGATCTGAAAGGGTTAATGTCACATAAATTAGGCTATAGGGAATACTCCCCATGCCATGTCCCTCCACCTTATCACCATCTCTTTTCACAATCCTTGGTGGTGTATGTCTAAAAGTGGCAGAGCTAGATAGTGCATTGGGGTACTAAAGTATCTCCAAAAAATCGTTTTATATATATAAAAAATATTATTTGTGAACATGTTTCATGTTATTGTACCCCAAACTAAAGAGATTATAACATGTTTTTTAATGTCCGATATTGGATAACTACATATAATATATCGACAATGTTTGTACCCCATATCAAAATTTCTGGTTCCACCACTGACGTCTAACATGAGGCCACCATCTTGATCCATAGAAAGAAGAGGGAGGAGAGGAGGAATAGAGAAAAGGAACAATTTGATTTGATGTGGTATTTTGTGGAAAATATCAAATGATGCCATGATCGTGGAGGTGGGGGCAGTGTCTATTGTGATGGTGGCCTTGCTACCTAGCCACGGAACCCTCTCGTGCCTGGTATACCCGAGCGCCTAATATCAAATGTTTAATCATGAACTTTAAAGTTTATATAGAAAGTTGTTTGGGAAATCTCCGAAAAAGTCCCAATATTTTATCCTAATTTATGAAAAAGTCCCAAACTAAAATTTGTTTACGAAAAAAATCCAAATTACCGGTAAAAGTGACGATCTGACCCATTTTTCTCGGTTTACCGGTTTCATTACTTATCCGGTTTTATTAAAGTCTCATTATTTTACCATAATTTACGAATAAGTTCCAAATTATGGTAAATAATGAGACTTTAATGAAATTATGGTAAAATAATGAGACTTTAATGAAACCGGGTAAGTATTGAAACCGATAAACAGGAAAAAAGGGTAAAATTATCATTTTTACCGGTAATTATGACTTTTTCGTAAACAAATTTTAGTTTGAGATTTTTTCGTCAATTACGAAGAAATATTAAGATTTTTCCGAAAATTTTCCAAATCGTTTTCTTAAAATAAAAAGTCTAAATTGGCTACCATGCATATATGACATGTCATATGGTGCTTTGGTTAACCGGTCCACTTGGTGATGACCTAATGTTTTCTGTTATTTTTGTTTATTTTTTTTTAATTATATGTTGACATTTTAAGTTATTTTGTTGAAATTTTAAATTATGTTACTATACAATTTAAACACATAACTACTATTTTGTCTTCCACACGTTGCGGCGGCATCAATACATTTTGAAAATTAAATTTTGATGATTGTATTGATAAAAGTTAGGTATCGTCACATTTGTTGTTAGATAAACATACAAGGTCAGTACAACTAACAAAACCGTCGACGAATGGGGCACACACGAAAGTTTAGAAAGTCGAGGGGGGTGAAAATGACATTTTACAAAGTTCAAAGCTAAGGGGATCGAAGTGATATTTGACAAAGTTGAAGTGTGTTAACTATATAAAATCATATTATATATACTATGGGGTTTAACGTCGAAACTTTAGAAAATGGATGGATGAAAGTAACATTTTAGAGAGTTCTAAGTCGAGGGATTAAAATTGACATTTTACAAAGTAGATGGTTGTAAAGTGACATTTCACAAAATTGAAGGATGGCAAGTGTTAGTGGTCGGTACCACTAACTAACTCTAATTTATACGGTTGAATGAAAATGTAATATATATGACCAAACTCATACGTAGGAAATATACATAAATATAAGCATGTAAACGTACACAAACTTTACGTCGAAACGTAAAGAACATCGAATTTATACTGATACATTCATAAAAATAAGCAAGTTATATTGTTTTTTTTTCAAGTTAACGAGCAAAAATTCAAATAACCAAAAACGTATTATATGTGACCCAACTCACATGTAGGCAGCGACGAATCATACATAAAAAATAAGCACAAAAACGCTAAAAAAATTACTTCGAAACGTAGGCAAACTCAAATTTATACCGATACGTACATTAAAAAAACAAGTAAGTCTTTTTTTTAAAAAAAAATAATAAACGAAAGTTCTAAACTTATGTTGAAGTGTTGACCACCTTGAATTTATACCAACATATATATAAAAAATAAATACATAAAAAGTTAGTTTTTTTAAGTTAACGAACATAACTTATTAAGGAAAATCAGATTATATATACTATGAGGATAAACACAAAAGTTTAGAAAAATAAGTGGGTGAAAATGACTTTTTATAAAGTTAAAAGTCGAGGGGGTTAAAGTGACATTTTAAAAAGTACAAGGGTGAATGTTGAAAGGTGCCAACTGTCGGTTGTATTTGTTAGTAAATAAATATACAAGATCGGTACCACTAACTAACTCTAATATATAACGTCCAATGAAAACGTATTATATGTGACCAAATTCATGTTGGATTAAGGTGTCTAATCTAATAACTAAATTGGTATATACTTGAATTAGAGACAAAATCATTTTTGGATTGCTTTCAAAACTAGTAATTGATTATAATGACTTTTGGAAAGAGTGACTGATTTATTGATTTATTATATGATTAACAAATAACAATAAATAACGTGTTAATATATTATGAGATTAATATATTAATTAGTAATGGTATTATTTAATTAAAAATTAATCAGAAATTAATTGAAATTAATTTTGGGATTAATTGGATTAATTAAAAATACAGGGACTTAAGCTGTAACTGTTCAATAGTTGAATAAGAGAGTTTCCAGAACCTTTCATGGGTCATGGGTGGTTTTTCGGAGTTTTTTTAAGGGTTTTAGATTAATCCTTAAAAGGAGTTAAGGAGTTGGATAATTATCAAATTTAAAATAATACTATTATATTCAAATTAGAGTTTTCAAGGCTCCTTGTATCAGTTGTAAATAGACCCTATTGGCTCCTTATTTTCGTCCACCACTTCTACCAACGGAATATCCGAAATTCCAACTCCCTCTCCTCTCTCCTCAAGTTTTCTAATTGCTAGGGTTTGTGTAAAAACCATTAGAGGCATTGGATTTCTCGTGCTTGATTTCCAAGACATTTGAAGAAAGGAATTGGTTTGATTATTTGCTATAATAATCAAAAGGTATGTAGACCCTAACTTTCTTGTAATTTCGAAATTACCTAGGGTTTGCTAGGGTTCTTGATGTTCATAGCTATCAATAGAGAAAACTTAGATCCAAATAGGTTGTATGTGAACTTAAGGGTTAAGTTATTTTGCCTCATGCTTTGAATCATAACCTATAAAACCTATCAGTGGTAGCAGAGCCATAGTTTTCTGTTGATTGTGCATAAAATGAATAGAACAAAGAATTAGGGTTTATCGAAAATAAACCCTAGCCCATGAGATTTTCGACTTTGCTAGGGTTTCTTGAAATCCTGGCCTCCTTAACCCTATTTTCGAAAATAGGGGAGTTACTTTAGTGTTTATCTTGTTTCCTTAATTTTTATTTTAAATGTCTTAAAATTTGAATAATTAAAACATGATAAACCCAACCCAAATTTTCAAAAAATAGAAGGGTTTGGATTAGGATTAAATTTGAGTAATTTTATTAATTGTTTAATCGAAAATAATTATTTAACCCTTAAATGATTTAATTTAATATAATTAATTGTTTAATCAAAAGATAAAGATTAAATCATATTTGGTTTAAATTTAATTGATTAAAAGTTTAATCTATATAATTAACATTTAAACCTCGTATTTTGAAAAGTTTTAAAATACACCTTATACTATATATGATTAAATGTTTAATATATTATATGTATAAGAAAAGTCAGTCGAATCGCTAGTAAGCCTCATTCATAAAGCCATTATATAAAGAGGGTATAAGGAAACGACCTATAAAATGGTCGTTTAATGAGTGTTCACTCTCACCCACCGCTCTCTTGTGTGGTGGTGGGTTTTTAGCTGAACAGGTTTGATAGGACCTAATCTCATTAAAAGTATAATGCTATGAAAGTAGTAGAACTTCCTTTTTAAATCCCAATCTAGTTACTTTAGGGAAATGTGAAAAGTATGCTAATCCATGAAAACGCACATCATTCTTTATAAATCATCAGTGGAGCGTGTGTGGCTAACCGACACACTAATTTGGGACTATAAAGTTGATATGGTGGCACAACTTGAGAATTATCAATGTTAATGGAGCATGTATGGTTTACCGACACATTAATTTGAGATGATAAATGACATCGAGGTTTTCAAGCGTGTTTGCATGGTTATTCACATCTTGTTTGTGATCCTTGGTATCCCAGTCACAAATAGAAGTGCATAATTTGAGATTAAACATGTCATTGATTAGATCCAATGAATCTCAAAAGATCTAGGAATTTCATAGATTGAAATTGGGGAATTGTTTTACGTACATTCATAAATTCGCAATAAGACTACGACATCCCTCTTCTTGATTTTGAATTTTATTTTGGATCCTAACCTTGAATATGTCAACTAACTAAAATGATCTCTCTTATATAGATGTTTACTCCTGGAGATGCTACTGCTGCTCAATCTTCCACCAACAACTCAAACTTCAATCTTCTATCGATTTTATCTAAGGAGAAATTAATTGGTCCACACTACATGGACTAGATGAGAAATCTTAAAATGACTCTTCGATACGAGGGCATAGAATATGTTCTCGATAAACCTCTACTCGAAATCGGTGAGTCAACTGCTACTCAAGAGGAACAGGCTGCCTAAAAACAACCCTAAGACGACGCAAAAAAGGTCGCTTGCATAATGGTTACAACCATGTTACATGAGCTGCACAAGTTCTATGAGTACTATTAGCCTTTATGATATGTGCTTAGATCTTGCTAAAAGGTTTCACAAGAAAGCACGTCAAGAGAGGTATGAGGTCGTCAAGGCATTAATGGCATGCAATTTGAATGATGGAGAATTTGTATGCAATCATGTGCAGAGAATGCATAGATATGTGGAGCGGTCAAAAAAGCTTAATGTGTCATTTGACAAGGAGTTAGACATAGACATGGTCTTGAACTCCTTGACTCCCAGTTATGATCAATTTATCTTATCATTTGAACAACACAGAGACCACATTGACCTAACTCCATAACTTGTTGCAGACAACTGAATCAGGGATGAAAAAAATTAGGTTCCACTCTGCAGTAAGTGCTCATATCCTTGCCATTCGGAAAAACAGAGGAAAAAAGAGGAAGTCAAAGCCCACTTCTGATATTCCTACTGTTAGTGACCCCAAAGAGGCCACGTGCTACTATTGAAACGAAAAAGGGCATTGTAAATGAAGCTGCCCCAAATACTTGCAGGACATCAAGGATGGAAAGGTTAAGCCAAAGTTGGTAAGTATGTGCACTATTCAAGTCAATAACTTACAACTTACTCGTTCTTGGGTTCTTGATACAGGATGTGGTTTCCACAGTTGTTCTTATTTGCATGGGCTAATAGAAAGTGTGGAGGTGGAGCATGGAAGAATAAATCTGATCATGGGGAATAGGTGATCTTCACATGTCACCAAAATTGGAGCTTATGGTCTTGTGCTCGGTGGTGATGTTATAATAGATTTGATTAATTGTTTCTATTTGTCAAAAATGACACGAAACATTATTTCTTTTCATGCATTGTTTAGACAAGGTTTTCGATATTCATTTGATGATGTGAATGGTTCGATTTTAGCTTATAAAAATGGTGTTTTTATGTTTAAAGCTTTACCTTGTAATGGTGTGTATGAAACTGTGATTTATGTTGATAGCTTAGGAAATAGTGTATTTCATATTGATTCGTCTAATGGAGTAGACAAAACATTCTTGTGGCATTGCCGTCTTGGGCATACTAACAAACAATGTATCGACCAAATCCAAAAGGATGGAGTGTTGGAATCATTTGACTTTAGGACAGATGATGAATGTGAGTCTTGTCTTTTGGGTAAGATGACAAAATCACCATTCACTGGAACATGTGAAAGAGGTGAAGTATTGTTGGATCTTATCCATACTAATGTATGTGGACCCTTCAGATCTACTACAATGTATGCAAATCGATACCATGTGACGTTTATGGATGATTATAGTAGATATGGATATATCTACTTAATCAAATATATATCAGAAACCTTTGAAAAGTTCAAAGAGTTTAGACACGAGGTCGAGCATCAATTGGGGAGGAAGATAAAAATGCTCTGAACTGATAGAGGCATAGAGTATCTTAGTATCGAGTTCCAAGACTAGCTCAAGAAATGTGGAATAGTTTCACAATTGACTCCTCCTAGGACACCACAACTTAATGGTGTGGCTGAAAGAAGAAATCAAACCTTGCTAGACATGGTTCGTTCCATGATGAGTCGAGTTTCACTTCCTATTTCTTTCTGGGGGTATGCCTTAGAGATAGTCGTCCACATCCTAAATCTTGTTGCTACTAAGAAGGTTGCCAAAACTCCTCACGAGATGTGGGAAGGGAAAGTTCCCAAGTTGGCACATGTCAAGGTCTAGGGTTGTGAGCCTCTTGTGAGATGAAAAACTCATTACAAGTTAGAACCTAGAGCTGAGAGGTGTATTTTCATTGGCCACCCACAAAATTCTTTTGGATACTTTTTCTACACACCTATTAAGAACATGGTCTTTATAGATCAAAGGGGAGTCTTTCACGAGAAAGAGCTCATATTCAAAGAGGATAGTGGGAGTGCAATTGACCTTGAAGAGATTCAGGAGTCAACCAATGAAGGAACTTTAGAAGACACTAGCTCTCAACCAGAGGATGAGAGTCCTGTTGAGCCCATTGACAATTCATTACCTCTTCGTCGGTCCAGTAGGTTTAGCATGTCACCTTTGTTCTATGGTTTCCATATATCGTCGGATGGTGACACGTTTATTAGTGATGGTACACCGGTAAATTTGGATGAGCCAGCTAACTACAAGGAAGCGATGGAGAGCCATGAGGTTGTTAAGTGGAAATAGGAAATGGATAGCGAGATCCAGTATATGTATGATAAGCAAGTTTGGAATTTGGTTGATAATGTATGAGGTCGAAAGACAGTTGGGTGAAAATGGATCTTCAAGAAGAAGACCTACATGGATGGAAATGTGCACACATTCAAGGTACAAGTGGTTGTGAAGGGCTTTACTCAAACCCAAGGGATTGACTATGATGAGTCCTTCTCATCAGTGGCTAAGATAAAGTCTATTAGGATTATGATAGAGATAGTAACATTTCATGATTATGAAATATGGAAAATGGATGTTAAAACCGCTTTCCTTAATGGGAAGTTAATTGAGGATGTTTACATGAGTCACCCACAGGGTTTTGTGCATGCCAAGTTTCCTTAAAGAACATGTAAGCTTGAGAAATTCATTTATGAATTGAAAGAAGCATCTCGCAGCTGGAATCTTTTCTTTTATGAAAAGTCAAAGAGTTTTGTGTCTCTATGAGTGAGGATGAGTCATGTGTGTATGTTAAGGCTACTGGGAGTATAGTGACTTTCCTAGTATTGTATGTTGATGACATACTCCTTATGGGAAATGACATTCCAACCTTGAAAGAAGTGAAATCTTGTCTTGGAAAGTGTTTCGCCATGAAGGACCTAAGGGAAGCAGCCTATATTCTTGGAATAAGGATTTTGAGGGATAGAAAGAAAAGACTTATTGGCCTTAATCAGAGTACATACTTGGATAAAATACTAAAATATTTTAGTATGGAGAATTCCATGAAAGAGGATTTACCCGTCCATCATACTGTTAAGTTGATTAAGACTCAGAGCCCAAATACCGATGAGGAAATAGTTGACATGAGTCGGGTCCCATATGCTTCGACTGTATGTTCAATTATGTACGCTATGACATGTACTCGCCCTGATGTGTCTTATGCTTTGAGCATGTTTAGCCAATTTTAGGGCAATCCTGGCAGGGCTCATTAGACTGCAGTTAAGAATATTCTTAAGTATCTGCGAAGTACGAAGGATATGGTTCTTGTCATTGGTAGAAATGATACGTTAAGAGTAAGTGGATATAGTGACACTAGTTTTCAGATAGATCGAGTTCTCAGTCGGGATAGGTGTTTGTGTTAAATGGATATAGTGACACTAGTTCTCAGTCGGGATAGGTGTTTGTGTTAAATGGTGGAGCAGTGACTTGCAAAAGTTCCAAGAAGGATACAGTGGCTGATTCTTCTTGTGAATCAGAGTACATCGCAGTAAGTCAGGAATCGAAGGATGTGGGTTGGTTGAAGAACTTCATCGGCGATCTCAGAGTAGTCCGACCATTCAAGAGCCATTGGAACTTTTCTACAATAACGAAGGGGCGGTTGCTTTGACAAAAGAACCAAAGGATCATGGTAGATCCAAGGATATCGACAGAAAATACCATTATATAAGACATAAGGTTGAAGAAGGTCATCTCCTGGTGAAGCGAGTATCAAAAGAAGATAATCCTACATATCCTTTAACAAAGGCTTTGAGTAGGGTTAAACACAAACAGCATGCTAGGAGCATTGGCTTAAGAGACGATGATAGTTTTAGTAGTTAGTTGATAGTTTTGAAACTTTGTAATAAAATAAATGTAATTGATTTTGATGATTAAATAATAGAGAATTATATATGAGTATTGTACTGCCTTTTTCAATTATTTATTCTTATGTTTCACTTTGCATGTTTTACTTCCTAAATGATTTGATTATTCGAAATTCCACAGTCGCTCATACTTTTGGAAGTAAGTAGTGAACTAAGACTGTCATGAATCGATTGTAGATTGTCTATGGGGATTAGACATCATAATGGGTTGCTACAATAATCATGAGTACTTAGAAAAATGGAGATTTTGAGAATTAGATAAACCCATACTTAGAGAATTACTTCATGGATTATATCACAAGTAATTCTAAGATGATAATATCTTTTATTCTTCAAACGGACATATATAATTTGTAATTTATAAGTCAGTTGTACATTGGTAATGTGAAAATGCATTAGTAACATGCTGTTATAAAACATAGTGTCATGTATGATTTAGTGAGTAAAAGATACAAGTATATAAGTCGAAGTTTATTCTTTCCTTTTGCCCTAACAGGAAAAGTGATATCTTTGGGCCCCTCGGTGATTTGGTGTTGACATTATAATGTTGGGCACAGCCAGGACTGAATTGATGTGTTCAATTAGTAGTATAATGACTCCATGTCTCATGTCCGTACGATATCTTGAAGAACACAGGAATATTTGATAACTTATCTTAGGACCAATGTCTGATTGAATCAGAGTTCGACAGTTGCTTCGGAAAGCACACTTTGCGGTTTAATTTATAAGTTATACATGCAACTATAGTTACAGGCTTATCCAAGTGGGAGACTGTTGGATTAAGGTGTCTAAGCCAATAACTAAATTGGTATATACTTGAAATTAAAAACAAAGTCCTTTTTGGGTCGCTCTCAAAACTAGTAATTGACTATAATGACTTTTGGAGAGAGAGATGTTGATTTATTGATTTATTATATGATTAATAAATTGCAATAAATAATTTGTTAAATATTTTGAGATTAATATATTAATTAGAAGTAATATTATTTAATTAATAATTAATCAAAATTAATTGGAATTAATTTTGTGCTTAATTGGATTAAATAAAAGTATAGAGACTTAAGTTGTAATTGTTCAATAGATGAACAAGAGATGTTTCAGAACCTTCCATGGGTCATGGACAGTTTTTGGGAGTTTTTTTAAGGGTTTTAGATTAATCCTTAAAGATAATTAAGGAGTTTGATAATTACCAAATTTGAAATAATAGTATTATATTCAAATTAGGGTTTCCAAGGAATTGCCGAAACTCCAACTCCCCATCCTCTCTCCTCAAGTGTTCTAATTGCTAGGGTTTGGGTACAAATCATTAGAGACATTGGATTTCTGATGTTTGCTTTGCAAGACATTTGAAGAAAGGAATTGGTTTGATTATTTGCTATAATAATCAAAAGGTATGTAAACTCTAACTTTCTTGTAATTTCAAAATTACATAGGGGTTTCTAGGGTTCTTGATGTCCATTAGATTATAGCTATCAATAGAGAAAACTTAGATCCAAATAGGTTGCATGTGAACTTAATAGTTAAGTTATTTCGCCTCATGCTTTGAATTATAACCTATAAAACCTATCAATTCATACGTAGAAAACGTATAAAAGACAAGCACGAAAACATAAAGAACTTGAATTTATACTAACATGTACATACAAATAAGCAAGTACGATTTTTTTTTAAGTTAACGCATGAAATTTTAAATAATAAAAAACGTATTATATATGACCCAACTCATACGTAAGAAACGTAAATAAAAAAAAGCACGAAAATATAATTTTTTATGTTGAAATGTATACAAACTCGAATTTATATCAAAACACACATAAAAGAAGCTAGTGAGTTTTTTTAGTTAACAAACGAAAGTTCTAAATTTATATCGAAACGTTGACCACCTTAAAATTATAACGACATATATATAAATATAAGCACATAAAAAATTAGCTTTTTTTAAAGTTAACTAATGAAAGTTATTAAAGAATATTAGATTATGTATATTATTAGGGATAAAAATGAAAATTTACAAAATGCAGGGGATGAAAGTGATATTTTATGTATATTATTAGAGATAAAAATGAAAATTTAAAACATAGAGGCATGGAAAGTAATTTTAGAAAGTTGAGGGGTGCCAACCACGGTGAAAACTTCGACCGATGTACCGAAACTTACATCAGAAAGCAAATAAATTTTTAGTTAACAAACGAAAGTTCTAAATTTACGTTGAAACGTTTACCACTCCCAAATTATAACGACATATACATAAAAATCATTTTACAATGTATTTTAGAAAACATAAAAGGACAGAAAATGTAATTTTAAAAGATTGAGGGGTGCCAACCCCGAATGAAACTTCCATCAATATTGGTATCTATATCTTTATAAATCTTATAAATAAGGTCATTTAAATGAATATAATTAAGGATATGTCAAAATACTTGTACCACATATATTTGAAACATTCAAAACATTTTAGTGACTTTCAACCAATTAACTACAACTATTCAAAAGTTTTTTTAACTTATGTCTTATAATTACTAACTACTTAAATTAATTTAATACTACAAGTTATGCATAATAGATGTTGAATAAGCTTTAACTAAATGATTTTTGATGTTATAAAAGTTAATAACATTTACAAATGACTTTTTAATTTTCTCATGTTGTATCAATATTAGTAGTATATATAAATATGGTTTTCCCACAAAATACATTTAAGTGTTTCTCACAAAAGACATTCATCTGTTTGAAGAGGTTATTGATTTAGATAAGAAAAAACGAGGAAATAAACTTTGTCATATCAACGATTATTGTAATTGATTTATTTATTTTTTTCGATAATAGTGTTTGAGATGAGAAGTAATACGGAAAAACTAATAACCACAATTGTTCGGAAAAAAAATGAGAATTTGATGATTTTTCTCAACGAATCATACATTTCTATATATATTTTTGGTATGATTTATGAGTGTTCAATACGCTTTTTTAATACAAGTGTTATAATAGATGTTTTAGTGTTTTTATTTTAATAAATTATATAGTATTTTTTCATAATTTTTGTTATTCATTATATACCAAGATCAATATGTTAGATTTATTTGGTATGCTGCAATGCACAAACTTCTTTCTAAAGTTAATTCATTAACAATAAGTCTAAAACAGAAAATTTGCATAATACGTATACTAACCGCACAATGTTTTTATTTCTTTACATGTAACATTATCCGATAAAATTATATTATTCCTTATGTTATGAAAATAACAAAAAAAAATTATGTCATGATTTAAAATATTTACTAGCAATAAACCTAAAATACAATAGTTTCATTACTATTTAATATTTCGTTATTGTTTATTTAATAATTATATATTGTTTTATTTTATTTATATAAATGTTAAAACTATCATTCAATTATATATTTTATTCAATTATATAGTTATTAATTTTTAAAAAATATTATTCAATTATATATTTTATTCTTGTTAGCTATTTGGCTCTCTTTCTTATTTATTTCTATTATCAAAATAATAATATTTTTTAAGTTTAAAAAAAACTTAAATTTTATTAAACATCATCAACTTCGACCATTATATGTATTTTATTTTTTGAAATTCAACTTTACTTTATTTATCATATGGTTCCAACTAAAAACAATATCTTATATCAATTTTTTGATTTAGTATACAAAATTGTTATGTCATAGTTAATAAAATGACTTAAATTTTTTTAATTATTTTAACTATATAAATATATTTCCGCACAACATGCAGGGATTCGCCCAGTATCTATTGTGACATCTCCTATTTTTTAGAACAAAAAAAACTTTTCTTTACGCTGTAAAGTCATAGTATTTTTGTTTGCGGAAGATCCAAATATAATGAAATTTTTTGCGGAAACATTTTCATTTTATAAAAATATATTTTATAAAGATGTTCTTTCAAATATAAAAACTCCAAGGATGTCATAATCAATACATAATATTGTTACAACGTAAAGACCTAATGGTCATAAACACTAATGCTAATTATCTCTTAATCACTCGACATCGTAATCAAGTTTCAATAGCATAACCCTGTAACATGTGATGCAAATAAACTGAGTGAGTCAGACTTGTGAGTATGGTGAGCACATAGAGTTTTCAAACCACAATAATATAAATATAATCTTTTAAATATATATTTCGCACCCAATAAATAACCCAATTACGTATTCCTGTTATTCGCACTCCCTAATCCTAATATGATGATTTCAAGGGACCTACCCTAAAGGATCATTATAAGTAATGATTAGACAATGATGCTTTGGGGATTCTGTAGCAATATATGTCTATGAGGATGGAGTATATGTATGAACATTCTTTCCTTTTCCCTAAAAATCATGATCATTAACACCTACTAGCAGCGAGCCTGCTAGTGTTCCACCAGATTGTCTAGAATAGTCAGTGGTCGTCATCTATACTCCCATAGATGATTGGTCCCAATTGTACAATAGTATTATACATGGCTTCTCACCATTATTTTATTTTCCCATTACCCTTCCCTACTCAACATATTTTAAATATGATAATATAAATACACAAGGAAATCATATTATTATTATATCTAGCACAAATATCAAGAACACAGATAATAGGCACATATACCATTTAATTATCTAAATACTTTGTATCTATGTGTAAGATGAAAACAACTATGCACTCACCTTATTCTAAGGTGAAAGACTTTTATTTAATTCTGCGTTCCAAATACGCTTAAACTTTTCTTTTAAAAGAACCTAAATATATAAATATTACTACGTTCAGTTATCGTTTATATTGTCCGCGGTTATAATTATAGTTTCTTAGATTTATCAATAATCACAAATGAAACACCAACTTATAGCTAATCTGATAAGAAACAACCAGGTAAGATCGTATCGAATGTAGGATCCGTTTGGTACATAAAGATATATTGTTTTGAAAATCCACTTGAAACACCTCACTGATCTAGCATTGTCATCATTCCTATAAGTATATCGGTTAGTACAACGATTGGTATTACTGATAGATCTTATTTATAAGTTCATAAAAATGATTATAGACATAAATATAATTTATACTTAAAGCACAGTAAGCATCACTCAACTCACAGGTTGTTTAACGAAAACCAAACATTATGTGGGTAGAACTTCGAAACCGAAAGGTCTATTTCTTGGGGCTCTCTAGCGCTCCATAACTTCACTACTAACACTTAAGAAGTACTAGAACAATGCCTCGGGGCCTCATGAAAATTTCCAGGAGGGGCACACCGCGCCTGGTGATGTGGAAACCCCTCCATACGCCATGTGTTGCCATCTGCTTTCAAGCCTTGGGGAAGAACGGTCTGTATGATTGTGCCACATGTCGCTTGTCGATTGGCCTAAATTTAACATTTTCCTAAAATCATATGTTTCACATATGACATCCGTTTTTGATGGTTTTTATATCCACACGTAGCTATCGACAAGTACTACAACTTACATTTAGACATCGTTGGATAATTCTCATTTTATTTTTCATGATTCGGTTCGTGGAGGCTCATACTGTAAATAGCGTTGCGAAATTCATAAGTTCTTCATATGAACTCTGTTTTCGACATTTTTTATATCGCCGGTCTCATATTTTCAAGATCTTCAACTCTCAATTAAATTGTTTTGGATAACAATCAACTGATTTTAATTTTGATTTCTGTGTCGCACACTGTTGTACTGTGTCGCACTCGAAACTTTAAAAAATCACAACTTCAACTTACGAAGTCATATTTTGATGTTATTTATAGTGACACGTTCATATTGACGAGTATAACGAGTTTCATTTAGATTACTTAGGCTAATAAGCAACATATCTCCGATTCACTTTTTATGACACGTACACTATATCGTGTCGTACTCGAAACTTAAATAAATCATAATTTTGTCATACAAATTCAGATTTAAGCGTTCTTTATATCCACGAGCTCATGGTCATGACTACTCCAACTTTAGTTAAGATTATTTATCCTAAATAATCTTTTATTTTTAATCTTTATTTTATCGTTTAACGATAATTTTTATATTAACATTTGCTACAAATACTATATAAGCATAATATTTGTCCATTTAATGTGTACCCGATAATTATTTATTATCACTCAACACATACGAAAAACAATTACTGTAATCAATGATTTTAAATTCTTCGTTAAAATGTATAATTATCATTATTATACTCTAAATTCTTTCTCCTAAATTACGAGCGTTACAATTTCCTCCCACTTAGGATGCTTACATCCCAAAATCATATAACAGTCAAACGACTCTGAATAACGATTCCTCAATCGCCTCTCGATCCCACCATGTTATACACTAAATAATGTTTTAGGTTTCTTTATGGCAGCTTAACAGCCTGTCGAATCCCAAGTCGAGTTGCCTTTCGCACTTTTGCCTTAAGGGTTTATTCTCCCTACTTAGGTTTGAACCCTTACTTACTGGTACTCACAACTGATTAAAGCCTAACTGTTTTGACTTATGTGATTCGTAGCTCCTTTTTCTTATTGGATGAAACTCTTGATTGTCATATTAATGACTTTAACATCCTCAACGTAGTATTACTGCTTGTGTCTATAACGAGTGATCTTTTCGCATAACATGATTACGGTATGATCAAGATCACGACAAACATGAAGTCATCCATTAATGCACACTTATGCAAAATGGTTATAAAAGGATATTACTAACATAATGGAAATATTAGCAAGAATGACAGTTTCTAAACTCAATATTATTCTTCCCTTTTTTCTAGGACGATTAACCTTGTAACATCCCAAAAATACTAAGTAAAATTTTTATTTTTAAGTCAAAAAAACCATCAATCATTCATTTCAAAAACCAATCAAAGTGTGACAATGTAGAAAATAGTTATCAGAGTACAAATCAAAATTATAGAATGTGGAACACTGGTGGATGTTGTACAATCATGTTAGGCCCTTCCCCTTCGAACCACAGGTACCTAAAACCATAAACATAAACTGCAAGCACAAAGCTTAGTGATTTCCCCAGAATACCACATACCATACATACATCGAGCCCCGCCCAGTACAGATATGTCAGTAACATGTAGTGGCCCCGCTTAACACATATAATGGGCCCCACCCAAACCTACATACAAATACATGCAAGAGTCACTAAGACAGCTAGCATTCTGTAAACATAATCCAATGGGTCAACATTGGTGCCTTCGACCCGAAAATACTATGAGGAGACTCACCTCAATCTGAAGATAACCGTATCACACACATTGCTACTACAAAGGCTCCTCACACTGAACACATCAAAACCAACACTAATTAATAATTAGGGTAATAACCAATAATCAAAGGTCCATTTCATATTCTCTCTCACTAGGGTATAAGACCATTTTACCCTTCCAAGGCTAAACCCACCCAACTTGGCCCAAAGCCCAAAAAATGATTCATTTCCAATTTTGGGAGTATGCCATGCATACTCCTTAACTACGCCATGCGCACCAAGTTCCCACAAAAAATGGGGCCATACCTTACTACGTGTTGCATACTCAGGGGTTACGCCCCCGCGTAATCGAGCAACTTCCCAACCTCTTTATTAAGCTCTTAATAGCTTGAGACAAAATGAACAACACTCAAATCTGACTCTTATGGATGTCTAATGTCATAAATTTCCTGACTTTGTGACATTACATCACTTAATGGAGTCCAAAACTAAAATCTAGATCCTTAACATCCACTAATGAATCCAAACCCTTGCATGGATGAAAAGCAACCATCAAGATCCTATTTCTATGATTTCAAACCCTAAAAAATGATAACATATGACAATCACAAGTTCTGGAGTAGCTTTTACTCACAAGAATGAAAACCATGGGACCAAAAACATGAAAAACTCTAAGCTAGTCTAGATCTAAACCAAGAAATCATAAAAGGCTAAAGCTTTATACCTTCCGAGGCTTGCAAATGGGATTCAAGTTCTGGATCTTCATGCTCCAAGCTCACCAATGATTTTTTTAGTGGATTTATTCTTCAGAAAACACACAAAAGATCACTAAAAATGTTCAAGATCTTTATAAAGAATTTAGGGTTTCAAAATGACTGCTTTGGGGAGGGTGGAGGCTGAACATGAAGAGGCCTCAAGGGACCTAAGGTTCTTAAATAGGGTCTCAACCCTAAAATTTAGGGTTTTGGGATTAGCTTGAGTACGCCCTGCATACACACCATATACACCCAACATATTGCATGAAGTCCACGTTCCACTTTAAAGAGTTACGCCCATCGTACACTTCATATACGCCTTGAGTAAGGACCAAAATTGCAAGATTTTAATACTTTTAGCCAAGAATGGAAAAATACATGGAAAACGGATGTTACAAACCTTGTCGTGCTCCAATTGATCTTATTGTAATGATCCTTCTGATTATCTCTTGAAGCATTTGGGTATACGCACAAAAGACACTTGCATGCACCTCATGTACTAGCTACAATGAGTGTAGCTCCCCTGGCTTCACGAACTAAAATCGATAGGTTTGAACCTATCTGTTGATGGTGGTGCTTGAAGATGCACTTATTCTTTTATTCACCAATGGACTTTCAGTCCTTACTCTCGAATCACAACTTGACTTTTATCAGAGACTACTGCTCCTTTCTAAATTGGGTCTTAATCTCTACTCACGATAATGTCTTTACTTTGGCTACAATAACAAATCGAATGGCCACATTATAATGACCTTCTATCGCATAGTGCAACGAACTAGAATCTTGTTTCTTTGAGTTAAACATTAACACGGGAGAAACCTTCCTACATGTTCTAACGTGGTACAATCACATCCTAATAGGTAGCATTTCTAGCTACTGGTTGCTTCACCCTAACGAACGCTACATTAATTCTTTTCATCGCTTCGATTATCTCCTTCTTCAATCTCATATCTACCGAATGAAATTGTTTATTACATAGTACATGGTCCTCTGAAATAGTTAACTTACTTCACATATTTAAATTAGTCAGACTCAATTCTTCATGGCCACTTGGGTCTGAATCAGAAACTATTTTCTTAGTCATCACCATATTGATGGTAGTAACGGAACAAACAAAACATACTCAACTACTAGTTCCTTAGTAACCTTGTGGCTCTTCCTGATTCAAGTACGAATCATGTGCTTTAGGTAGTACATGCCTATAGTGTTGGGTTTTATGTAGTCTAACATTCCTATGGTGCATATACAAC
Source organism: Lactuca virosa (assembly GCF_052849685.1). Taxonomy (NCBI): domain Eukaryota; kingdom Viridiplantae; phylum Streptophyta; class Magnoliopsida; order Asterales; family Asteraceae; genus Lactuca; species Lactuca virosa. Next base: position 88,452,577 of record NC_136432.1, read on the forward strand.
CCTAATGCTTTGGATCTGAGTTTTCTCTAATTATACATGCAACATTGTTATTCCAAAGCGTAAAGCCTAAACTAGCATGCAAGGTAACATTTGAATCATAAAAACAGTTAGAAGATTACCTTGTGTAGTAGCTTGCTTGTAATTGACCTTTAGGAGCCTAGCACCTCAAGTGTGATGCCTCAAATGTCTTACAATAAACCAAGTGTTGGATTAGGTGTCTAAGCCCATAACTATTTTTGGTATGTACTTGATTTGATTATGAGCATGGTCCTTTTGGGTTGCTTTCACTCATGCAACTTGATAGGATGACAAGAGGAGAGAGAGTAGAATTTATTATGTGAATAATAAATTCGTACTCAAAATGGTTTTATTAATATATTACAAGATTAATAAATTATTTGGAAATCATATTATTTAATTAGTATTAATCACAAATTAATTTGGAATTAATTTAGTGGTTAAAAGAAATTGATTAAATAATTGGGGGACTGTTATGCAAATCATTGATAGTTGCATAAATATGCTGATGGACTCAATAGAGTGGAGTGGACACATTTCTGTAAGGAAGCCTTATAGAATTCGTCCATGGGCTCTAAGGAAAGGTGTTCATGGGCTACTTGTTGCCTAAGTCAGGTATTAGGGTTTCCACCTGAAAACCCTAACAGCCACAGCTATATAAAGACCCCTCCATATGGTGAAATTGGCTCCATGAGTGTCTAAAAGAACCCTAGCCGAATTCCACCTCTCTCCTAAGTTATCTTGTTGCATTGGGTGTTTGTGACTCCATTAGAGGTGCAACATTTGAGGCACTAAGATTTCAAGAGTCAAGGACTTTGTGGATTGTTCTTCTTATTGCTACATAACAAGTTAAAGTAAGGTTTCTAACCCTAATCATGTCAATTTCGAATTTATATGTTAGATATTAGGGTTTATGCTTTGGATTTCATAGTTGTATGTTCAAAATTAGAAAAACCTAGATCCAAAGCAATTAGGGTTGCATGTACACCATAGGATGTTGTTATGCTCAAAACCCAACAGTGGTATCAGAGCCTAGATCGTTTTTCTATTGAATAAATGCAAAAGTGAACTACCAGAGGATCAAAAAGTCGAAGATTTTGCTGTCTGAGAGGTCTACTCGACGAGTCCATCTATGGACTCGACGAGTTCCATAGTGGACTCGACGAGTCCAGTGATCTGGTGCCGGGATTTTCGATTTTTTGGTCAATTTTTTATTAGGATATTTACCAAAGCTCGTTTTTCTTGCCTACTTTTGATTTTTTTATGATCGGTATGGATATCCTTATCAACATTGGTGGATATGGTTAAATATGGATAATATAGGATTATTTTGATTCAAATATTAACCTAGTGTTGGGTTTAAAGGGTTGCGCCATTGGGCCTTAGTAGTTCGGTCCATTATGTACTCGGTTTGGGCCTGTCCAACCGTGATTATCTTTCTAGGGTTTAGTATATAAGGTGCATGCATGCATCCTTATCATTAACGCTTTCATTAATATTCGTATTCATTGTACTGTAAACCCTAGCACACCTCTACAAAGGAAGTTCTTAGTCGAGCTCTTCTGAGGTGTGACTATATTTTAATCATTCGACATACGGATTGATTCATTGAGTGTTCCAGTATTTGTTATTCTTATTGTTTTACCTGTTGAAGATCTAATCGATTTAAAGAGTTCTCGACTCATCAATCGGTGTCAGAGCAGGAAACTGTGTAATCCATACACATCTCTTCTATTGAAGAAGGTTTTAGGGTTTTCCGCTATTATTGTTTTCTGCTAGAACCTTCATTCTTCATTGACGCTGTTCTTGGACTTCGATCATACCCTAACTTTGTTTACTAGTCTGATCTTGAACAGGTCTCAAAACAAATTCATCATGTTTCTTGACGATTCACAAACGAACCCAATCAACATCTCCACCAGTATTGGATCAACCAACAGGATTCCTATCCTATATACTCAAGATTATGAAGTCTGGACGCATCACTTTGAAGACTATGTGATTGGTTCAGAAGATAATGGGTACTTAATCTGGGAAGCGATTTCTACAGGTCCGTTTATTCACTCGGGCACAAACAGAACTATCAAGACGCAAAAGGAGTACAACCAACTCCTGGTTGATGTAAAGGAAGTTCTTCGAGACGAGAAGGATAAGCTTGTGAGCAATATTAAAGCACTAAGAATGATCAGATTCGCTCTACAATCTGACACATTCAGGTTGGTCAGTTCATGCACGACGGCAAACGAGATATGGGTTAGACTGAAGGAGTTATATTCCACCGATGAGGATCTTGAGCATTCAATCGAAACTTTACTGCTTTCAGAGTTTGGAGACTTCAAGCAAAAACCAGAAGAGAAGCTCATTCAAGCCTTTGATCGTTTCAATCATCTTCTCAGCAAAATGATAAAGCATGGCATAGAAAGGAAGGTAATTGAGCAAAAGGTCACATTCATGAATGGCCTAAGAACCGAATGGATGGCAGTGGTGTCTACAGTAAAGGCTCATGAACAATTTAAAACTTACTCCTTGGCGAAGTTAGTGGGGATTTTGAAATCACACGAAAGTGCAGTGACCAAAAAAATGAATGTGGTTTCAAGCATGGGATCCTTGGCTCTCATATCAAAAGGAAAGAACATGGCTGAAGAAAAAGAAGATTTAGATCTGTCAGAATTTGATCTAACCAATGAAGAATATGCTTTGATGGTCTCTAATCCAAAGAGGTTCGTACGTAGAAAGTTTCCTATCTCAAAGAACCGAAACTGGCAAGGAAGCTACAGTTCGGATAAAGCAAGGGAGAACCGAAGAACTCTCCTCAGCATGAAGAACCGAAGAAGGATAGTAAGCTTGTTGGTGACTCTGGGTTTGATTGTCACTTCTGCAAAGGCAAAAATCACTTTTCCAAAGATTGTGTCTTGAGAAAGATGTCAGAAAAGAACGAGAATGAAGATGATGAAGCCTACTACCTGAGAAAGCTAGAAGAAATAAAGAAGAAGAAAGCTGCTGCTAACAACACTATGAATGCTTTAATTATGCAGCAAAATCTCATGGACGATGAGTTTGGTGGTGTGGAAGTCTGGTCTACAGAATCTGAGGATGAAGAAGTCCGTAAACCCACACATGGCAGGGCTTTCGTTGCAAAAGAAGCTGAAACCGAAAGTGCAGGGAAGTGCTTGATGGTGACTACTGGAGTGTCACAGATGAAAGGCTATACTACTGACAGAGGTTGTGATGAAGCAAGGGAGCGAGAAGACAGATGCTTCGCTGCCAAACCTGTTGGCGAGCAGATCAACGAATGCGACCAGTTGATCAAGAAGGTACAATCGATTCTCGAATCGTTAAAAATCCCAGTCACAAACTATGAAATAGAACTAAACGAACTAAAATCTAAATTTTCCAGTTTAAGTGGTAGTTTAATACAGAATCGATTAATAAACTCTAACCTAACTGATCAACTCAGCAGGGTGTCTTCAAAGAGTGAGGAGAGACGGATCTGGATAGAGCAAAAGGAGATCGAGTTAGTTAGGATTAAGGATGAAACAATTTATTTGCAAAGGGATAATTTAAAGCTTTTAAAATAGAGAAATGTTTTTTGTTTAATTGCTAAGCGTTTATACTCAAATATTACCCAACTGCATTTGAATTGTGAAATAGGCAAGAAAATTCATCGTATGATTCTGGCCTTTCTTGAATTTAATGAGGATGAAATTGATGCTGATGCATATAACTGTGAAGCTGTCGTATCTTCCGATGATATTTCACCAGCATACAGAATTGTCTTGACAAAGTCGAGTCCTTCATCAAGTCCAAAGACCATAAGGACATGCTTAAGAACCTTTTAGACGAAAATGACAAATTAAAAATTAAAACCGAAACCATGCAGAAGTTTGACTCGTTGAATGCCAAGTTAAGTTTAGAAAACAAAATTGATGTTGAAAATACTTTTGAATTTAATGAGGATGATGATATGAGTGAAATATATGTAGAGGATGACGTGGACTGTTCTGAATTTTTCAAAAGCGAACCCGAACCTATCACAAATCTCATTTCTGAAAATTCTGTTGAGTTCGCTCGTTTATCCCAACATAAATCCAAAATTCTGAAAGAAAAGGCTGTTGTATATCAAAAAGTTCAAACCACACCAAATCAGGTTTATGCAATTATGGGAGTCACACAGCAGCAAACAGCCGAGCTGACAGCTATAGTAAACGAGGACAATGCTGACAGCTGTGAGGAGCATTTCTGGTCAGCCCCAATCGACAATGCTGATGAAACGATTGGTCTGTCTGAGAAAACATCATGGAGGGTCAAAGGCAGATATGTGGCAGAACCACTTAACAAGCCTACCCATTTTGATGTGCCAAGCACAAGTGGTACCAAAAAGATTCCAAGAGAGCCAATCGATGTGACAAGCGAAACCTCCTCGCTAGAGAGCGAAACTCGTGATGAAAGACCGAAACCCAAAGCTAATATCCATAAAACTCAAAAGTAGTGGGCAGAGAAGAAACATCAATGTAATAGGAGATATAAGAAGAATCTATCTGAAAGGAAGCAGTTTTGGAAGTCCCAAAATCCTAATTATGTTTACTCAGACAAATCTTCGTTCCTTACCGATGAAGCAAAATCAAAGCGAAAATCTACTTCTTGTACTCAATGCCATTCTTGCAATCAAGCGAACCGAAAGAGTAGTTTCGGCTCCCAAAATGGAAGCAAACGGAATCAAAAGAGTGGTTTCGGTTCTCCATCTTCACACGAAAAGAAGCTAAATCCAGGTTTCGCTCCTAAAATTCATCCCTCTCACTCAAAGCAAAATCCAAAAGTGGATATAAAGGGAAAAGGGAAGCTGGTCTCGGAAGATGAAGTGAAGACAAAGAAAACGACTGTTAACTCTAGGAAACACAACCAAAAGTTTGTGACAAAAAGAACACAATTCCAAAGTCTGAAGCCAAAGAAACAAAAACTAACAAAATCAAAGTTTTCACAATTAAAAGAAAAGATGAAACCACCTTAATAAAACGAACTTTTTTGGTTGACTCTTCTCTTACTATTCCCTGTTCAGTAAAAGGCTCACAAGGACCCAAGAAACTTTGGGTTCCTAAATCTGCTTAATTTTTGCAAGTTATTCGTGACGAGCAGTTGGACGATGAATGGTATATTGACAGTGGCTGCTCACGTCACATGACAGGGAGAAGGGAAGAGGTACGAGAGTTTAGGGCTCTGAAGGATGGTGGATGTGTCAAGTATGGGAACAATTCTTTTGGCACAATAAAAGGCTATGGAATGATCATAAATGGAGATTTCTCGATCAGAAAGGGGACATATGTAGAAGGCTTACAACACAATCTCATCAGTGTCTCGCAACCGGTGGTGGGAATTGGACTGAAGGTTTCGTTTGATGATGAAGGGTCAGAAATAATAGAAAAGAAGACCAAGAATGTTCTGCTAAAATCTCAAAGAAAAGGCGAAATGTATCCATTGAACCTTAATCCAATACGAGGGAAGCCATCTGTATGCCTACTAACGAAAGCTCATTCTAATGAAAGTTGGCTGTGGCACCGAAGGCTCTCACACCTCAACTTCAAAGACATCAACAAGCTAGTTCTTGGTGATCATGTGTGAGGACTTCCACTTCTCAAGTTCGACAAGGAACATTTGTGTGCTGCATGTGAAATGGGAAAGCAAAGTAGGAAAAGTCATCCAACTCGTGTTAACACAAAGATCATCGAACCGCTTGAGCTCCTACATATTGATCTATGTGGACCTTCGGCTATTGAAAGCATCGGTGGTAACAAATATATACTTGTCATAGTTGATGATTTTTCTCGTTTCACCTGGGTTTTCTTTCTTAAACAGAAATAAGAAGCAACGACTAAGCTAAAAGTCTTCATAAAGCAAGTAGAGCTGCAACTGCGAAAGGTGGTTAGAAACATTCGTAGCGACAATGGGTTGGAATTCAAAACCCAATTGTTTGAAGAATTTCTTGCTGAAAAGGGAGTGTCTCACAATTTCTCTACTCCCTATACTCCACAACAAAATGGGGTCGTTGAAAGGCGAAACCGCTTGTTGTGTGAAGCAGCCCGAACCATGCTCAGCTTCGGCTCGTTGCCCCTATATTTCTGGGCTGATGCTATTGCCGCTGCTTGCTACACCCAGAACCGGTCTTTACTCAACAAGCATTTCACAATAACTCCTTATGAAATTCTAAACAACCGAAAACCTAATGTCAAGTTTTTCCATGTGTTCGGTTCAAGATGCTTTATCTTCAATTCTAAAGAGAACCGAAACAAATTTGATGTGAAGGCAGACGAAGGAATTTTTTCTTGGGTATTCGCTTACTTCAAAAGCATACAGGGTTCTGAATAAACGATCAAAGAAAATCGAAGAAACATATTATGTGTCGTTTGATGATAACTACGTGAAGAAACTCGCATCAAGCAAAGAACCAACGGATGAAATCTTTCCTCAAACTGGTCAAGTCTCGATTCCTATTTGCAACTTATTTGAAGAATATATGAAGCTCTTTGATGAACCAGAGACCGCTATTCTCTCTGAAGCGAAAGCAGCTGACAAAGAAGTAAATAATGTAAAGAAGGTAATTGATGAAGCTGCTAAAGTCATGGAAAGCGAACCTTCCAGTTTCAGTGGATCTCAAGAATCTGAAAAATCTCAAAAGGCAAGTGAATCTTCCAATTCTACTATCCAGGGGGAGAATTCATCAACCAACATTCCCACTGAACGTCCAATCGAGGGGGAGAATTCTGAGCATGAAGCCGAAATTGTTTCATCATTCGAGGGGGAGAATGTTAATACAAATAATGAAGATGATGATACACAGTCAGAATTCGAAGAAGAAGTAAATGCTGAACTGGATCCATCCTATGATCCAAATTACCCTCCTCTCACCAAATGGAAAAAAGATCATCCAGAAACTCAAATCATTGGTGAATCATCGGAAAGAGTTCTCACCCGTTCTCAACTGAAGGCGAAACAAACTGCATTATTCTCTAAAGTGGAATTTTGCATGTTTAATTCGTTTGTCTCCAAAGTTGAACCAAAAATAGTTTCTACTGCACTCGATCACTCTGATTGGGTACATGCAATGCAAGACGAACTCCACGAGTTTGAGCGAAATCGTGTCTAGAGACTGATTCCCACACCAAAGGATGCATCTGTGGTTGGGTTAAAATGGGTATTCAGGAACAAGTTGGATAAAGAGGGAAATGTTATTCTCAACAAGGCAAGGCTGGTGGTCAAGGGATATTATCAGGAAGAAGGGATAGATTACGAAGAAACCTTCGCTCCTGTAGCAAGGCTAGAATCAGTTCGGATCTTTCTAGCATACGCTGCTCACAAAAACTTTGAAGTTTTCCAAATGGATGTCAAGTGTGCATTATTAAATGGAGAATTATAAGAGACAGTGTACATAGAGCAACCACCTGGTTTCGTGAACGAAAAATTTCCAGATCATTGCTATATTCTGGACAAGACGGTTTATGGTCTGAAGCAAGCTCCTAGGGCATGGTATGAAACACTTACTCGATTTCTAAAAATGTCTAAGTTTAAACAAGGTTCGGTTGAACCAACCTTCTTTCGTAAGAAAGGAGGTGACCACCTTATGATCGTCCAAATTTATGTCGATGATATCATCTTCGGTTCCACGAATCCTAGCCTCACAGCTGAATTCAGGAAGTTGATGGTGACTAAGTTTGAGATGAGCTCAATGGGTCCTATTAACTTTTTCCTTGGCTTGAATATTAGACAGGGACCCGAAGGCATTTTTATTAATCAAGAGGCCTACACCAAGACCTTACTAGCCAAGTTTGGAATGATGGGAGAATCAAAAGTGAAGGTTCCTATGGCGTTTGGCACGAAGTTAACACCTTCTCTGGAAAAACTAGCTGTTGACATGACCCTTTATCGTCAAATGATAGGGTCCTTAATGTATCTAACAGCTAGTCGACCAGACATAATGTTTTCTGTCTGTTATTGTGCCAGGTTTCAAGCTAATCCACGCGAACCCCACATGATGGCTGTGAAGAATATTTTTCGATATCTGAAGCGAACCTCATCTCTCGGTTTATGGTACCCGGCGAAATCAGGATTCTTCGTACAAGCGTTTTCTGATGCCGATCTAGGTGGATGTGGACTGGACCGAAAGAGCACTACTGGCGGGTGTCAGTTTCTTGATGGCAAACTCGTTAGCTGGCAATCGAAGAAGCAAACATGTATGTCTCTTTCCACAGCCGAAGCCGAATACATAGCCGCAGCGTCTTGTACCTCACAGTTCATATGGATACAAAGTCAACTGAGAGACTATGGCCTGAACATGAAGAAAATCCCTTTGTATTGTGACTCTGAAAGCGCAATAAGGATATGTCACAATCCAGTGCAACACTCAAAAACGAAACATATCGCACTGAGGTATCATTTCATCAAGGATCACGTGGAGGATGGTAATGTCGAAATCCATTTTGTTAGAACCACTGATCAACTAGCTGACATCTTTACAAAAGCCTTACCGGAAGTAAGCTTTAACAAAATTTTACAAGGCTTAGGAATGATGGAAGCTGAGTCAGTACCGAAATCGCTTTCGCCTCATTAAAATTTATCCAAGCGAAATAGAGCGAACGCTCGGTCTATTTCGGCTCCTGAATTTTGGGAACCAAAATGAACTGAACGCGAAATAGAGTGAACGCTCGGTCTATTTTGGCTCCTGAATTTTTGGGAACCGAAATGAACCGAACGCGAAATAGAGCGAACGCTCGGTCTATTTCGGCTCCTGAATTTTTGGGAACCGAAATGAACCGAACGACCGGTCTATTTCGCTTCACTACTTTTAGGTGAAGTTTCGGTTGTATAATTTGTACAGTGTTTATGTCTTTTCTTACTTCGTTTCTATTCATAAAATTCAAAAATATATTTTTTTTGTTTTTAATTCTTTTCAGAAAATTCATAAAATTCAAAAATATTTTTCTTTCTTTTGTTTTGTTTATGTTACTTATCATTAAAGTTCAAACTTCCAAAATATCACTGAAAGGTATCATTGTTCATTCAAATGATGGAGCTGGGACAGGTATACATTTCTTTCTCTAAGTACTAGCTAAGTGTCCCTATAAGCATGTTGCTATTTGTTGACCAAAGCCTCAACGATTTCAAGTGTAGCCTTACTGATTTGATATACACAACTCAAATATTCCCAATCATGATGATAAAATCACTTATGTTATGAGCCACCTTACTCGTCTCATATTGAGTTAAGAGTTGTCTGCTCGGTCCTTACTCTATAGCAGAGGTGCTTTTGGTTCTTTACCCCCCTTACCACTTTTCTCCATTTACTTTCGGTTCATCAACGTAACCCTTGAGACTCTCAGAAATTACCACTGAGGTTTATGGTTACACAACATCTGTGTTAATGATCTTATTTTCGTTCACCACGTGCTACGTGAAACTCAATATCCAATACCTTAAATGAATTGACGGTGAACGATCCAATGTTCTAGCTATTACTTGTTACCATAAGAAATCTCTTTTTGTTTTTGCGTGATCCTTATGAAATTGTCTAACAACAAGACTAAGTCAGGTATTAGGTGTCTAAGCCCATAACTATTTTTGGTATGTACTTGATTTGATTATGAGCATGGTCCTTTTGGGTTGCCTTCACTCATGCAACTTGATAGGATGACAAGATGAGAGAGAGTAGAATTTATTATGTGAATAATAAATTCAAACTCAAAATGGTTTTATTAATATATTACAAGATTAATATATTATTTGGAAATCATATTATTTAATTAGTATTAATCATAAATTAATTTGGAATTAATTTAGTGGTTAAAAGAAACTGATTAAATAATTGGGGAGTGTTATGCAAATCATTGATAGTTGCATAAATAGGCTGATGGACTCCATAGAGTGGAGTTGACGGATTTCTATAAGGAACCTTACAGAATTCGTCCATAGGCTCTAAGGAAAGGTGTTCACGGGCTGCTTGTTGCCTAAGTCAGGTATTAGGGTTTCCACCTGAAAACCCTAACAACCACAGCTATATAAAGACCCCTCCATATGGTGAAATTGGACCCATGAGTGTCTAAAAGAACCTTAGCCGAATTCCACCTCTCTCCTAAGTCATCTTGTTGCATTGGGTGTTTGTGACTCCATTACAGGTGCAACATTTGAGGCACTAATCTTTCAAGAGTCAAGGACTTTGTGGATTGTTCTTGTTATTGCTACATAACAAGTTAAGGTAAGGTTTCTAACCCTAATCATGTCAATTTCGAATTTATATGTTAGATATTAGGGTTTATGCTTTGGAGTTCATAGTTATATGTTCAAATTAGAAAAACCTAGATCCAAAGCAATTAGGGTTGCATGTACACCATAGGATGTTGTTATGCTCTAAACCCAACACCAAGAACAAGAAAATGAACTTGAGAGAGAGGTTTGGGAGTTCAAAATCGGCTAGCTTCTATTTAGCATGCGTAAAGGGCCGATTTTAGGGTGTTAGGGACTTCTTTTATAGTTTAAGATTACAACCATGCAAACCCTAATTTACCATGACTCTTCATACTACATAGGCCTTTTGGGTTAAACCTTTCATGGACTTTCATGTAGGTTTAGTCCAACCCTAGTCAACATGGATTATGGGTCCATCTATAAGTATTACTGATTTACCTAATTCGGCCCCATAACTTTAATTAGTTTCTTTTGATCACTTAATTAATTCCAAATTAATTATTGACCAATACTAATTAAATAATGTGATTTCTCAATTAATATATTATACTTATAATATATTAATAAATCAGAATAACCTCTTCCTCAAATGTTCATACTATCAAATTGTTCCAGAGTGTTGCAACCCAAATGGACCATGCTATTATCGGGTCAAGTACATATCAATTATAGTTATGGGCTTAAACACCTAATCCAACAGTCTCCCACTTGCATAAGTCCAATAACTATAACTGCCAATGTAGCTTCAAAATCCGAGTAGCAATCGTAGCTCTCTAAAAGCCGTTGTCGAATCCTGATGCGCCATTTAGATAAAGGATCATATAATCCTCTGTTCTTCAAGATATCATGCGGAAAAATACATGGAACATAGTCATGCTTATTGTCCAGTTGTTTGTTTCCCGATTTCTGATTTGTTTGACATAGAACTTAATTGAACACATCAATTTAGTCCTGACCGGGCCCGTCACATAAGTCAAAACAAAATCATCGAGGAGCCCAAGATATCGCTTTCAATCCTCTTAGGATAAAAGGAACAGATAAAGTTCGACTTATATGCTTGTACTAACTACTTGTTAAATCATACACAACAGCACATTTTATAACATCAAGTTACTGATGCGGTTTCGCACTATTAGTGTACAACCAACTCATAATCAACAACTCATATATCCCTATTTGAAGATTATACGATATTATCGTCTCACAATCACTCGTGATAAATTCCATGAAGTGATCCATGTGAACATGGGTTTAGTCCAATACTCAAATCTTATTTCACGAGCACTCATGAATGTTGTAGCAAACCTTTGCAATGTCTAACACCTTAGACAATTTTATAAAACCCATTCATGACAGTCTACTTTCATAACCTACTTCCAAAGTATGATCGACTGTGGATAGTTTGAATAACTTTATTATTCTAGAAGTCAAAACATGCAAAAGTGAAACAATAGTAAATATTTGACACAAGATAGTAACTTTATTCATAAATAAAACTCCTTTTATTCAATCATCAAATGTCAATTACATTTTACCTATTACAAGTTTCTAAATATCTATCTAATCATTAAAACTAATATCGTCCTTCAGCCCAATACTCCTTGCATGCAGCAAGTGCTTATCCCTGCTCAGTCCCTTTGTAAGAGGATCTGTCGGGTTCTTCTCTGACGATATCCTCTTTACTACGAGTTGTCCTTCTTCTACTTGATGTTGTATAAAGTGATATTTTCTGTCGATGTGCCTGGATCTGCCATGATCCCTTGGTTCCTTGGCTAAGGCAACTGCACTCTCGTTGTCATAAAAAATAACCATAGGCTCCTTTACAGCTGGTACAACTCCAAGGTCTCCACTGAAGTTCTTCAGCCATATTGCCACCTTTGCTGCTTTACTTGCTGCTATGTACTCTCATTCGCATGTTGAATCAGCCATAGTTTCCTGTTTGGAACTTTTCCATGTTACTGCTCCTCCATTAAGGGTAACTACCCAGCCCGAATGAGAGCGGAAATTATCTCTGTCGGTCTGAAAGTTGGTGTCACTATACCCTGTCACTCTCAAGTCATCACTCCCACCGAGGGTAAGGAACCTGTCCTTAGTCCTCCGTAGGTACTTAAGAATGTTCTTTACAACAGTCCAGTGAGCTCTACCAGGGTTCCATTGATATATGATGACCATGCTCAAAGCAAAGGCCACATCGGGACGAGTACATGTCATAGCATACATGATTGAGCTAACAGCAGAAGCATATGGTATTCGACTTATTTCTGCTATCTCAGCCTCTGTACTCGGACTTTGAGTCTTACTCAGTTTGGTATTGCTCTGGATAGGTAAGTCTCCTTTCTTGGAATTCTCCATGCTGAAACATTTCAACACCTTATCCAAGTAGGTACTTTGACTAAGTCCTATTAGTCTTTTATTCATGTTTCTCAATATCCTTATCCCTAGAATGTAAGTAGCTTCCCCAAGGTCCTTCATAGCAAAACACTTCCAAAGTAAGGAATTAACCTCCTGCAAGGTTGGAATTTCATTTCCTATGAGAAGTATGTCATCCACATACAACACCAGAAAGCTAACTATACTCCCACTAGCTTTGACGTATACGCAGGACTCATCCTTGCTTCTCGAAAATCCAAACTCTTTGACTTTCTCATCGAAACAATGATTCCATCTACGAGATGTTTGTTTCAATCCATAAATGGATTTCTCAAGCTTACACACTCTATTAGGGTACTTTGCATTGACAAAACCCTCTGACTGACTCATGTAAACATCTTCAGCCAACTTCCCATTAAGGAAAGCGATTTTAACATCCATTTTCCATATTTCATAATCGTGAAATGCAGCTATGGCTAGCATAACCCTTATAGATTTAATTTTAGCCACTGGTGAGAAGGTCTCATCATAGTCAACTCCAAGAGTTTGAGTAAAGCCCTTTGCAACCAATCGCGCCTTATAAGTGTGTACTTTCCCATCCATGTTGGTCTTCTTCTTGAAGACCCATTTGTACCCGACCGTCTTACGACCCGATACATTGTCAACCAAGTTCCAAACTTGGTTGTCATACATGGACTGAATCTCGCTGTCAATTGCCTCTTTCCATTTTGTAGACTTGGGGCCTGCCATGGCTTCCTTGTAGTTGTTAGGTTCATCCAAGTTTACCAGTGTACTATCACTGATAAATGTGTCACCATCAGTAGTAATATGGAAACCATAAAAATCAGGTGCCTGTCTAACTCTACTGGCATGCCTCAGAGGTAACAACTCGTTAATCGGTTCAACAAGAGTTTCCTCCTCGGCTTGAGCGCTAGTGTTTGAAGTTCTGTCACACCCCCAAATCGGAACGGCGGAAACGTTCGGGGCAGAGGACGTCATGTACAGTATCATAACAATTGCATAATAGTAAAACAAGCAACAACATCCATTACATTTAATAATAGTCAATACAAGTGTGTTCTGTGTATTGTGTATAAGACACCGAAAATGTATAGCACAATAAAAGTAGAGTCTTGAATAAGCTCCGTCTTCTCAAAAACCTGGGTGAGTGTACCTGTCTACTGGTTTCCTGAGAATACAAGTTATTTTGAAAAGATAGTATCAACATTTAAGTTGGTGAGTTCATAAGTATTTAGTAACTGAAGTTTGTATTTGTTTCATGAAAAATGATAGTATGTTCCCTAGAAAATCCCATATTTTCTCTATTAAATGAAAAGCAGTCTTAGGCCTTAAGACAAAATGTGTGTATGTTAATGTACTCTGAAATAGTGTGAGTGTGTGTTTTCCATAAATGTATGTTCTCTTTGATATAAAATAGTATACTGCACTTGCATGAACTCTATAGTGTAATAGTTCTGGAAAATAATGATAGGTAGTCTTATTATTTAAAGTAAAACCACTGAAGTAATGTTTGTTTTGTAAACCTCAAATGTTTAGTTAATGCTTAATGTGAATGAAATTATAACCATTCTAAATTGACTAGTATTCTACATGACGTTCTTCAGGCGTCGAAAAGTTATGACATTTGTCACCCATAGAACTATCGGTCCCAACTGTAGCTAACTGCCAAGGTGCGGGATTGTCAGTCCCGTATAGATCTATACACAAATTCACGCTCTCCCTCTAGGAGACTCTGGTTATAAAACATGACTTAGCAAGAAACCTACTAAGTACCCTGAAGTAGTATCTCACATTTTAGTATTAACTCATTTACGTATAGTTTGTATATGTTTTCTTGTTCTTGTAAATGAATAATGTACTTGTAAATGAAAAGTAATTTGTACTTATGTAATGATTCATGTAATGTATCATTGAACTAGATAATAGTGTGAATGGATCTCAAAACTATACCTATTATAGTTTCCAAATGTTATGTTTGTACTGTAAATGATTGACAATGTTATTGAAATAAGTTTAATACTCATATATATACTAGGCATGTATAATTAAGGTTTAACTGACAGTCAGACCGGTGATCCTACCCTAAGCCCACAACTAAACAAGGAACATGAGTCAAGGCAAGAGCAATAGTCCTAAGTCTGTTAAATCCTAATTATACATGAAGATATATATGAATATGGTTTGATAAAAACAACAATTTAAGAGTTTGAAAACAGTTTAAAACAGTTTAATAAGTTTATAAAAACATTAATACCTTAAAAATGGTTTGTAATCGCATGTGAGTGTTAACACAAATATTTTGTGTTCTACTTGTATTCTCCCCCTAAAAGCATTTAAAAATGGTAAAACATAGGGGTATGAACTCACCTTATGTGATTATTCTAGTGAAGATCCGAAATGGTAGTTTTAATTCCACAAGTAAGATCCCGTAACAAAACCGAATCCTAATAACATTTCACGCAATATATGTATATAATTAGTGGATATAATGGTAAGTATGTTACGGAAATAGCCTAATATGTAAGATTCACTTACAAAATAGGAGTGTTAGAAGTAATTCGTGAGGCTGATGAGAGTTTTCGGTCAGCCTTGAGTTTTCGGCCACTTGATGATTGAAGTGGTGTTCTTGGTGAAACCAAGAAGATGTGAGCGTTTTCGATTGGAGTTTAAGATGATGGATGATGATTTCTTGAAAGGATGAAGAACACTAAGTGTAATTAGCAAGATCCTAAGGAGAATAAGGTGAATTTTTGTATGATATATGAAAGAAAACAAGGTTCTCGGGTTGATGCTCTTGGAAGAAAATAAGTGTTCTCGGTTGGGAGGTGAAGAAGTGAGGATGTGTTTTCGGTCTCATGTATAAATAGGAAGGAAAAGTTTATGGCACAAGTTCGTTGGGATGCACAAAACATATCAAAACTCGTGACAATCGGATAGGAATTGGCCTGTTTTCGGCCAAGAACTCATATCGAGTAAGAGGGTTTCCGACCGAGAATCGTTTGCTGCCTGCGGGCGTTTGCGGTCAGAGGTGGGTTTACGGTCTGAAGGGTCTTGACCGAGAATGGTTTTTGGTCCGAAGACTTGAAGGTTTGCGAGGGTTTTCACTTTGAGTGATTTTACTTCTAATTCTCACAACACCTTTAATACAAGGTTTATACACATAAAGATTATTAATCTAACCTTAATAAGTTAAATCAAAACAACAAATTTGACTTTTATTTGACAAGTTTGACTTTTTTTGACTTTTACAAGATTGAAATTAACGGGTTGTCATAGGTTCCCTCATCACTTAACTCTTGAAGCTCTTCAAGGTCAATTTGCCTCCCACTGTACTCTTGGCATATGAGTTCTCTCTCGCGAAAGACTCCTCTCCTTGCAACGAAGACAACATTGCCACTCGGTCTATAGAAGAGATATCAAAAGGATTTCTGTGGATAGCCAATGAAAATACAATTCTCACTTCGAGGTTCGAGCTTGTCGTGAGTCTCTTTTCTCATAAAAGCCTCGCAACCCCAAACCTTGATGTGTGCTAACGAGGGAATCTTCCCTGTCCACATCTCGTGAGGTGTTTTGGAAACCTTTTTAGTTGGGACTAGATTAAGGATATAGGCGACAGTCTCTAAGGCATACCCCGAAAATGAGATAGGTAACGAAGCTCGACTCATCATGGAACGAACCACGTGTAGCAAGGTTTGATTGCGCCTCTTAGCCACACCATTAAGTCGTGGTGTCCTAGGTGGTGTCAATTATGAAACAATTCCACATTCCTTAATATAGTTGTGGAACTCGATACTAAGATACTCTCCTCCTCGATCGGATCGGAGCATCTTCATCTTCCTGCCCAGCTGATTCTCCACTTCTTGTTTAAACTCTTTGAACTTTTCAAAGGTTTCTGACTTATGATTGATTAAGTAGATATACCCATATCTACTATAATCATCAGTGAAAGTCACATAGAAGCGGTTTGTAACATCAGGGAATTTGGGTATATCTATTTAACCCTTCTCTTTTGTCAAGTTGTCAAGATTGGTCCTTGAGTGGGAAAAGTTGCAAATGGGTACGCCGGGCGTACTGGGGAGTACGCTGCGCGTACTCATGCGCTTGAAATGGACGCAGACTCTTTAAGGTACGCTGGGCGTACCAAAGTTACGCTGGGCGTAACTGGTCCAGATGCAAACCCTAAATGAGACTTGTGCACTATATAAGGAATGATATGGCCTTATCCTCAGCCACCATTTCACAGAGAGAAACCCTAAGAGAGCATTTCCTCCGTCCTAAAGCTTGTGTGTGAGTGTTTTGAGCTAAAAGTGCCTTTATGTGTTAGTGAAGAAGAAGAGGAGGTTCTTGTGAAGGCTAGAAGTTGGAGTGCAAGCTTGGATCTGAGTTCTTCAGAGGAAGGAGCTTCACTTAGAGGTAAAAAGCTCAGAACTTTCCTCTTTATTTTGGTTTGGTGTTTCATGGTCCATTTCTAGGGTTTAAGTCCCAAAGGTGGAGACTTTATGAGCAAAAGGGGCTCCATGGACCTAGATCTGTCCCATTTCAGTGATATGTGTGTTGTAGATCCCTAAAAATCCCAACTTGGTCGTCATTAGGGAGTCATGTTTGAGTTATGGGCTTTAAAGTGTTGAAAGTGGAATGATTTGGGTGTTGGTGACTCTTACAGCCATGTAAGGGCTTAAAGTCACCAACTTTATGGATTAAGAGGCTTAGGGGTAGTCAGATCTGGGAGTTGGACGTGTGTCTTAACCGTTTAAGACCCCAAAAGCAAAGGAGCATGAAACTGGGACTTACGCGGGGCGTAATCCCAGTACGCGCAGCGTAGGGGGTCGCGTTCCCCGATTCTGTGAGGTTGCCGGGTACGCCCAGCGTATAGGTTTGGTACGTGCAGCGTAACCCAGAGAGTTGACTTTTGTTGACTTTTAGGGTTTGGTCAATATTTGGGTCTTTGAGCCATGAGAGGGGTAAAATGGTCTTTTACCCTTCTAAGAGTGCTAAGAGAAGGATTAGTCTAGCCTTGAGAGTTGTATTGATTAGAGTACTTATTCCATGTGAATAGGCGGAGGCTAGACCAGATTTTACCTAGTTCGAGATTTACCGAGTTACCCGAGGTGAGTCTTCTCACTATACTGTACCTGGAAATGTACCTATGTGTGAAAGGAAGGTCTTGTATGCTATGAGGTGTATGTACTGTATGCTTTTATGTGATATGTATGTGTTATGTATGTCATGATATGGACCGGAAGGTCAGGAGGATATGGACCGGAAGGTCAGAGTGATATGGACCGGAAGGTCAGGGTGATATGGGCCGCAAGGTCATTACAGGTAGGGCCGGAAGGTCTACCAGAGTTATGGGACGGAAGTCCCCTGAGACACAGAGACCGGAAGGTCTTATAGCCTTGAGTGGCGTATGTGCGTATGTGGTATTTTGGGGAACTCACTAAGCATTTATGCTTACAGTTGTTGTGTTATGTGTTTCAGGTACTAGCGAGAATCGCGGGGAGGCGCCGACATGATCCGTACACACTTATGGAATTTATGTCTTGAGATTCTGGGATATGTTTTGTCATGATAACATTGGATACATTATGTTTTGATATTACCTTATGAATAAAAGTATGATTTAAAAATGAAAAATTGTTTTGGCAATTTACGTCGTTACACGGTTAGCATCCCTTGTGGTGGATCTGAAGGGTCCACACACATCTGAAGGGTTTTGAGGATTCTAACACTCCTATGGTGTACATGCAACCCTAGAAACCTTGGATATATGTTTTATCTATGATACATGCAAATTTGTTTTTCCAAGGTTCATAACCTATCTAGCATACTTGGGGAACTTTTAACAATAAAAGATAGTAAGAAATACATACCTTTAGTTGCTTGAATTCCTTGAGAACCTTGTGAGCCTAGCACCTCAAGTGTGATGCCTCAAATGTCTCACACAACACCAAATGCACTTGGAATGACTTAGAGAGAAATGATACACTTCTTGAAATCGACTTGCCCTCACAATTCTTACTTAGTCGCCGATTTTGGTGAAGAACATGAAGCTTATATAGTGTGTTACAATTAGGGTTACACCATGTAAAGCCTAATTGTCATGACTTTTCATTTCCATAACCCATGGGTTCTATAAACACCATGGAACATCCATGGAGCATCCTATGGGTTTTAGCCCAACTTGATAATCCATGAAGCATTAGCCCACTATATAAGTATGGATGATTTACACAATCAACCCATATATTTAATTAGTATCCTTTTGATCACTTAATTAATTCCAAATTAATTATTCATCAATACTAATCAAATAATATTATTAATATATTAGAACATATAATATATTAATAAACCTTAAGTGTTATTTCTCTCTTTTTAGTATATCCAAATGCATGATGCCATGCAACCCAAATTGACCATGCTAATTGGGTCAAGTACATTCCAGAAATAGTTATGAACTTAGACACCTAATCTAACAGTCTCCCACTTGGATAAGTGTAATAACTATAACTGCAAGAATGACTTCAGGAACCGATCAACAATTGTAGCTCTTTCAAGGTCTCGCGGAACTGAGATGATGATGATACGCCATTTAAGATAAGTGATCATATAATCCTCTGTTCTAGATATCAGCCGGATAAATACATGGAACAATGTCTTACTTATTGTCCAGCGGTTTGTTTCTCGATTTCCGATTTGTTTGACATAGAAATTAATTGAACACATCAACTTAGTTCTGACCGGGCCCTGCACATGGGTTAACACAAAATCATCGAGGGGCCCATATATCGCTTCTAATCCAAGAAGGAACAGATAAACTTCGACTCATATGCTTGTTCTACTACTTGTTGAATCATACACAAAGGCACGTTTTATAACATCGAGTTACCAATGAGTTTTCGTACAATCAATGTATAACCAACTCATAGGCAAAAAGTCATATCTCTAGGTTTGAAGACTTATATGATATTACCGTCTCACGATCACTCGAGATAAATTCCATGAAGTGATACCAGTGAGCGTGGGTTGAATCCAATACTCAGAACTTATGAGCACTCATGAGTGTTGTAGCTATGTCCAACATCTTAGACCTCTACAAGCCAACCGATGACAGTCTTATTTCATATCTACTTCCAACATATGACCGACTGTGGATAATTTGAATAATATGAAATAACATAACATAATTATTCTGGAAGTCTAAACATGCAAAATGAAATGATAGTAAACGATTGACAAAGGATAACAACACTTTACTCATAAATAAATACAACTTTTATTCATCATCAAATGTCAATTACACTTTACACATTTCAAAGTTATCTAACTACTAAAACTAATATCATCCTTCAGCCATATGCACTTAGCATGCTGGAGATGCTTAACCCTGCCCAGTCCCTTCGTGAGGGGATCTGCCAGGTTCTCATCCGATGATACCCTCTTTGCCACGAGGAGTCCTTCTTCTATTCGATGTCTGATGAAATGGTATTTTCCGTCGATGTGTCTGGATCTCCCGTGATCCCTTGGTTCCTTGGCTAAGACAACTGCACTTTCACTATCACAGAAAATCTCGATAGGCTCCTTTATAGCTGGTACAACTCCAAGGTCTCCAATGAAGTTCTTTAGCCATATAGCCTCCTTCGCTGCCTCGCTTGCCGCTATATACTCTGATTCGCAAGTTGAATCAGCTATTGTCTCCTGCTTGGAACTTTTCCAAGAAATTGCTCCTCCGTTTAAGGTAAAGACCCAGCCTGACTGAGAGCGGAAATTGTCCATATCAGTCTGAAAGCTAGCATCACTATACCCCAATACTCTCAAGTCATCACTCCCACCGAGGGTAAGGACCTAGTCCTTAGTCCTACGCAGGTACTTAGGAATGTTCTTTACAATAGTCCAGTGAGCCTTGCCAGGGTTCCCCTGATATCTTGTAACATCCCAAAAATCGGGTCCAAAAATTTCTTTTAAAAACATTACTAATTCATAGCGTTAAGTCATTCAAACATACTAAAAGGGTTTATATGACAAATCATAGTTTCATTTCCAAAACACTTGTTTAATTATCAGAGTAAACATCCCAGGCTAACTTGTCATGGTGTGTGCACAGCAACCCTCCCGAGCTCCTCTTCTGAACACTGAATACCTGAAACCAAAACTGAAAACCGTAAGCACGAAGCTTAGTGAGTTCCCCAACCTACCGCATACCATACATATCTACTGATCCATACATGCCATACATAATACTGAGCACATAACCACATACTGGGCTCCCGCCTGCTGCGTTAGGCCTCGCCAGCTATCGGACCCCGTCCGCTGCATTGGGCCTCGCCCGCTATCGGACCCCGTCCGTCACCAGGCCCCGTCTGGCTTCGAACCCCGCTCGGCGTACAGATCTGTTTTCCTTAGGCCCCGCCTGTCTCCGGGCCCGCCCGCTAACATATACTAGCATACAATCATATCACAACACATAACTAACATACTCTACTGGATTACTGTGCTAAGGCCTCGCCTACCTTGGGCCTTGCCCCTGTCCTGCTACTGATGAATCATGGAACCCCGTCCACGCTCCTACTGATAGTGAGATACGGGCCCATCCCACACTCCCCCTTTTCCTAACTTGGGCCTCGCCCCTGTCCTGCTACTGATGAATCATGGAACCCCGTCCACGCTCCTACTGATAGTGAGATACAGGCCCAGCCCACACTCACTCTTTTCTTAACTTGGGCCTCGCCCCTGCTCTACTGCTAATGAGGTATGGAACACCGTCCACACTCTGCTATTAGTGAGATACGGGACCTCGCCCACACTCACCTCCCTACCAGGCACATACATGTATCACACAGACAACAAGTATAACTATCATACAAACCATTCCTTGGGCACCCGCCCGCTAACATTGGACCTTAGTCCCGAATGTCATATTAGCATACTGTGCCTAGGGCTAACCCCCGGGTCTTCCTACTCATAACTACATGGGCCGACATTATGGCCTTGGACCCATTCATACAAAGGGAAACTCACCTTGCACTGCTGAAGACTTGCTGAACACTTCTGACTGCTAACCGGCACTTCTGAACCGCTGATCCCTCAGCTTCCCGGACTATCAATACCCAAAACAACATTCAGACCACAATAGTTCAAAAGTCAATCCTGGTCAACGGTCAAAGTCAACTTCCAGTTGACTCGACTCGCCGAGTTGTTCCACCAACTCGTCGAGTCCTTAGTCCTCCAATTCCAAAACAACCCCGACTCCACACGTCGAGTCTAGCAACAACTCAAGGAGTCCTCCTTCAACCATACACTCGGGACTAACTTCAACCGACTCGCCGAGTTCATCCTTGAACTCGTCGAGTTCATCACATCCCATGAATTTCCAGACCATGACTCGCTGAGTTGTATGAACAACTCGTCGAGTCCGCCTTCATAACTAAGGAGATTGCCCCGGACTCGCCGAGTTCCTCCTTGAACTCGTCGTGTACGATGATCATCAAGACCATTATGGACTCAGGCTGGCTGAGTCCCTAACCAACTCAACTCACACCCTTGGCAGAAGGGTTTCGAGGCAAGAAACTGGTCCGACTCGCCGAGTCCCAGAACGGACTCGCCGAGTCCCTCAATGTCCAACCCTATTCAGACGATTTCAGACAAGCTCAATGCATCCAAGATCCAGATCTAGCCTCTAGGGGTTAGGATATCACACAAAGTCACCACATTTGCACCCATGCATGGCCCTTTTTGCTCAAAATGCCAAAACAACACCTTAAACCTTGCATGGGGAGCCCTAGAGGCATAAAGCTCCCACCTTTATGCTTTCCCTTCTCTAAACACCTCTAGATCTGAAGGGATCTAGCCTGGGGACGTCCAAATCCCACAAGGCATCAATCTTGGTCCAATATTTCATAAAGAGGGACAAGAAGAGATCTAACAAATAACAAGGCAATGAAGGAACTTGATTACCAAAATGAGCAGCAAATGAGATGAATCGTCTGGATCCACAACCTTCCTCTTGAACCCTCAACTCCTTCTTCTTCTTCTAGACTCCAAGAACACTCAAAATCCTTCAATAATGGCTCACACACTCAAAGAGAGCACTAGGGTTTCGTGGGATAGCTTCTGGACAATGGGGGCTACAAATGAGGCTGAGGGAAGGGGAATAAGATCCTTAAATAGGGCACAAGGACCCGATTTTAGGGTTTTCCAAACCAGACCAGACTCGCCGAGTCACTCACCCGACTCGCCGAGTCGGTCACTTAAGATGCAACACGGAGCCCGCTTCGACTCGTCGAGTTCCTTCCTGGACTCGGCGAGTTGACTTTTTAACTTTAGGCTTTACCCTTTCACTTTCCTGGTCTTCCGGATTTCGGGTGTTACAACTCTCCCCCACTTAAACTAGACTTCGTCCTCGAAGTCCACCACGGTTAACTTCCTTACAAACTGCACGCCACTACCACTACTTCCGAGTACAACACTTTTACCAAACCGGTAACCTTACCGGCACTCCCAGTACACTTGCACTGATACACAAGGGGTTCACCCCCTTTTCCCTGCACTGACACTGGCCTTTCCAAGGCACTTCCCACAAGCAAACAACCTTTCCGATCTCGATCAATGAAAAACCTTCAGCTGAAACCGCAATCCCGACCACTCCCAGTGTTGGCCACCACACCAACACTCACGACTTACTTCCTTCGAGTAGCAGATCCCTCTCTGCTACCGATAATACTCAACCGGGAACTATACCACATAGTCCATACAATTGCTCTGAGATTACTTGATCTCCCCGTGAGCAATTAGCATTACCCGATCAGCTCACTGCTCTCCGCCCTAAGTCCCTTAACATCATTCTTGACTGAAGTCCTCTTGACTTCCATCCACCTACCGGATGAACCGAGACCATCCTGGTCCCAACCGATCTACCATTACCGAAAATAAAATACCGGTTACCGAACGCGAGAACATGCCCACAGCCGCTCTCAGCGACTTAAGAAGATACCGCAACAACCTGAACTGCTCTACCAACCTATCCACTATGGATCTAGAAGATCTGGGATCCTTGATCCCCTACCTTACCCTAAGGTCTCTACCAGGTCCCACCTGCTGCTATAAAAACACGGGCCTCGCCCACGGGTCTCACCCAACTACACTTCGGAGTGGCCTCTCCCAAAGGTCTCACCTATCCAGGGCTATGCAGGCCCACTCCTCCTCTAGTCTCATCTTGCTAAACTTTCCTGACTCTTATCATACTAACTCGGAGATACGGGCCCCTGCCCACACTCCGTTAACTCAGCTGCTAATGAACGCTATGGCTTACCCGCAGTCTTACGACACTTTCCTCACGACTCGCTGCTGGGGAATGCTGCGGCTACCCCACAGTCGTATATCCCACCTAAACTCGCACCTGGCGAAAGCTCTGCGACCTGGTTTCCCCGAACCAGTCACCCGCTAAACATGAATACACAAACTCAAGGTTGGAAAGCTTCTCCAACTCCCAACTAACCTGATCCTCAATCCAAACAGCCACTTGAGCTGCCTCCTTCCTTACCAAGACTGCGAAACCACTCCAGTCTTGTACTTACTACTATCCTTGGCCACACGGATGGCTCTCCCCCACTTCGACTTGACTAGCTCCTCACAGCTCACAGCTCAGAAGAATTTCCAATTCTTCCTACCATCCCCTGGTCATTCCGCTGAAAACCCGACTTACCACAACTGAGGACTTAACCGATCCATTTCCAGTCGACACCTTCGCGAACTAGCGAGGCACTACCAAGCCCCTCACAGGCATGCTACAGATAATGCATCCTAGGTAACCCGCTCTAAAGGAGACGACCTCCAACTATCATTCTAACTTCCAAGGTATGCAGATGGCATATAAATCAATCACAAACAGGCCGCAAAATTCTGAAATATCATTATCAATACCGATGCAGAGCCATAACTATAAGACCACAACATAAGCTGATAGAGAAATGAAAGAAGATATGTACCTGACACATCGGGCTGCTCACACCTCATCTGAAACCAACTGATACGCCCTTCTCCTCGCTGCAGGCGTCTCTGCCCGGCCCTGACGGCCGTCGGTGATCCTCATGGTTGCAGGGGTAGGTGCTATCACCTGTCCTGCTGAATGCAAACTCAGACATTGGGCCTTCTTGTGGCCCTTCTGACTGCAATGGAAACATAACAGGTCTGATCCCTGGGTGGTGGTAGCAATACAATCTCTACTGAAATGACCAATCTGGCCGCAGTTGAAGCAACCAGGATCACCACTGCTGCCACTCCTACACGCACCCTCGTGCGTCCTGCCGCACTTGCCACAGCGGCCCCGGTCCTGAGGACCTCTCGATCTAGAGTCTGATGTCTTGGGCCTCTTGCCCGATCCCGTAGATGCCTGAACCTCCTCCGGCTTCCTCTTCCTGAGGTGCTCCAGATCGATCTCCCTTTCCCTAGCCCGAGCAATCATATCCTCCAGCGTCTTGCAGCTGGACCGACTCACAAACTCTCTGATGTCGTCTCTCAGCATATTGTGATATCGGGCCTTCCTCATCTCCTCATCCGTGACATACTGCGGAACAAGAAGAGCCCTCTCTCTGAACTTGGTGGTGATCTCCGCCACCGTCTCGGTCGTCTGCTGTAGATCCTGGAACTCCCGAGCTAACTCTTGCACCTCAATAATCGGTGCAAACGCGGCCTTGAACCTGGCCGAGAAATCACTCCATGTCATCGCGTCCAACGCGACATCATCCCCGATAGCATGACCAACCTCCTCCCACCAATCCCGTGCTCTGTCCTTCAGAAGACAGGAGGCGAGTCGAACCTTGTCCCCCTCGGGACACCGGCTAGAACGAAAAGCGTTGGCGACATCAGCCAACCATCTGCCACTAGCAATGGGGTCCCTAGCCCCATGATAATCTGGAGCTCCACAAGCCCTGAACTCCCTGAATGTCAAAGTACGCGCTCCCAACATAGCCATCATCTCTGTGTGAAAGGCTCCAAGTTTCTCATCCAAAATCTCCAGGATGCCCTCCTTGACCGTGCCAAAGATCACAGGAGTCTGGTCAAGAATACCGCGTGTAATCTCAGCTGATACAAACTCTCTCATCCGCTCCTCGAGCTGCTCGATCCCTGAACCCGAGCCTGACCCCTCTCTGACACCTGATCCATCCTCTGGTCCATCTTATGATGTCGTCATACTGAAAGCATGCCATGAAGATCATCAAAATACACATCACTGCCGAGGGACCTCACACGCACTGCAAGTTCCCTGGTTTTGTCTCGGCCCCTCTTGAATCGAGTATGGATCCTCTGGTTTCAGTAATACGGGCCCATACTACCTTCCACATCTATCCGTACTTTCCTCAAGAGTTTCCTCGACTCCACCAAGTCCCTTGCACGACTACTACTGCTGCTCCCAGCACTAAACTCATCCTAGGCCTACCCTAGGGAAATCTCTAAATCAAACCAGTCCTCAGCTGCTGAAGGTCTCTTTGTAATGCCAATTAGCCATCACCTGAATACCATCACATGTAACGAGGCTCAGATAATCCTTTGAGTAAAGGACTCGTCCCTACAACGGTTGGACTCAGACAAGAGTTGCGCAATAGGGCCAAATCCAACACTCTGAGATTATTCAACCCTGGTCACATGTGACTTAACGCATTCACCTAATAGCTAACTCCCATCACTCAGAGTCCCTCAAAGCATAAAGCAGGAAGCATTCAGACCAAAGGAAAATCTAACCAGAACATAATTAAGCAGTACTATCAAAATACAAGAATCTGTACTAGCATGCAATATAAGCTCACATAATCAGGCATAACCCTAACAGGCTATCCTACCACTGTCTAACCAATGCTAGCATATAGCTCAATAGGCGCATAAAACAGGCACATAAGGCATCCTCCTAGATCCTTAGACCTAAATCTAGCATGCTGATCACATAATCATATCATAACATAAACTTGTATGGGTAATTTGGGATCTGTTTTCAAAGTTCCTTTTTCTCTTTCTAAAACCCTTTTCTTTCCTCAAAATCCTTTTATAAATATGGTTTTTCTTTTGAAAAATTTATACCACTTCCTCGGTTTGAGTTCAGACACACCCGAGAGTGTGCCCGAATCCCTCAAACCAAGGCTCTGATACCAACTTGTAACATCCCAAAAATCGGGTCCAAAAATTTCTTTTAAAAACATTACTAATTCATAGCGTTAAGTCATTCAAACATACTAAAAGGTTTTATATGAAAAACCATAGTTTCATTTCCAAAACACTTGTTTAACTACCAGAGTAAACATCCCAGGCTAACTTGTCATGGTATGTGCACTGCAACCCTCCCGAGCTCCTCTTCTGAAAACTGAATACCTAAAACCAAAACTGAAAACCGTAAGCACGAAGCTTAGTGAGTTCCCCAACCTACCGCATACCATACATATCTACTGATCCATACATGCCATACATAATACTGAGCACATAACCACATACTGGGCTCCCGCCCGCTGCGTTGGGCCTCGCCCGCTATCGGACCCCGTCCGCTGCATTGGGCCTCGCCCGCTATCGGACCCCGTCCGTCACCAGGCCCCACCTGGCTTCGAGCCCCGCTCGGCGTACAGATCTGTTTTCCTTAGGCCCCACCTGTCTCCGGGCCCGCCCGCTAACATATACTAGCATACAATCATATCACAACACATAACTAACATACTCTACTGGATTACTGTGCTAAGGCCTCGCCTATCTTGGGCCTCGCCCCTGTCCTGCTACTGATGAATCATGGAACCCCGTCCACGCTCCTACTGATAGTGAGATACGGGCCCAACCCACACTCCCCCTTTTCCTAACTTGGGCCTCACCCCTGTCCTGCTACTGATGAATCATGGAACCCCGTCCACACTCCTACTGATAGTGAGATACGGGCCTAACCCACACTCCCCCTTTTCCTATCTTGGGCCTCGCCCCTGTCCTGCTACTGATGAATCATGGAACCCCGTCCACGCTCCTACTGATAGTGAGATACAGGCCCAGCCCACACTCACTCTTTTCTTAACTTGGGCCTCGCCCCTGTTCTGCTGCTAATGAGGTATGGAACACCATCCACACTCTGCTATTGGTGAGATACAGGACCTCGCCCACACTCACCTCCCTACCAGGCACATACATGTATCACACAGACAACAAGTATAACTATCATACAAACCATTTCTTGGGCACCCGCCCGCTAACATTGGACCTTAGTCCCGAATGTCATACTAGCATATTGTGCCTAGGGCTAACCCCCGGGTCTTCCTACTCATAACTACATGGGCCGGCATTGTGGCCGTAGACCCATTCATACAAACGGAAACTCACCTTGCACTGCTGAAGACTTGCTGAACACTTCTGACTGCTAACCGGCACTTCTGAACCGCTGATCCCTCGGCTTCCCGGACTATCAATACCCAAAACAACATTCAGACCACAATAGTCCAAAAGTCAATCCTGGTCAAATTTGGTCAAAGTCAACGATCAAAGTCAACTTCCAGTTGACTCGACTCGTCGAGTTGTTCCACCAACTCGTCGAGTCCTTAGTCCTCCAATTCCAAAACAACCCCGACTCCACACGTCGAGTCTAGCAACAACTCAACGAGTCCTCCTTCAACCATACACTCGGGACTAATTCTTCAACCGACTCGCTGAGTTCATCCTTGAACTCGTCGAGTTCATCATCATCCCATGAATGTACAGACCATGACTCGACGAGTTGTATGAACAACTCGTCGAGTCCGCCTTCATAACTAAGGAGATTGCCCCGGACTCGCCGAGTTCCTCCTTGAACTCGTCGAGTACGATGATCATCAAGACAATTATGGACTCAGGCTGGCTGAGTCCCTAACCAACTCAACTCACACCCTTAGCAGAAGGCTTTCGGGGCAAGAAACTGGTCCGACTCGCCGAGTCCCATAACGGACTCGCCGAGTCCCTCAATGTCCAACCCTATTCAGATGATTTCAGACAAGCTCAATGCATCCAAGATCCAGATCTAGCCTCTAGGGTTTAGGATATCACACAAAGTCACCACCTTTGCACCCATGCATGGCCCTTTTTGTTCAAAAGGCCAAAACAACCCCTTAAACCTTGCATGGGGAGCCCTAGAGGCATAAAGCTCCCACCTTTATGCTTTCCCTTCTCTAAACACCTCTAGATCTGAAGGGATCTAGCCTGGGGACGTCCAAATCCCACAAAGCATCAATCTTGGTCCAATATTTCATAAAGAGGGACAAGAAGAGATCTAACAAATAACAAGGCAAGAAAGGAACTTGATTACCAAAATGAGCAGCAAATGAGATGAATCTTCTGGATCGACAACCTTCCTCTTGAACCCTCAACTCTTTCTTCTTCTTCTAGACTCCAAGAACACTCAAAATCCTTCAATAATGGCTCACACACTCAAAGAGAGCACTAGGGTTTCGTGGGATAGCTTCTGGACAATGGGGGCTATAAATGAGGCTGAGGGAAGGGGAATAAGATCCTTAAATAGGACACAAGGACCCGATTTTATGGTTTTCGAACCCAGACCAGACTCGCCGAGTCACTCACCTGACTCGCCGAGTCGGTCATTTAAGATGCAACACGGAGCCCGCTTCGACTCGTCGAGTTCCTCCCTGGACTCGGTGAGTTGACTTTTTAACTTTAGGCTTTACCCCTTCACTTTTCCGGTCTTCCGGATTCCGGGTGTTACATATTTGCTGACCATGATCAACGCAAAGGCCACATCAGGACGAGTACAAGTCATAGCATACATGATCGAGCCTACAGCGGAAGCATAAGGTACTCGACTCATTTCTGCTATCTCAACCTATGTACTCAGACTCTGAGTTTTAATCAGTCTGGCGTTATTCTGGATCGATAAATCTCCTTTCTTGGAATTCTGCATGCTAAATCTATTCAGCACCTTCTCCAAGTAGGTACTTTGACTAAGTCCAATTAGTCTTTTACTCCGGTCTCTCAAAATCCTTATCCCTAGGATATAGGCAGCTTCTCCAAGGTCCTTCATAGCGAAACACTTCCCAAGCCAGGACTTCACTTCCTGCAGAGTTGGGATGTCATTTCCTATAAGTAGTATGTCATCCACATACAAAACCAAAAAGCTGACTATACTCCCACTAGCCTTGACATATACACAGGACTCATCTTCACTCCTCGAAACGCCAAACTCTTTGAATTTCTCAGCGAAACAAAGATTCCATCTACAAGGAGCTTGTTTCAATCCATAGATGGATTTCTCAAGCTTACACACTCTATTAGGGTACTCCGCACTGACAAAACCCTCTGGCTGACTCATGTAAAAATCCTCAGCCATCTTTCCATTAAGGAAAGCGGTTTTGACATCCATTTGCCATATTTCATAATCATGAAATGCAATAATGGCTAGCATAACCCTAATAGACTTAATCTTCTCTACTGGTGAAACGGTCTCATCATAATCAACTCCCGAAGTTTGAGAATAACCCTTTGCAACCAGTCGCACCTTATTACCATCCATGTCGGTCTTCTTCTTGAAGATCCACTTGCACCCAACTGTCTTACGACCTGGTACATTGTCAACCAAGTTCCAAACTTGATTGTCACACATGGATTGTATCTCGCTGTCCATAGCCTCTTTCCATTTAGCAGCCTTAGGGCCTGCCATGGCTTCCGTGTAGCTGTTAGGTTCATCCAGACTTACCAGTGTGCTATCACTGATAAGTGTATCACCTTCCGCAGTAATATGGAAACCATAGTAATGCTCAGGTGCATTCCTAACTCGCGTGGAACGCCTCAGAGGTACAGACTCTTCTGTCGGATCAACAGTAGTTTCCTCCTCAGGTTGATTACTAGGGTTTGAGGTTCCTTCACCACTTGACTCTTGAATTTCTTCAAAGTCAATTTGCCTCCCACTGTTTCCTTGGCTCATGAATTCTCTCTCGCAAAAGACTCCTCTCCTTGCTACAAAGACCACATTATCACTGGGTCTGTAGAAGAGGTAACCAAAGGATCTCTGTGGGTAGCCATGAAAATTCACCTCTCACTTCGAGGTTCGAGCTTATCGTGAGACTCGCGCCTCACGAAAGCCTCGCAACCCCAAATCCTGATATGGTCCAGATTGGGAACTTTTTCCGGTCCACATCTCATGAGGTGTTTTGGCAACCTTCTTTGTAGGGACTAGATTAAGAATATGAGCGGCAGTCTCTAAGGTATACCCCCATAATGAGATTGGTAGCGAAGCTCGACTCATCATGGACTGAACCATATCCAACAAGGTTCGATTGCGCCTCTCATCCACACCATTAAGCTGTGGTGTCCTGGGAGGTGTCAATTGTGAGATAATCCCATATTCCTTAAGATAGTCAAGGAACTCTATACTAAGATACTCACCACCTCGATCGGATCGAAGCATCTTAATGTTCCTGTCGAACTGATTCTCCACTTCCTGTTTGAACTCTTTGAATCTTTCAAAGGTCTCTGACTTATGCTTGATTATGTAGACATATCCATATCTACTAAAATTATCAATAAAAGTCACATAGAAGCAGTTAGTATCTCTTGTGGCGGTTCTGAAGGGTCCACACACATCATTGTGTATGAGGTCCAACAAACCTTCACCCCTAGCACAAGTACCAGTGAAGGGTGACTTTGTCATTTTCCCAAGCAAACAAGATTCACAACTATCATCTGACTTTAGGTCAAACGAATCCAAGACTCCATCCTTTTGGAGTTGGCCTATGCGTTTCTTGCTTACATGTCCAAGATGACAATGCCATAAAGATGCTTTATCCAAGTTAGTGGATGAATCGATACACAATACATTATTTCCTAGGTTATCAACCACCGACACAGTTTCATATACACCATCACAAGGTAATGCTTTAAAATAAAAAACATTATTAAAGAAAGCATTAATACCACCACTATCATTATCAAATGAAAAGGTAAAACCTTGTTTGTACAAACCATGAAAGGAAATAATATTTCTTGCCATTTCAGGCGAATAACAACATTTATTCAAATCTAATGTTAGCCCACTACTTAGCAACAAAGAATAAACTCCAATCTTGGTGACAGGTGTAACTTTCCTATTTCCCATGATCAAGTTTATCTTTCCATGCTCCACATTCTCACTTCTTCTTAGTCCCTGCAAATCACAACATATGTGAATACCACAACCTGTATCAAGGACCCAGGAATTAGAATAGGGTGAGTTATTAGACAATATAGTGTAAATACCTGCATGGTTGGGTTTAACTTTCCCATCCTTCACATCTTGCTGGTACTGTGGGCAATTTCGCTTCCAGTGTGACTTTTATGGAAATAGAAGCATTCCGCCTCTTTAGGGTTAGCAGAAGGAGTGACGAAACCTTTCTTGGTTCCACTTGAAGAGGAGCCATCAAGGGACTTTCCCTTGGTACCCTTCGAAGGGTTCTTCCTCTTCTTTCCTCTACCTTTCCCGATTGCCAAGACAGGGGTGGAGTTTGGAGTAGGAGTGGTAACAACCGATTTACCCTTAAGACCACTTTCGGCGGTCTTCAAGAGCCCTTGAAGCTTGCTGAGGGTAACTTCCTCCTTGTTCATGTGGTATGTCATGCGGAATTGATCATAACATGAAGGTAAGGAGGGCAAAATGATATCTATTGCCAACTCCTCGGGAAAGTTCACATTCAGTTTCAGCAAACGGTCCGCATACCTTTGCATTTTATGCATGTGGCCCGTGATGGGTTCACCATCCTTCATCCGGGTTGTTATCATGGAGGAGATGATTTCATATCGCTCTTTAAGAGCACTCTGTTGGTAGCGGTCCATCAAATCCTGGTGGATCTCAAAAGGATAGTAGTCCTCATAGTACTTTTGGAGCTCGGCTATCATAGTGGCCAACATGATGCATGCCACTTTGGTAGCATCTCTTTCATGGGCCTGATATTCAGCGATCTCCTCAGGAGTAGCAGACGGCTCGAGTTCTTAAAGCTCCTTGTAGAGGACATATTCCTTGTCCTCATACCGAGTGACCATCCTGATGTTCCTGATCCAATCCATAAAGTTGGATCCATCAAAGATGACTCTCCCACAAAGGTTCATGAGAAAGAAGGAGCTGGTAGGGTTTGAGCCAGAAGCAACATTGTTGGAAGACATCTGAAAAAGAAGAAAATCAAGTTTAGATTAGATATAAAGATAGTCCTTAATAAGACACCCAAATGTAATATTAAGGCTAGGACCCAACACAATATTTTATAACTTAGAAGAGGGATGCCGTAATCCAAGTTATAAAATATTTGAAGGTAGGTGAATGACGATTCACCAATTTCCACCATGAAAACGAAATAAAGTATTAGGTTTTAATTGGTTTTTGAAACTCCTAGATTCTTTGAGATTCATTGAACTTTTCAATGACATGTTTCAATCTCGAGTGTGCCCTTCAGGTTTTGTGACTGGGATGCGGAGGATCACAAAACAAGTTGTGAAGTAACCATGCAAATTACTTGGTACCCTTAATATTTAACCCTCAATCGATGTGCCGGTTAACCACACGCGCTCCATCGATACTATGATAAATATTAAGTTACCCTTTGCCTACCTTGTTAAGTCCAGGTTAGTGTGTCGGTTAACCACACACGCTCCACTAATGACTTAATCAAATGGAAAAGTGTAATTTCATGGGTTAGCACCTTATTCACATTTTCCTAAAGTAACTAAGATTGGGAATTTATAAAAAAAACATTTAGTTACTTTATATTCATCATACTTTTAATGAAGATTTAAAGTCCTTATCTTACCCGTTTGGCTAACGACCCTCCACCGATCAAGGAAGCGGTGGGTGAGAGTGGACACCCATTAAGCTGCCATTTTATAGGCAACAACCTTCTACCCCCTTATAGACCGGCTTCGTGAATGAGGCCTACTAACGGTAAAACGACTTGATCTTATACATATATAATTATTATTAAACTTATAATATTATAAAGTATAAGGGTTGAATTTTAACTTTTAAAATTCTAGGGGTTGGAACTAAAGTTTTTTAGAGTGACTTTACATGTTCCAAAACTTGAGGGCAAGTTTTGTAACTTTCAAAACTTTTCATCTTTCATAACTTATGAGTTCATGGTTTAATAAAATGAGTGACTTTTCATTTTATGTAACCTACGTGTTTCTTTTGATGGACATTAAAAGAAAGACTTTTAGTAATCCATAACTTGAGGAAAAATTATGGATTCCATTAAAACACATAATGATCATGAATTAAAAATTAAACAATTATAACAAGTAATTCCTATGATCTTTCAAGAACTCATAAGAACATGAATATTCTTATCAAAATTTCAAGAACATATGAACACATATAAACATGAAAATTTGATATTAGCCATTGTAAATGGATAAGAACAACCATTACACCATCTAAAACAAGTTTTAAAACACCAAAACAGTTTAGGGTAATGTTTCTAGTCCATTTCTAGCAGCAAAACTCGAAAATCTGCATTTAGGGGCTCCTACTCGTCGAGTGCATGAACCTACTCGACGAGTAGTATGAGTTTACTCATGGACTCGGCGAGTTCATGCTGCAGAGTGCCGAAAAACGAGTTTTTTCACAATTTTGCATCAAGTATCAAACAAACAAGCCTAGTCTCTGATACCACTGAAAGGTTTTGAGCATTCTAACACTCCTATGGTGTACATGCAACCCTAGAAACCTTGGATCTATGTTTTTTCTATGATACATGCAAAAAAAATTTCCAAGGTTCATAACCTATCTAGCATACTTGGGGAACTTTTAAACATAAAAGATAGTAAGAAATACATACCTTTAGTTGCTTGAATTCCTTGAGAACCTTGTGAACCTAGCACCTCAAGTGTGATGCCTCAAATGTCTCACACAACACCAAATTCACTTGGAATGACTTAGAGAGAAATGATACACTTCTTGAAATCGACTTGCCCTCACAATTCTTACTTAGTCGTCGATTTTGGTGAAGAACATGAAGCTTATATAGTGTGTTACAATTAGGGTTACACCATGTAAAGCCTAATTGTCATGACTTTTCATTTCCATGACCCATGGGTTCTATAAACACCATGGAGCATCCTATGGGTTTTAGCGCAACTTGATAATCCATGAAGCATTAGCCCACTATATAAGTATGAATGATTTACACAATCAACCCATATATTTAATTAGTCTCCTTTTGATCACTTAATTAATTCCAAATTAATTCTGGATCAATACTAATTAAATAATATTATTAATATATTAGAACTTTTAATATATTAATAAACCTTAAGTGTTATTTCTCTCTTTTTAGTCTATCCAAATACATGATGCCATGCAACCCAAATGGACCATGCTAATCGGGTCAAGTACATTCCAGAAATAGTTATGAACTTAGACACCTAATCCAACAACATCGGTGTGTATGAGATCCAACAAACCCTCACCCCTTTCACAAGTACCGGTGAAGGGTGACTTGGTCATCTTTCCAAGCAAACAAGATTCACAAGAGTCATCCGACTTTAAGTCAAATGACTCCAATACTCCATCCTTTTGGAGTTGGGCTATGCACTTCTTGTTAACATGTCCAAGACGACAATGCCATAAGTATGCTTTATCCAAACCATTGGACGAATCGATATGCAATACATTATTTCCTAAGTTATTTACAACCATCACCGTTTCATATATACCATTACAAGGTAATGCTTCAAAATAAAATGTACCATTATAATAAACATTAATACTACCAATTTCATTATTAGAAGAAAATGTAAAACCTTGTTTATACAAACTATGAAAAGAAATAATATTTCTCACCATATCTGAAGAGTAGCAACAATTATTCAAATCTAAATTTAACCTGCTACTAGGCAATAAATAATAAACTCCAATCTTGGTGACAAACGAGTTTTTCCTATTCCCCATGATCAAGTTTATCTTCCCATGCTCCACATCCCTACGTCCTTTTAGACCCTGCAAATTAGAACAAATGTGAAAACTACATCCTGTATCCAGGACCCAAGAATTAGCATATCATGAGTTATTAGACAGAATAGTACAAATTCATGCGAAGGAGGATTTGATCTTCCCATCCTTTATGTCCTGCAAGTATTTGGGGCAGCTTCGCTTCCAGTGCCCTTTTTCATGACAATGGAAGCACTCTGCTTCCTTTGGATTGGGAGAAGGTTTAGCAGAACCAACTTTGGTCCCACTAGAAGAGGATCCATCATGGGACTTTCCCTTGTGGATCTTAGAAGGAGCCTTCCTCTTCTTTCCCTTCCTATGTCTAATTTCCAAGACAGGGGCAGTTGCAGTTGGAGTAGAAACAACATATTTTCCTTTTAGACTACTTTCAGCAGTCCTTAAAAGGCCTTCAAGCTTGCTTAGAGTGACCTCATCCTTGTTCATATGATAAGTCATACGAAACTGATAATAACAAGGAGGCAAAGAGTGTAGAATAATATCTATGGCCAACTCTTCATCGAAGTTGACATTCAACTTCAGCAAGCGGTCCACAAATCTTTGATCCTTCTGCAAGTGGGCCGTGATGGACTCTCCATCCTTCATTTTGGTTGTAATCATGGAGGCTATGATTTCATACCTTTCCTGCCTAGCACTTTGATAGTACCTTTCCATCAAGTCTTGGTGCATTTCATAAGGCCAAAAGTCCTCATAGGACTTCTCAAGTTCAGCAGTCATGGTAGCAATCATAATACACGACACTTTTGTCGCGTCCCTCTCATGGGCCTTGTATTCAACAATCTGTTTGGGAGTAGCGGTAGATTCGTCAATCTCCTTAAGCTCTTTGTCGAGAGAATATTCTTTGTCCTCGTAGCGAATGGCCATTCGGATGTTTCGAATCCAATCATTGAAGTTCGATCCATCAAAAATGACCCTCCCACATAAGTTCATGAGGGAGAAAGAGCCAGAAGCAGTTGAGTTTGAAGGAGTGTTGGAAGACATATGAAAAGAAAGACAAAGTTTAGATTAGATAAGGATCCTTAATATAGCTCCCAAATGAAATATTAAGGCTAGGACCCAACACAGTATTTTACAATTCGGAAGAGGGATGCCGTAATCCAATTGCAAAATATTTGAAGGTAGGTAAATGACGATTTACCAATTTCCACCATAAAAAACGAAATTGATTATTAAGTTTTAAATGAATTGAAATTCCTAGATTCTTTTGAGATTCATTGAACTTTTCAATGGCATGTTTAAATCTTGATTATGCCCTTCAAGTTTGTGACTGGGATACCGAGTATCACAAACAAGGAGTGAATAACCATGAAAATTATCTTGGTACACTTAATGTTACAAATCACCTAATCAATGTGCCTCTTAACCACACATGCTCCATTGATCCATGAGTAACATCAAGCTACCCTTTGCCACACATTGTCAGTCCCAAATTAGTGTGCCGTTTAACCACACACGCTCTACTAACGACTTAACAAGGTGCAAAGTGCAATTTCATGGAATAGCACCATTTTCACATTTTTCCTACATTAACTAAGTTTGGGAATTTTTAAAAGTTTAGTTACTTTTTAATATAATTATACTTATAAATGAAGATTAATGTCTTATCCTACCCGTTCGGCTAACGACCCTCCACCAGTCAAGGAAGCGGTGGGTGAGAGTGTACACCCATTAAAACATCATTTTATAGGCAGTATCCTTATATCCCCCTTATAGACCGGCATCGTGAATGAGGCCTACTAACGGTAAGACTGACTTGTCTTATATATATATATATATATATATATATATATATATATATATATATATATATATATATATATATATATATATAGGTATTAAACTCTTAATATTATAATAGTATAAGGGTTTAATTTTAAGCTTTTAAAATTCTAGGGTTTGGAATTAAAGTTTCATAAATGAGACTCTTCAAGTTCCAAAACTTGACGGCAAGTTTTGTAACTTGTCAAAAACTTTTTATTTCCATAACTTATGGATTTTTTAAGTTCGATGAATGAGACCTTTCAAATTCCAAACTTGAGGACAAGTTATGAAACCTTTCAAGATCT
This sequence comes from Lactuca virosa, assembly GCF_052849685.1. Classification (NCBI taxonomy): domain Eukaryota; kingdom Viridiplantae; phylum Streptophyta; class Magnoliopsida; order Asterales; family Asteraceae; genus Lactuca; species Lactuca virosa. Next base: position 88,490,251 of record NC_136432.1, read on the forward strand.
CTCGAATTCTATAATTTACAAGAGTTAATTGTTTCATAAATAAGGACTTTTCATACTCCATAACTTGTGGACAAGTTATGACACTTTTTCAAGAAATATATAGATCAAATTTAATTAATCCAATTATCATATAATTCATCATTTACCAATTTGACCTAATTTGATTCATATTACAAGATAACTTCAAATTTTACAAATAATTAGTTTTTCACAAAATCAAATAATTATCTTAAAATTTGACAAACTTCATGTTTTTGGATGGGGATAAACATTAACATATTAGTAAAATCAAATTTTATGAACCAAAACAGTTTGTGGTAATGATCCTAATCCACAACAGGCAAAAAAAACTCGAAAATCCTGCCATCTGATGATCCAACTCGTCGAGTCCCATTATGGACTCGTCGAGTTCAAGACAAAAACCATCCAACTCGTCGAGTCCATCTATGGACTCGTCGAGTTCATCAGGCAGTGGCCAGAAATGTCATTTTTCTAACTTTGAAAATCAAACATTTGCATCAATATAATAGAAAACACCCATGGCACTGATGCCACTGTTGGGTTTTATGTACTCTAAAATTCCTATGGTGCACATACAAACCTAATGCTTTGGATCTAGGTTTTCTCTAATTATACATGCAACATTGTTTTTCCAAAGCATAAAGCCTAAACTAGCATTCAAGGTAACATTTGAATCATAAAAAACAGTTATAAGATTACCTTGTGTAGTAGCTTGCTTGTAATTGACCTTTAGGAGCCTAGCACCTCAAGTGTGATGCCTCAAATGTCTTACAACAAACCAAGAACAATATAATGAACTTGAGAGAGAGGTTTGGGAGTTCAAAATCGGCTAGCTTCTACTTTAGCATGCATAGGGGGCCGATTTTAGGGTGTTAGGGACTTCTTTTATAGCTTAGGATTACAACCATGCAAACCCTAATTTACCATGACTCTTCATATTACATAGGCCTTTTGGGATAAACCTTTCATGGACTTTCATGTAGGTTTAGTCCAACCCTAGTCAACATGGATCATGGGTCTAACTATAAGTATTACTGATTTACCTAATCAGTCCCCGTAACTTTAATTAGTTTCTTTTGATCACTAAATTAATTACAAATTAATTTTTGACCAATACTAATTAAATAATGTGATTTCTCAATTAATATATTATACTTATAATATATTAATAAATCACAATAACCTCTTCCTCAAATATTCATACTATCAAATTGCTCCAGAGTGTTGCAACCCAAATGGACCATGCTATTATCGGGTCAATTACATACTAATTATAGTTATGAGCTTAGACACCTAATCTAACATATAGTACTATTCACATATATTCATACTTGTGCCAAGAATTGTCTCTGAGTTCCCAAGTCACAACACATGAAAACCACAAAACAATTTAGCATATATGTATGTGTCCAAATGGGCACATGCAACATTTTTTAGACTCCAATAGGATTTTCACATCATTATCAGGTGCTTTAATAACAACTATGTGTTTTATCAAGCACGAACTAAAATCTCATAGACTCCTCTTCATATATTCTTTACGCTCATATGCTTGATCTAGCGTATCTTACGCTTTTTTCTTAGTTCTCTTTAAACTCTACTTCCAACTCTTCATATTCTCTCTAGAATAATGCCTAATCTATAGGGCATACTACGTTTGAGTACTCCATGGTGGTATGGAGATAACGCTCTCCAATTATTTGTACCACATGCTGACATGTACAAGGCATCATGCATATTGTCCTATCTCTACACTTCATTGTCCTTTACTTTATAGGAGTCAACCCTAAAATCTGCATTCCAGCTGCATATCCACACTTCCTATTAACTTCCACTTAGTTCTTTTATCATCATTGACATTACTATCTCTTCTCATGAAATACTATGGGTGTATCGCTTCTTCATCTAAATTTTCTAACTTTACATAAACAAGTAAGTTCAGTAGCACTTCACAAACCATTGACTAATTTTACCATCCCAGTCTTGTATGTTAAATCGATGTAACACACTATGGAATTATTGTAAGGATGTGATAGGATTTGGTTATCACTCAATATTAGTAAATATTAAGTCAAAGTATCTTGTATAAGGTAAATATCAACTCTTAATGCTCGATTACTCAAACTGCATACTACATTGCAATGATAGACAAGTGTCGACCTAAAGAGTCTGAAAAGTCTACCGATCTTTCGTTTCGTCTATCTCGAATTCTCTGAATTCTTCACATCTTCTCACGTAACTCCAACCTCGATGTCGTTGAAGTATTTATCACCAACGTTAGTACTTCTATCTGATTGGCGGTAGGGCGACTTCATGGATCGCGCAAAAGTCTCATCATCCCACCACTTGTCAATGTATTTTAAACGTACGATACCTTTCCCAAGATACTATCAATTCTCCAAATGCACATTAAAGGTACGATACCACTCTATTGGTATTTATATACCAATCAAGGTCCGCAATAGACCTCAAGTTATTTCAATTAATAGCAATCTAGGTAAGCAAACTAAAGCATGCTATAACACATATCATTTAGAACATATTAGCACATAAGGCATTACTCCTAAAGTATGATAGTGAAATTAATAGCAAGTAAGGTATATAACCTAACACATGCTATAAATTAATTTTTATTAGCACATAGTATTAGTTAAGGTATATACCCTAAAATATTCTAGTGCTTGTGTCTTTATTATATTACACTAGATATTCAACATAAAATATATTAGACATCTCTAATCATCATTGCTTAATCTCTATGTTTAAATCTAGAAATCTTCATAATTCCTAGTTCTCTTAAACTAATGTTCTGATACCAAATGTGACATCCCCTATTTTTCAGAACCAAAAAAACTTCTTTTTACACTTTAAAATCAAAGTATTTTTGTTTGCGAAAGATCCTAGTATAATAAAACTTTTTGAGGAAACTTTTTCGTTTTATAAAAAATAATTTAGTAAAGATGTTGTTTTAAATACAAAGACTCTAAGGAGGTCATAATCAATACACAACATTGTTACAACATATAGACCTAATGGTCATGAACACTAATGCAGGTTGTCTCTTAATCACTCGACCTCCTAAACAAGTTCTAGTAGCATAAACTTGTAGCCTGTGATGCAAATAAATTGAGTGAGCCAGGCTTGGGAGGCTAGTATGCACATGGAGTTTTCAACCCATAATAAAATAATTATAATCTTTTAAATATATATTTCGCACCCAACAAATAACCCAATTCCCCATTCTCGTTATTTTTACTATCTGATCCTCATATGATGATCTCAATGGACCTACCCTAAAGGATCACTATAAGTAATGAGTAGACAATGATGCTTTGGGGATTCCGTAGCAATATATATCTATGAGGATAGAGTACATGTATGAACATTCTTTCTTTTTCCCTGAAAATCATGATCATTAATACCTACAGGTGGCGAACCTACTAGTATTCCGCCAGACTGTCTAGAATAGTCAGTGGTCATTATTTATACTTCTGTAGATGACTGGTCCCAATTGTACAATAGTACTATGCATGGCCGCTCACCATTATTTTATTTTCCCATTCCCCTTCCCTACCCAACACATTTTAAATATGGTAAAATAAATACACAAGGAAATCATATCATATTATTGCATCTAGCACAGATATGAAGAAGACAGATAATAGGAACATATAACAGTTAATTATCTAAATAACTTGTATCTACGTGTAAGATGAAATTAACTATGCACTCACCTTATTTCAAGGTGAAAGATGTTTATTTAATTTTGATGAAGCAATGAATCGAGTATGAAATGAATCAGAGTTTAATGATCAAAGTAGGATTGCGAGATTTGAACACAGATGTAAATATGATCTTTTTTCAGCTCTATTACGCTCTCAAGTTTTACAGAGTACAAATGTCAATTCTGTCAAGACTCTTTTTCATGACTCTAGTAAACACTCCTATTTATAGGAGAGGAAAGCGTACAAAAAATATACTAAGGCTTTGACTCTAACGCTTCGAACATAAGTGCCCTAGTAAAATACATTACAAAATATTCGAAGGGAACAAAACATACTTCGACTAATTACAACATTTAGACCCTTACAATCTCCCCCTTTGTAATCATAGTCGAAGTCTTCAGTTTGTAAGAAGTGTGATGGAGTACAACAATACCCTTCGAATCTCAGTGTACCAGGAGATAATTTTCTTCAACTCTTTCTTATCTCCTTCATTGTTCTTCTTGCAGTGATTCATACGAACAATTAAGTTCGTATATTGAGACGTTGAATACCTTTCCACTTCACTTGCCTGAAACAAAAACCTTTTCGCTTTTCCAGCTTTGTCTTTTCCTGCGAAGACTAATCCAAAAGGCTTTAGGCAAATTTCACCATCAGCATACTTCTTTAAATCAGCCTGAGTCTTCGAAGGAGCCATTGGAGCTTTTATTTACATTCCTTTAGCTGTTGCTAACTCCACATCAGTCATTGCCAAACACTCAGTAATTTTCGATGAATATTTTGATGTGAGCAACTCCAAGCTTGAATTCCTCAGGTTCTGTGTTTTGAAGATAAGAAAATGATTTGTCTTTCAAAAGTAATGCAACTTGTATAAGATCATACAAGTTCATTAATGGAAAATCTGCAACAGTGAATTCGCAAATTTTTCCATCTGCCCTGGCAACCACATATTTAAAATTTTGGACTGTGTTTTCGAAAACCACATCCTTTTTCATACTTATCACCTTCTTGATTTTTATCAAAGACCAAACATCCTCAGGGGCTTTTCCTAGAACAGCATGAAAACGAATTTTCATGTGTGTCCCTTCATCCTTGTTTTTAAAATTCCCTTCTGGCTTGAACTGAGGCATGATAAACATCATTTCATTTATCGGGAAATCCAGCTGGCTTGCATCAGTATTCGTGACCAGGTAACTTTGCTTTGGTTTCTTTTCAAACGAATACATGTGATTGAATGCAACCTTGACTTCGATTGTTTCATAGTTATAGTGTTTCGTTGGATCCCCTTTATCCATTCCCTTTGGATCACTTTCTCGCTGAGCCATTATACTTTGAACGATTCTGAGCTTTACGATCTCAGCTTCAGCTTCAGCCTTCTTTTCTTCCTTCGACTTTTCAATAACAATCGATTTCCCCTTGTCTTTCAATGCTGGATTGTCTATTACCTCCTTTTGTTTTGAACCACTTTCATCAGTTTCTGAAGGTTTACCAATTACAATCCCTTTCGAAAAAGTTTTTGTAATGGGTAATGTTGTTACAACTGTTGAAGTCACTATCCCAGCCGAAACTATTATTGGCTTTGTTGTTGGGATTTTCGAAGAAAAGACTTTTCCCACCACCTTCGCATCTTCTCCACTAGTCTTCGAATCACTCGTTTTCCTTTCTCCCCCTTGCACCCCTGTGAAAACAGGCGGGGCAGTTGCTGTTGGAAGAAGACTTGATATGCGAAGGAGAGGAGCAAGTTGTTTATTAAGAATGGCTTCGAACTGGATAAACTTCTGAGACACAAATTCAGGAGTTATCAAAGGATAAGAAATCGGCTTGACAGAAAGTTCCTTTAACTCCTTGAGTAGAGAAATCACTTCTTCAAAGTTCGCACTTTCTGTTGCTGAAATTTGAGTAATTTGAGGACTCAAATGCTCATACAACTTGACAAATCTGGTGACAGTGTCACAAATTATATCAACTTTTTGATGCAAGGAAACATAGTCTTGTTGAGCCGTAGCAATTTCTCTTTTCATATCTTCACGAAGTTCGTGAATCTGCAAGTTAACATCCTCTCGTACTTTCTTCACATCTTGAACAAAAAGCACATGTTGTTCCTTTGCTACATTCTTCAACTCTTTCAAATCACTAGCAAATTTCAAACTTTGAGAATTGAGTCGAATTTCAGTGTTTTGATCATTGAGATCAACTTTCTCCAAGACTCGAGATTCAGAATCTTTAATCATGCCAGATACTTTGCTCACCATTCTGGCTTCGAACATCTTGAGCATAGAATCAATCTCTAGACTAGAAACAGATGAACCCCCTCCAAGATCGGCTTGAGATTGAATTATGGAATTCAATTTCTGATTCAGAGTTTTATACTGCTTCATGGTCATTAACATGTGGTCTGGAAATTGTTCTTCTTCATCTTGAAATTCCAAGTCTTCAAACGTTCCTCCAAACCCTTCATTGTCAGTCTCTGTCTCCATAAAAGTAGTGTCTTGAATAAGAGAAGTTGATTTTAGTGGCTCAGTAGATTGTGAAGAAAAAATGGAAGTAAAAGGTTGATCAAGAATATGTTCGAATGTTGGGGAATGTGTAGTTGATGTGAGAGGAGTAGTGGATAATGGTAACGAAATAATATGTTCAAAAGTAGAGGTAGTATGACTTGAAACTGTGTTTTTCGAACTATCTTCACCCATATCGACATGTGCATCCGTATCAGATACGTGTGCAGGGATGGCGGAAGTTCGAACCTCCTCAGGAACTGATTTGGCAATCGAATCTCCGGGTGGAATGATGAGTATTTTCTCAGGAGTCGAAGTCTGAGCAAAAATAGGAGTTTCAGGAATTCGTTCGTCATCGTCTTCAGTGGACTCAGTGGTAATCACCAGCTTTCGAGTCTTCCTCTTTTTCTTCTTGGACAATCGTTTGGCCATATCCTCAGCCATTCTTTTCTTGGACACTGGAGAAACCGGTGCTGGCACCTCTCTAATTAACACACCTTGATGTGTAATTTGGGGTTTTCGAATCATTTGTGGTGTAGGAGACTTGCGTTTATGAGTAGACTTCATTTTGATCCTTCTAAACATTCCAGTTTTCGAAGGAAGAATGACATTCTCTTGAGTTTCGGCAATGATAGGCTCAATCACTTGGGTCTCAGTAACAGATACTTCAACAACCACAGGCTTCTTCTTTGGAGATTTCGAAGATTTTGAATCAGTTTCAGTATTCTTCGACTTCTTAGATTTTGTTTCATCGATATCCAGGAGTTTGCCAGTTTCAATTGTAGAATCGATGGTCTGCAAATATGTTACCAAGACAGAGTTCGAAGGATCAACTCTTTTAAGCATAACATCTGGAATTCTAGCAACTGATGGAAAAATATCAGCATTATCAGTGACATCCTTCGGACAGTGGTATGGTTGGAAAACTGCTCTTTCTTCATCATTTGGCACCAAAATTCCTTCCTTATTGTAAAAATGTTGCAGAATCAGACTCCAGTATCTTGCACACGAAATACCGTGAGTGGCATTCGTGTGTTCTACTGCTTTTTGAAATTCCTTCCATAGTTGAGTAGAATAATCTACTTGAAGATCATAATATATACCAGCTACCATGGCATACACTCCCATCCTTCCTTTATCCAGACCAGCAGAACGCCCAGTTAAACACCTTAGAAAGATCCTAAACAGGAAATTCCAGAGTCGTGGAAGACCAGACTTTTTAAAATCACTTATCTTGGACAATGGTGGCTGATAACCCATCTCATTGAACATGTGAACAATTTGGGGAAAAGTAACAGCAACATATGGAGGCGTATTCGGGATATCAAGAATTTGACAGAAAATTTTCTTGGATAACCTGACCTTTTTGTCGTTCACAAGATGAAAAGTGATCGTATCAGAAGCTTTGTTGTATGTTGCAGTTGATCCTGCTTGTGAAAGCCAGGATAATGGAACCGAGAAAGAGTTAAACATCGCCTTTGACAAAACAGAATTCTTCAAAGCAACGATTAGCATCTTCATCTCTTCTGGGTACTGAGAAACTTCACCCTCCAAGTAGTAGTTTGTAGCCTGAATCTTCATGATCGGTAATGAAGAAGCATCTTCAGTGGTATGAGAATCGACATGAGCAGAAGTCGCCATTGTTAGGGTTTGAGGATGATGATGAACAGAGAATTTAGAAAGTTGTTTGTTTTGATCGCGTAAATTGAAAAGTAACCCTTGAAACCCCTTTTATATGTAACCCTGATTTTTGAATTTGAAGCGGGATGCATTTAATGAGATCCGACGTGGCACCTTGAAAATCAGACCATTACTGCGTAAAAGTAGTCATGCGTCAAAAAGGAACTGTCACATCTCCTTGAGAACCGGACAGAATACTATACGTCATATGTAGACAGCCTGTATTGTTATCCCCAAGTTGATTTGCAACCGTTATGACTCTTCGTATGGAAGCAAGGCTCTTTCACTTTTGGGTTGAAAAGCGAAGTCATACGCCAGAAGTTCGAAATCATCAGTCTGAGTCGGTATTACTCAGAACCTCAAGGATTTCGTGAGTGCAGTGTTCCAAAGAATGTTAGACAAGAAACAATGAAATAAAAATTTTGGGATTTTGTGATGTCAAAAATTTAATTTGACACGAATGCAGTTAAACCCCGGGCAAAGGTTGCTTCGTTAATCATCAAGAGAGATGATCAACAGCTTGTGTATGTTCCCGTGAATTACAATCGAAAACTTGTAGAGAAGTTTCGAAGGGCATCTTTTGTAAGGCTACATAGGTGGCTTAATAAATTTCGTTACATATCAGCCTTAACATAAGGTGAGGAATTGTAACAGAAATTACTTGTTTGACCAGTGTAGTCAGTGACAAGTTTGGCTTTGATAAATTTTAACATGACAAGAACATTCGAATGAAACTCACACTGAAATCATATTAAAAAAAATTATGTTCTGGATCTTGTTGGGTAACAAACATCGTGGGTTTCGAATGTTTGATCAAGACCACTTATTCGAAATGAATATGATTTGGAGTTTCGAATTTGGGTACAGAAACAAAAGGTTTCGCGAAAATCTGGAACTTAGTTCCTCGTCAATTCCTTAACAAGATTATGAAAATTGGGTTTCACTTTCATCATGGTCTCATGATGTCATATCTTAAACACATATTTTTGATATGTCTAAGTCTCGATTGGTTTGATCAGAGACCTCTCGGACATATGTCTTCGTGTGTGATCGTGTAAGAACTTTTAGGTGAAAAAGATGGATTTAAGACACGAAAAGTACCTCTGTTATTGTTGGACCAAACAGGAAACTCTTAACTCATTTTGAGAAGAGTCAGGTAGCTCAGAGACTAATGTGAATATAAGCCTGATTGGGAAGAAATTTTCGTATGAAGAATTTCATTAAGGCTTTCGTACACACACATTGAGTCATTGGAGGCTTTTGGACAACATGAAGCAGCATGCTTCTAGGGACAACTTAACTAGTTCAAAATGCGAAAAATATTGATCGATTCATACGAAAAAATTTACCTGACCCTAGAACTGCAAACATATTCCATCTTATATCTTCATGATGTTCTGCAACAAAATAAAACTGAAAATATTTTTGTTGTTTTGAAGTTTTCGAAAATTTGAAATACAAAACAAAAGAAAATCTTTTTGGAGTTTTGATTTTTCGAAAATTTGAAATACTACTTGTTGCAAAACACGAAATTTTATCATCCCCTGAGAAGTGATTAATATACGAATTCGAAGGGGTCGAAGCGTTGACTATGAACAGTAACCACTGAATCAACCCTTAAAATAAGTGACAAACGTGTGAATTCGAAGGGGTCGAAGCGTTGACTATGAACAGTAACCGCTGAATGCTGAATTACTTTGCGTTATCTTTTATTCAGCGCCTCTGATTCATGCTTTGTCACCCTTCATTCTTCTTTTTCGCATGGAACTGAATTTCCATCGATCATTCCAAGTCCTTCTATAATTCGCACAAGAGATTTTTCATCCAATGCTTTCGTGAAAATATCAGCTAACTGATCAGTTGTTTTCACAAAATGTACTTCAATATTCCCATCCTCCACGTGATCTTTAGTAAAATGATAACGAAGAGCTATATGTTTAGTCTTCGAATGCTGCACAAGATTATGTCAAATTCGTATTGCACTTTGAGAATCACAATATAATGGAATCTTTTTCATATTAATTGCATAATCACGTAATTGACTTTGAATCCATATTATTTGTGAAGTGCAAGCAGCAGCAGCCACATATTCTGCTTCAGCTGTTGAGATTGATACACATGTTTGCTTTTTCGATTGCCAGCTCACCAATTTGCCATCAAGAAATTGATATCCACCACTTGTACTTTTTCGATCAATATTACAACCACCCAAGTCTGCATCCGAATATGCTTGGACGAAGAATCCAGTTTTCGAAGGATACCACAATCCTAACGAAATTGTTCCTTTAAGATAACGAAATATGTTCTTCACAGAAGTGAGATGTGGCTCTCGTGGATTAGACTAATACCTGGCACAATTACACACAGAAAACATGATATCAGGTCTACTTGCTGTGAGATATAGTAATGAACCAATCATGCTTCGATAAAGAGTTATATCAACGGCTGGTTTATCTAACGACGGTGTCAACTTTATGCCTGTTGCCATTGGAACACGTAACTTCGTGTTATTCGTCAATCCAAACTTTTCGAGCAGATTCTTCGTATATTTTTCTTGATTGATGAAAATTCCATTTCTGTTTTGACGAATATTCAATCCAAGAAAATTATTAATTTTGCCCATCATGCTCATTTCGAACTTACTTTTCATCAAATCTTCGAATTCCTTAGACAAAGCAGGGTTAGTTGAACCAAAAATAATATCATCAACATAAATTTGAACAAGCATTAGATGATTCCCAACTTTCTTTCGAAATAATGTGGGATCAACAGATCCTTGTTTAAATTTAGATTGTTTCAAAAACGAAGTTAGAGTGGCATACCATGCTCTTGGTGCTTGTTTTAAACCATAAACTGCCTTATCTAAAATATAAACATGATTTGGATATTCTTCGTTAATAAAACCTGGGGGTTGTTCCACATAAACAGTCTCTTCAAGCTCTCCATTTAAAAATGCACACTTCACGTCCATTTGATAAACATCAAAATCTTTATGAGCTGCATATGCCAGAAATATTCGAACAGCCTCGAGTCTTGCGACAGGGGTAAAAGTTTCTTCATAGTCGATTCCTTCTTGTTGTGAATATCCTTTGACAACAAGTCTGGCTTTGTTTCGAACAATGTTTCCATCTTTGTCGGTTTTATTTTTGAAAATCCATTTTAACCCGACAATCGAAACATTTTCAGGCTTAGGAATTAATCTCCAAACCTTGTTTCGTTCAAATTCAGACAATTCAGATTGCATTGCAACAACCCAATCTGAGTGTTCCATTGCAACCTTAATTGTTTTTGGTTCAATTTTAGATATGAAAACATTGAACATGCAAAATTCTTGATGAGTATTCAATACCTCATTCTTTGCACGAATTTGAGCTCTTGTTAAAACTCCCTCTTGTGGATTCCCAATTACTTGATCCTTCGGATGATCTCTTGTCCATTTTTCCATTGGTGGATATGCTGGATCAAATTCCAAAGGAGCATCTTCGTATATATCATCATTCTCAGAACCTGCAATCGAACAAACATCATTAAAATCATTATTATTTGCAATATTTTCTATATGCTCCCCCTCAACTCTAGGCTCCCCCTCAACATTAGCATTCAATCTTTCTTTCTCCCCCTCGAAAGAATGCACTTCGTCATTTAAAGTATTCGAATCCAAGTGCTCCCCCTCCACTGGATTATTTTGCATACTTTCGCCTTCTTGAGGAGTTGATGTTGATTCATCAGTAAACTTCGCAAATTCTGGTATGTGATTATCAGGAGCATGAATTTCAGCATTGATTGCATGATCTGAAATTCCAAAAATCAAATCATAATCAATATCATCCATTTGTAAAGATTCAGTTTCAACTTGTGTGTCTTGTAAAATTGGATGATTTGCAAATTTATGCTCATTTTGTTTAACATAGTAATCAGCGAATGTGAGATTGAAAGTTTCTTCCACTTTTCGTGTTCGCTTATTTAACACACGATATGCGACAAAATTGTGCGAATATCCAAGAAGAATCCCCTCATCAGCTTTTGCTTGAAATTTCGAAAGATGATCCTTGAGATTCATAATAAAGCACCTACATCCGAAAACATGAAAGAATTTCACATTAGGTTTACGATTATTCAGAATTTCGTATGGTGTAATATTAAAACGCCTGTGTATGAAAGATCTGTTCTGAGTAAAACATGCAGTGGATATTGCATCAGCCCAAAGATATTGAGGTAAATTCGCATATGCCAACATGGTTCTTGCTGCTTCGCATAGTGAGTGATTCCTTCGTTCTACAACACCATTTTGTTGTGGTGTGTAAGGAGATGAAAAATTATGCGAAATCCCTTTGTCCACCAAAAATGAATCAAGAACATTGTTCTTAAATTCAGTTCCATGATCACTCTTGATCTTTCGAACAATCTTCTTTAATGTCGTTTCCATCTTTTTGATAAAATCAATCATGATTTGTGCAACTTCGGATTTAAGCCTGAGAAAATAAACCCACATAAATCTGGAAAAATCATCAACAATAACTAAAATGTACCGTTTCTTATTGAGAGTTGAAACAGTCGAAGGACCACACAAATCAATATGTAAAAGCTCTAGAGGTGCAACAATTTTCGAATCTATCGTAATTGGATGACCTTGTTTATGTTGCTTGCCTACTTCACAAGCTGCACATAAAGAATCATTATCAAATTTAAGTACAGGTAAACCTCTTACCAGATCTTGTACGACCAGTTTGTTGATGTTTTGAAAGTTGAGATGTGAAAATCTTCGATGCCATAGCCAGCTTAGATCAGATGTGGCTTTCGAAAGAAGGCATACTGCAGGTTTGCCTACAATAGGATTGATGTCCAGAGTGAACATGTCACCTTTCCTTTTGGATTTCAGTAACACTTCATTTGTGTTGACATTCGAAATAATACTTCCTTCTTCGTTAAAGAGAACTTGATTGCCAGTGCCCACAACAAGTTGAGAAACACTTATCAAGTTACGTTGGAGACCTTCAACATATGCAACACGATTCACTGTGAATTGTCTATTTGTGATCTTTCCATATCCTTTGACTTGACATTTTTGATTGTTCCCAAATTTTACTACTCCAGCATTTTTGAGACTTCGAAAATCTCGTAAATTTTCCTTCTTCCCAGTCATGTGACGAGTGCAACCACTATCAATGTACCACTTGTTATCATATTGCTCGTCACATAGTACCTACAATCATTGGAAAAATTCAGGTACCCAAGACTTTTTGGGTCCTTGGAAATTAGATTTCAACATGGAATTGAATGAAGACTTTTTGACCCAGTCACAAACTTTAGTTTTGAGACTATCAATAATGTTCACATCATCATTTGTGGGAACCGAAACATAAGTTTTTGTTGGTTTCAGATGTATACTGACTTTACCCTTTGCATTTTGAGTTTGTGACTGAACTGTCTTCGCTTTTGTGACTGGTCTCCAAGCTTTGATGGAGATATTCGAATCTTTTGAGGATGAACTTCCATTCGAAGAAGTATTGACATATTTTTCATAAGCTTCGTTGATTTGTTTTTCTGAGTATTTGTTGGATTGATAAACTTTACCTCTTCCTTCGAGCCAGTGATCAATATTTTTCCTTGAAGTTATGCCTCTTTCATGCGAAGCCTTTAGTGTTTGTTTCTTCGTATGATTAGGAAAATTTGGCTTTTGAGGAACAAAATTAACTTTGGGATGAGCATATGATGTATCAACAGTTGATTTAAAATGTTGATTTAGAAAGACTTGTTGATTTGAATTAGATTTATTTGAAAATGCTCTTGATTTGTTAGTGTCAGAAACTTTCGAAAACTTTGGTTGCTTATTCACTTCAGACGATGTATGAGTTGATTGAGATGAATGTTGGGTTTTTGTTGAAAAAGAGGAATTTTTAGCTTTGAAAACATTTTTGGTTGATTGTGATTCAGACATCTTTTGAGACTCAACATTCTGCCAAAATATTTTCTTTCTTGCTTGTCGTTTTGAAATGTTGTTTTCTTTCGAAAATTTGTCAATTTGATCTTTAAATTCCTTAGAGTTTAATTTGACAACTTTTTCATTTTCCTTTTCAACATGATTTGTATTTTCTTTTTCAATTTTTGATTTTTCAACCCATTGGCTTTGTGGTTTTTGTCGTTGAAACACATACAAATTCTTTGTTAAGTTGTTTTCAATTGTATTTTGATTTGCGAAAAAGCCTTCATCAGTTGTTTTTGAATTATCCTCCTCAACTAACTTCTTTAATTCGGGTTTGATATTTTCAACATTTCCAGTAGTTACGAAGACTTGGTTTGGAAAAATAACATCATCAGTACACTTGAAGATCGGGTAAATCACCGTATTCGCTTCTAGATAATGAGCACCTTGTTCAAACAACACTTTTTCGAACTTTTGTGTATCTCGATACACTTGTTCAACAACTATACGAGGAATTTCTTTTTCCTTTGTAACCACCTTTTTCTTCGTTTGTTTCTCTTCTTTCTCATCATCACTATCATCTGTTTGGCTGTCTTTGACTTCCACAAAGTCCTCATCACAAACTTTCGAAGTTGAGGGTTGATCAGTGTCAATCTCAACCAACAAATCCTTACCTTTTTCTTTTCCTTTAAATGATGATGCAACATTTATAATAGATAACTGAGAACAATCAACATCCTCAATATCATTGATTTCACTAATATTGTCAGAATTATCCTCAATATCAGCAAAATTAGATTGAGAATCAGATGTTGAATTCTCAGTCTTTTTCAAGATGTGAATTTGTTCAGACTTAGTCAAAGTATCATTTACAATTTTAACCAATTCAGTTGAATCAAGACATTCATCTACTTTGACTATTCCATATCTATACTTATCATTCGGAAGTTTGTTAAAATCAGTTATTTCTTTTTCACAATCATACGAAATGTTATCTACCGTAGCTCTTTCATAAGCTAAAAATGGCATCAATTTTCTATGTTGTTCTTTACTGATTTCGCACGAATGATGTAGTTCAGTTAATTTCCCATACAATCTTTTAGCCGAATTACAATAAATGTTCCTCTAAGCTAACAACAGTTTAGATTCACTTGACAAGTTATCCCTATCAACCATGATATTAGTTATTTGAAGTTCTAAACAATCTATCTTAGTAATTTTCGAATCTAGTTTCTTCTGTGTCTCTAGCAACTGCATAGACAGCTTCTTAGCCTCATTGCTAGCAGATACCACAATTGAATCAAAATAAGTAACAGTTTCATCGAAAGATACTAATTCAGAATTATAAGCATGTATTGGAATATTGAAAGATTCAAGAATATTACGTACCTTTGTGGTCATCGGAGATTTGTCAGCGGCTTTTGATACGAAACATCTCCCATGAACTTCGTATGACTCCTTAGCTGATTCTTCTTCCATCTTTGCAAACATTGCTCCATGGGTTGGATTTCGCATCTCCTCATCATCTGATCCTGATGACCAAATTTGATAAGTTCCATCTTCTTCTTGTTCACCACGAGCAACTAATGAAAGATTCTTTGCCTTCGCACGCACCTCCTCCAACTTTTCCACATAGTACGCTTCATCCTTCATCTTATTCTTTTTCTCATCTTTCTTCCTCAGCATGCAATCATTAGCTAAATGATTAGCCCCGTTGCAATAATGACAATCAATCCCAGCATCTCCCTTTAATTTCTTCTCTGTTTTTCCCTCAACAAACTTCGTATCTTTCTTCTCTTCCTTCTTCTTCTCATCCCCAACACTTTTACTCATAAAATTCCCTTTTGTCTCAGATGACTTTGCCTTCCGATTGAATGGCTTTTTGAAGAACTTTTTCACACGATTGTTTGAATAGAAAGCAATCGCCTCATCATCTGAATTCATGATGAACCCTTCGTCTTCATCTGAAACATCTTTCTCAGCTTCCCTTTCAGAGATCTTCGAAACCAAAGCTAGTGGACCTCCCAAACTTGCCTTCGATTCTTCAGCAATTTCGTTCACTTCGCTTTCATGAGACTTTAGCTGATTGTACAAGCCATTCAAAGTTGACGTATCAAAGCTCTGTTGATTCTTAACCATCATGCCCACACTACGCCACTCCTTACGAAGACCCATAACAAAAATTAAATTGAACTCCATGGCTGATCTGGTGATACCATATCGATTGCATCGATAGATTAATTCATTAAGACGATCGTAGTAAACTTCAATCATTTCACCATCTTTCTATCTGAAGTACTTCAGTTCCACTAAGCATTGCTTCACTGAGTTAACTTTTGTCTTCTCACTCCCCTGAAATTTCTCCTTGAGAATGTTCCAGATCTCCTTTGCAGTTGTACAACTCCTCACATAGTTGTAAACAACTGGAGGCAAAGCACCTCTTAGCTCTCTTATGCATCTATTCTCTAGCTTTTTCAGACGATCAGAGTGATTCTCAACTTCAGAACTTCCAGAAGATGATCCAATTGGTTGAACATTCGTTGGTGGATTGAGATTTCCAGAAATGCAATTCCACAGTTCTTCATCCAATCCGTTGAGATAATCCTGCATACGATCAACCCATTGATCATAATACTCAGGAATTAGCATAGGGATTTTGGTGGATGATCCTAGAAGATGAGAGAATGAAGTCATGGAATTAAGATTGAAAGACGCCATTGATGTACGGAATAAATCCTTGAGAATTTTTGAAGAAACTTTGAGAATTTGACAACAACCTATATGATTCAAATCAGAATCACTAGCAGAACACTCGATTTAATGATTCAAGTGCAGAATCGAATCACAGACTTAGATCCAATGAATTTTTCACTTTCAAAAAGTGCGGAATTTCTTAAACCAAAACTTTGATTTAAAAACTTTTGAAAAGATGAAAATCAGATCAGAGATATGATTCCTGCTCTGATACCAATTGATGAAGCAATGAATCGAGTATGAAATGAATCAGAGTTTAATGATCAAAGTAGGATTGCGAGATTTGAACACAGATGTAAATATGATCTTTTTTCAGCTCTATTACGCTCTCAAGTTTTACAGAGTACAAATATCAATTCTGTCAAGACTCTTTTTCATGACTCTAGTAAACACTCCTATTTATAGGAGAGGAAAGCGTACAAAAAATATACTAAGGCTTTGACTCTAACGCTTCGAACATAAGTGCCCTAGTAAAATACATTACAAAATATTCGAAGGGAACAAAACATACTTCGACTAATTACAACATTTAGACCCTTACAAATTTTACGCTCCAAATACGCTTCAACGTTTTCTTGTATAAGAACCTAAATATATAAATATTATTAAGTTCAACCATCATTTATATTTTTTGCGGTTATAATTATAGTTTCTTAGATTTATCAGTAATCCCAAATGAAACACTTACTTATACCTAGGGGTGAGAACAGTGCGGTTCAGTGCGTTTTTTGGAGCAAACCGAACCGTAAACCGCACTTGCGGTTATTTAAATTGAAAAATCGAAACTTGCAGTTTTATGCAGTTTGGTTTTGTGGTTATTTCAGTATGGTTTCGGGTTTTAACCACAAAATGAGTTGGTGCGGTTTCTACGGTTAAAATGGTGTGTTTTTTCATTATGTTGACTTTCATTTAAAGTGGTGCAAAATTTTATTGACTTTCATTTATTTTTTGACTTTTTTTAAATAATCACCATTTCGGTCTAGTAGGTGATGTGAGATACAAGATTTTATTTCCTTTTACTATTATTCCTTCTTCTCATTTTATTGAAATAATTTGAAGAAACTATCGGTATTTAAAAAAATTATGGGTTGTCAGTTTAAAAGAACAAAAATCTAAATTGTTATTTATAAAAGAAATAATAGAAATAAAACGCATATCGACACTAGTTGTTAATAAATGGAAAGATCCATACCAATAAATCAATCGTTAATTGGGACGAATCATTTTAGTTATTTTAAGAAAGTAATTAATGCATATTAAATTCTGAAAGTTTAACTAATGCTCAATATATCTTTAACATTGAATATGCATTAATTACTTTCTTAAAATAACTAATATATATATATATATATATATATATATATATATATAGTGTGTGTGTGTGTGTGTGTGTGTGTGTGTGTGTGTGTGTGTGTGTGTGTGCGCGCGGTGCGGTTTGGTTTTTTCAGTTTTTACAAGATTAGAAACCACACCGTACCGAAAATTTTCAGTTTTTGCAAAACTTTAATCGTACCATTTTTTTTCATTTCCGTTTAAGTTTTTCGGTTTTGGTTTATGCGGTTTTTTCGGTTTGTGGTTTGGGTTTTGCTCACCCTTATTTAGAGCTGATAATAAATAACTAGGTACGATCATATCGATGGTAGGATCTGTTTGGTATATAAAGATATATTGTTTGGTAAATACACTTGAAACACCTCACTGATCTAGCATTATCATCATTCTCGTAAGTAGATCAGTCAGTATAATGACTGGTATTACTGATATATCTTATTTATAAGTTCATAATAATGATTATCAATATATGTATAAGTTATACTTAAAGCAAGGTAAGCATAATTCAACTTACAGGTTGTTTGACAAAAAACTTGACATTACTAGGATAGAATTTTAAAATCAAAAGCTCTATTTCTCGAGGCTCTCTGGCGCTCTAGAGCTTCGCTACCAATACTTAAGAAGTACTAGAACAAGGCCTCAGGAAAATTTGAGAGAGATTGGAAGGAGTTGTGAGGAACAATGAGCCAATAATCGGCCAAATATATAAGCTTACAGGAGGGGCGCGCCACGCCCGGGCGTGTCGCGTCTGGTGACTTGGTAGACTTTCCTTATGCCACGTGTTGAAATACGCTTTCAAGCCTTTGGGAAGAAGCGTTATTCTGATTGCGCCACGTTCCGGACGCCGACTGGTGCCACGCTTCGCTTGTCGATCGGCCCGAATTTAATATTTTTCTAAAAATCTTAACTTTCGCAAACAGACTCATTTTTCGATAGTTTTTATTTATACGTGTAACTATAGATGAGTACTACAACTTTCATTTAGACTTCATCAACTAGTTGTCATTTTATTCTTCGTGATTCGGTTTGAGGAGGCTCGAATTGTAAATAACGCTGCGAAGTTCATAACTTTCATATGAACTCTGTTTTCAATGTTCTTTATATTTATGAGATATTCAACTCTTGTTTACATTTTTTCGGGCTAACAATCAACCGATTTTAATTTCAAATTCTATGTCACATTCGAAACTTTGAAAATCATAACTTCCTCATACGTAGTCAGATTTTTCGCATTCTTTATATCGAAGCGCTCCCATTGACGAGTACCACGACTTTCGTTTAGATCAGTTAGGCTAATAAGGAACCTATATTCGATTCACTTTTTATGACACATACATTATATCGTTTCGAACGTGAAACTTACATAAATCGAAAGTTCCCCATATGAAATCAGATTTCAGCATTCTTTATATACATGGGCTCATGGTCACGATTACTACAACTTTTGTTAAGATTATTTATCGTAGATAGACTTTTAGTTTTAATCCTTATTTTATCTTGTAACAAAAAAAAATTATACTAGGATTTTCTACAAATATTATATAATCATAATATTTGTCCATTAATATGTACACAATAATTATTTATTATCTCTAAACACATAAAGGATTTTAAATTGTTCGTTAAAATATATAATTATCATTATTGTACTCTAAATTTCTAGCCCTTGTGGGCGTTACATCTATTATAATTGAGACCAAAATACTTAAACCTGATTCATTTAAAACTCAAAAGACCTTTCAATTTCCCTTTAATAATGATTGTAATAATAAATCATAAATATTTATATTCTCTCTAATAAAGATTTTAAATTGATTAATTATCCTTTACTTTAATATTACAACTTTTCAACTTTTAATAATTAATCACTACCACTCAGAAATCTTTTTAAACTTATGATACTTATTGTCATTAATCGGTCGATATAGAGTTATTTATAGTTCATGGAGGTAGAATAAATTTCAAGGGTTTTTAGAATAAGATAGTGGAAAGACGATTTCAGAACACATAAAGCTCTACAATGGTGGTGCATATATTTATATCATTGTCACACAAGGATCTTGGTTTACAGTTCATGAAGTCCTTGTAGGTGCACACCCTCATACCAACCTATTGTCACTATGAATTCCATTTCTACCTCCACCTCCACCGTTACTTTGTCCGGATGTATTTTTATGATAATCCTCGTAAGTGGCCAAGGTGTCGATGAAACGTTGCACAGTCAGTACTTTGATTACCACTGAGTCTAGTGGTGGTGTTGGTTATGTTTGTTTTGTTGGGTGACCTCGAGTACATCTTCTAGGTGGCATGGTTTTCCTCCTACTATAAATATTAAAGAGAGTATAAGTCATAGGCAAAATATTTGTTGTTATAAGTACTTATCAGTATTTATATGTATCCTATCGAGTCTTAAGTAGTGCATTTATTTTTAAGTAACTAACGTCCTAAACTACATAACTATTCTTTAAATTTTTGGAACTCTCAACAATTTAGTTTATCAACTACCATATACCAATTTACTTATGCATTGATTTAACCATAATTAAACTAGGTGTACAATTTATGTTTAGTTGTGGTTCGGCCCATGTACTTCACTAACCTTAGTTAAGGTATTTCACCTAAATTCTTGAGTTTATGAGTTTATAGTTATATCTGAAATTTCTAGGAAGATTTGAGTTCTTGCTATGATGAATTATATATTCCTTCATATATAATTATAATTTATTATTAATTTTAATTTAATACTTCATGACTATTAAGGTGTAACGCCCCGTTCCTGGTACGTATTTAATTCGTTAAATGTCATTTTATTAAGAGCTACTCGACGAGTAGTAGCCCTAACTCGACGAGTAGATTTCAGGTTTGGACGTGGGTTTTAAGTGATCTACTCGGCGAGTCCACACCTTCACTCGACGAGTAGGCAGTCTGGGGGAAACCCTAATATTTAGGGTTTGCACCATATTTAGGCAACATTATGGGCCTCCTGTCCAGCCTCCATCACCTCCAGAGCATTAATCCTGAAACTCTAATCCTCCATAAGTGAACTTGAGCTTTCTTGGTTATATTGAGAGTTATTTGGTGTATTTTGAAGTTAGTGGAAGAGGTGGAAGCTAGAAGATTCAAGGGAGAAAGAGTAGATCCAGAAACCTCATCCCTTTTGACATCTTTTCTGGTAATCAAGCTTCATACTTGACTTATAGTTTCATAGATCTTCTTATTGTCATTTTTATGGAGTTTTTGGTCCAAGAAGCTTGATTCTTGAGACTTGGACATCCCAAGTCGATTTACCCTCAGATCTGGAACCTTGGAGGGTCCTCATGGCATAAAGGTGTCATCTTTATGGCCATGAGAACCCCAAGTATGAAATAAACCCCCATTTTTGGTCTTTTGAGCATAAAAGTCCCATGCATGAACATAAAGTTCATGACTTTACGTGTCATACCGATCTTAGGAGCCTAGATCTACCTTCTGGATACGTATCTTCTGTTAGCGGAGTTTTCGTATAACAACAGCTACCACTCCAGTATAGACCGACCTCCCTTCGAGATGCTCTACGGGAGAAAGTGTAGGACCCCAATCTGCTGGGGTGAGGTCGGTCAGCGAGTCATGGGGAGTACAAAGGTGGTACTCAAGACCACAGAGCAGATTCAGCAAGTCCGGAGCAGGCTCCAGACTGCTCAGAGTCGGCAGAAGAGTTATGCCAACAAGCGGCATTCGGACTTGGAGTTCCAGGTGGGCGATATGGTCTTCCTAAAAGTGTCACCCTGGAAGGGTGTTATCAGATTTCGGAAGCGGTGCAAGCTGGGCCCCAGGTTCATTGAACCGTTTAGGGTTTTGGCCCGGGTGGGTCAGGTTGCTTATCGGCTAGATCTTCCAGCAGAGCTCAGCCAGATCAACAGCACATTCCATGTTTCACAGTTGCGGAAGTGTTTAGTGGATGAGTCAGCAGTGGTACCCCTTGAGGACATTCAGGTTGACGATAGCCTGAACTATATCGAGAGACCAGTGGCGATTTTGGATCGCAAGACGAAGGAGCTGAGGAACAAAAGGGTAGAGTTAGTTAAGGTGCAGTGGCAGCACCGCAAGGGCTCGGAGTGGACATGGGAGCCCGAGGAAGAGATGAGAGAGCACTACCCAGAGTTGTTTTCAGAGTCAGCGGACTTCGAGGACGAAGTCTAAGACAAGTGGGGGAGAATTGTAACGCCTTGTTCCTGGTACGTATTTAATTCGTTAAATGTCATTTTATTAAGAGCTACTCGACGAGTATTATCCCTAACTCGTCGAGTAGATGCCAGGTTTGGACGCAGGTTTTAAGTGATCTACTCGGTGAGTCCACGCCTTGAATCGACGAGTAGACCAGTCTGGGGGAAACCCTAATATTTAGGGTTTCCACCCTATTTAAGCAACATTATGGGCCTCCTGTCCAGCCTCCATCACCTCCAGAGCATTAATCCCGAAACTCTAATCCTCCATAAGTGAACTTGAGCTTTCTTGGTTATATTGAGAGTTATTTGGTGTATTTTGAAGTTAGTGGAAGAGGTGGAAGCTAGAAGATTCAAGGGAGAAAGAGTAGATCCAGAAACCTCATCCCTTTTTCCATCTTTTCTGGTAATCAAGCTTTATACTTGACTTATAGTTTCATAGATCTTCTTATTGTCATTTTTATGGAGTTTTTGGTCCAAGAAGCTTGATTCTTGAGACTTGGACATCCCAAGTCGATTTACCCTCAGATCTGGAACCTTGGAGGGTTCTCATGGCATAAAGGTGTCATCTTTATGGCCATGAGAACCCCAAGTATGAAATAAACCCCCATTTTTGGTCTTTTGAGCATAAAAGTCCCATGCATGAACGTAAAGTTCATGACTTTACGTGTCATACCGATCTTAGGAGCCTAGATCTACCTTCTGGATGAGTTTTGCACATCAGAAATCGAATTATAGACTTGGACATGCATAGACTCGACGAGTCGTTCTTGGGACTCGGCGAGTCGTGGGTCGGTTCCCAAAACTGTTATGATTCAGAGGAACCCATTTTAGTTCAGAAGGGATTTAGATGAGCCCAGGGAAGGGACTCAAAGAAATAGACATAGCCATGGGTCTGGAAAACCATGGGACTTGGCGAGTGCAGGAACGTAATTGGCGAGTCCAAGGGCATCTCCCAAGTTATGAAGATGGACTCGACGAGTTGTTCATACAACTCGGTGAGTCACAGACAAGACACGTTCATAAGATGAAGATAAACTCGACGAGTTCAGGCGGAACTCGGCGAGTCAGATGAACGTTGTCCCGATGATATGATTGAAGGAGAACTCGTCGAGTTCTTGCTAAACTCGACGAGTAGAGTCGGGTTGGGGGCATATGAAAGAATAGGGACTCGACGAGTTGGCGGGCCAACTCGGCGAGTCAGGTCAACCAGAATGTTGACTTTGACCAGAGCGTTGACTTAACCAGAATGTGGATTTTGACTAAGGGTGAGATGGTCATTTCACCCTGAGATTAGTTATCAGTTTTTGACTAAGTGTCATTGTGGGAATTATAGCCGGAGAGTAACCGGAGCAACAGCCAGATATTCTCACCCAGGGTTTCAGCTGTCAGACACACGAGGTGAGTGTCCCTTCAGTAGGAACGGGTCTAAGGCACCAAGGCTGGCCCGCAGTATAAGTTTATTACTAGTTGAGTGTTGTCGGGGCCCATATCTCTTAGTTAGTTAAGTGTCGGCGGGGACCGTATCTCTTAGTTAGTTGAGTGTGGGCGGGGCCCGTATCTCCTAGTAGTTTGGTTGCAATATGATTCATGATTGGATGATAGATTTAGTATACTTGTTTCTGTGTGATACTTGTATGTCAGTGTAACAACTGACTGTGGGCGGGGCCCATATCTCATAGTAGCTGAGTGTGGGCGGGGCCCGTATCTCGAGTAGCTGAGTGTGGGTGGGGCTCGTATCTCGAGTAGCTGAGTGTGGGTGGGGCCCGTATCTCTTTGTTAATGGAGTGTGGGCGGGGCTCGTATCTCCATGAGTGTGGGCGGGGCCCGTATCTCCTAGTTGCATGTTATATGTGTGTGGTATTTGGTAGTTTGGGGGAGCTTACTAAGCTTCGTGCTTACGGTTTTCAGTTTTGGTTTCAGGTACTTCCACTAGCAAAGGGAAGGGATCGGTATGATCGCATGGCACACACCACAGTCTTCAGCCTGGGAGTTTCACTCTGATATTTTGTTATGAGATTTATATATATGAGTCAGATTTTATGATATGTTATGATACATGACTCACGATTTTACTTATGATACTGGGCACACTTCCGGGTGTCTCTGAACTCAAACTAAGGAAGTGATATAAAATTTTCAAAAGAAAAAGGGTTTTAGAAAACGAAAAGCAAAAATAAATTTTTAGAAAGAAAAGAACTTTGAAAAGAGAAAAGTGTGTGGTGCATGCAATCAGCCGAGCTCAAGTAAGTACTCCCAAATTACCCATACAAGTTTATGCTATGTTTATCGGCTTTATTAGAACAGCATGCTAGATTAGGACTAAGGATCTAGTAAGGATGCCTTGTGTGCCTGTTATATGTTTCAACTTTATGAGAACTGCATGCTAGTAAAGATTAGTCAGGATGATAGCCTGAATAGTAGATGCTTGACTATGTGTACTCAATGTCCGAATGTTGTTTGCTTTGCGCTTTTAGGAGTTCTAGTTGTCTTTCACTAACTAGTAAACGAATATGTTACGTTAAATATTGCGAGGATTAAATAATTTCAGAAGGTTAGGTCTATCTCTATTTCGCAGCTCTTGTATGAGTCCAACCGTTGTAGGGTAGGATCTCTCATTCGAAGAATTATCTAGTCTGAGTGATATGTAATAGGATTCGCTAGCTAGTTAGGGGAAGAAAGCAGGGACTTCTTATGGAGATGATGGTGGAGAGTGGGTTGGTGATTACCCTAGGGCAAGCCTAGGATGAGAGTAGCAGAGAGTAGCAGTAGAAGGGACTTGGTGGAGTCAAGGCAGTTCTTGAGGATAGTACGGATAGATGTGGAAGGTAGTATGGGCCCGTACTACTGAAAGCAGAGGATCCGTACTCGAATCAAGGAATGCCGAGATAAAACCAGGGAACTTGTAGTATGTGTGATCCCTCTAGCTATGAGTAGTATTCTGACATGGTTTTGATGTATTTCAGAATGGTGGTTCTACGACCCAGACCAACAGTCGACAATTCAGGTGCCGGGGAGGGATCAGGCTCAGGATCTGGAGCCGAGCAGCTAGATGAGCGGACTAGGGAGTTCCTATCCTCAGAGGTTACTCGCGTTATACTCGAGCAGACTCCTGTGATCTTCGGTACGGTCAAGGAGGGTATTCTAGAGCTTCTGGATAAGAAGCTAAGCGCCTTTCGCACTGAGGTGGCGACCATGATGGGGTCGCGCACGCTCACCTTCAGGAAGTTCAGAGCATGTGGGGCTCCCGATTATCATGGGGCTCGGGACCCCATTGCCAGTACTAGATGGTTAGCGGATGTCGCCAAAGCATGCTGCACCAGCAGATGTCCCGAGGGGGACAAGGTCAGATTAACGTCCTGCCTTCTGAAGGACAGGGCGAGAGATTGGTGGGAGGAGGTCGGACAGGCCATGGGTGATGACGCGATATTGGATGCGATGAACTGGGGTGATTTCACGACCAGGTTCATGTCCGAGTTCGCACCTGTTATAGAGGTGCAGCAGCTTGCTAGAGAGTTCTAGGACCTCCAGCAGACGACAGAGACTATGGCGGGGATTACCGCCAAGTTCAGGGAGAGGGCCCTTCTTGTTCCACAGGATGTGGCGGACAAGGAGATGAAAAAGGCCCGATATCATGAGATGTTGCGGAGTGATATATGTCAGTTTTTGAGCCGCTCCAGCTGCAAGACGCTGGAGGACATGATTACGAGGGCTTATGAGAGGGAGATAGATTTAGAGATGGAGAGGAAGAGGAAGCCAGAGTCGATATCTGGCATGGAGGGCTCGGGCAAGAAGCCCAAGACAGATTCCCGAGGGAAGGGACAGCAGGGCCGAGGCCGCTGCAGAAAGTGTGGCAGGTCGCACTAGGGGACGTGCAGGGCGGGGAGTTCGGGCTGCTTCAAATGCGGCCGAACTGGGCATGTGAGCAGAGATTGTACTGCTACTTCTACCACTACTACCACAACATCTGATCTGATTTGCTTCCATTGCAATCAGAGGGGACACAAGAAGTCTCAGTGTCCGAGTCTAGCATCAGCAGGAAAGGTGGTGGCACCCGCTCCTGCTACTATGAGGATTACCGACGGCCGTCAGGGTCGGGCTGAGGCACCAGTGTTGAAGAGCAGAGCCTTCCAGTTGACAGAAGAGGAGGCGCGAGCGACTCCCGATGTGGTTACTAGTATGTATCTTCTCCATCTTCATATTACCATTGTATTTGATTTTTACTTATGTTATGTATATATGTATAGGGTCGTTCCTAGTGAACGGCATTTCAGCTGTGGTAGTTTTTGATTCGGGGGCTACCCGATCATTTGTGTCGCTTGCACTTAGCAAGAGATTTAGCAGAGCTCCAGGGGACCTGGATTGCCCACTTAACGTGGAAATAGCAGACGACAGGACTGTCAGGGTCGCGAGAGTCCATAGAGGATGTACACTGCGGTTATTTGATGAACAGTCGCCAGTAGATTTGGTTCCTATTCCCTACGAGGGAACAAGGTTATAGTGGGTATGCATTGGCTGAGTTCCAATGGAGCAGTGATTGACTGTGAGCTACAGATGGTGAGAGTTCGCACTCCTAGTGGGGGAGAGTTAGTGATCGAGGGCGAGAAGCCACAGCACGGACCGATACTTTGTTCAGCAGCGAGAGCGAGGCGCTACTTTCAGCAGGGTTGCGCGGGGTACATCGCCTATGTTATGGATACCCGGGATAAGGGTAAGACGACAGTTGATGATGTACCGGTTGTACGAGAGTACCCGTATGTATTCCCGGAGGATTTGCCTGGGATACCTCCGGAGAGACAGGTTGAGTTTCGGATTGACCTGGTTCCTGGTGCGGCTCTAATAGCCAAGGCACCGTATCGGATGGCTCCTCCCGAGATGTAGGAGTTGTCTACGTAGCTGCAGAAGCTGCTAGACAAGGGTTTTATCAGACCGAGCAGTTCACCATGGGGAGCCGCGATCCTGTTTGTGAAGAAGAATGACGGGTCGCACCGAATATGTATAGATTACCGGGAGCTAAACATGGTAACGGTGAAGAACCGTTACCCACTTCCGAGGATAGATGACTTGTTTGATCAGCTGCAGGGAGCAACTTGGTTTCCCAAGATTGATCTACGGTCCGAATATCACCAGATGCGGGTCAGAGATGATGATGTGTAGAAGACCGCTTTTAGGACCCGCTATGGACATTATGAGTTTGTGGTGATGCCGTTTGGGCTCACCAATGCTCCAGCCGCGTTCATGGACCTCATGAACCGCGTGTGTAGGTCGATGCTGGATCGGTCTGTGATAGTATTCATTGATGAAATCTTGGTCTATTCCAAGACAGAGGAGCAGCACGAGGAACACCTAAGGGAGGTGCTAGAGACCTTGAGGAGGGAGAGACTTTTTGAAAAGTTCTCCAAGTGTGAGTTTTGGTTGCGCGAGGTGTTGTTTCTGGGGCACCTTGTCAACCAAAGGGGTATATTAGTTGATCCGGCCAAGATAAAGGCCGTGATGCTGTGGGAGGTCCCGAGGTCTCCATCTGAGATTCAGAGCTTCCTGGGCCTGACAGGGTACTACAGGAGATTCATCCAGGATTTCTCCAAGATAGCAGTACCATTGACCCGACTGACCAAGAAGTTGGTAGTGTTTCGCTGGGGTCCTGAGCAGCAGACAGCCATTGAAACGCTCATGCAGCGATTGTGCGAGGCGCCGATTCTTACCCTGCAAGAGGGAGTAGACGACTTCGTAGTTTACTGTGACGCTTTGATCACAGGCATGGGAGCAGTGTTGATGCAGCGGGGGCATGTGATAGCTTATGCCTCAAGACAGTTGAAGCCTCACGAGGCTAACTACCTGACGCATGATTTAGAGCTGGGGGCAGTGGTGTTCGCCCTTAAGATTTGGCGGCATTACCTTTATGTGGTCTGGTGTACTATCTACAAGGACCACAAGAGTTTGAGGTACCTCATGGATCAGCCGAATCTGAACATGAGGCAGCGTCGGTGGTTAGATATTGTAAAGGATTATGACTGTGAGATCCTTTATCACCCAGGCAAGGCCAACGTCGTGGCCGACGCCCTGAGCCGCAAGGTGGTAGCAGCTCCGATCTAAGATATTTTTCTGCGGATGACCGTGGTTACTCCATTACTGGAACAGATCTGAGAGTCACAGGTCGAGGTCCTGAAGGAAGAGCGTCAGAAGTGTGAGCGGATTGTAGGCCGGGTGGCCTCGTTTGATTATGACAGCCGAGGGTTGTTGACCTTGCATGGGAGGGTCTAGGTTCCGTACTGGGGCGGAGTGAGGCAGATATTTATGGATGAGGCCAACAAGTCCAGGTTCTCCATCCATCCAGGGGCGACAAAGATGTACCGGGATCTTCGCCCAGATTATTGGTGGCGCTGCATGAAGCGGGACGTCGCCTGGTACGCTGAGAGGTGCCTGACCTGCAGGAAGGTCAAGGCGGAGCACCAGAGGACGCACGACAAGATGCAGCCGTTAGATATTCCCGTGTGGAAATGGGAGGATATCACTATGGATTTTATCACTAAGCTTCCCAGGACCGCACGTGGGGTTGATTCGATATGGGTCATCGTGGATTGATTGACCAAGAGCACTCATTTTATACCGATCCAGGAGAGCTTCTCAACCGAGAAGTTGGCTGAGATTTATGTGCGAGAGATAGTAGCGCGTCACGGAATACCGGTCTTGGTCGTATCCGACCAAGACGTCCGATTTACTTCCAGGTTTTGGAAGCGTTTTCACACTGAGATGGGTACTCGTCTCCATTTCAGCACCGATTTCCACCCTCAGACGGACGGGCAGAGCGAGAGGACGATTCAGACTCTCGAGGACATGCTTCGGGCATGTGCGCTAGATATCGGTGGTAGTTGGGATACGTATCTTCCGTTAGCGGAGTTTTCGTATAACAACAGCTACCACTCCAGTATAGACCGACCTCCCTTCGAGATGCTCTACGGGAGAAAGTGTAGGACCCCAATCTGCTGGGGTGAGGTCGGTCAGCGAGTCATGGGGAGTACAAAGGTGGTACTCAAGACCACAGAGCAGATTCAGCAAGTCCGGAGCAGGCTCCAGACTGCTCAGAGTCGGCAGAAGAGTTATGCCGACAAGCGGCATTCGGACTTGGAGTTCCAGGTGGGCGATATGGTCTTCCTAAAAGTGTCACCCTGGAAGGGTGTTATCAGATTTCGGAAGCGGTGCAAGCTGGGCCCCAGGTTCATTGAACCGTTTAGGGTTTTGGCCCGGGTGGGTCAGGTTGCTTATCGGCTAGATCTTCCAGCAGAGCTCAGCCAGATCAACAACACATTCCATGTTTCACAGTTGCGGAAGTGTTTAGTGGATGAGTCAGCAGTGGTACCCCTTGAGGACATTCAGGTTGACGATAGCCTGAACTATATCGAGAGACCAGTGGCGATTTTGGATCGCAAGACGAAGGAGCTGAGGAACAAAAGGGTAGAGTTAGTTAAGGTGCAGTGGCAGCACCGCAAGGGCTCGGAGTGGACATGGGAGCCCGAGGAAGAGATGAGAGAGCACTACCCAGAGTTGTTTTCAGAGTCAGCGGACTTCGAGGACGAAGTCTAAGACAAGTGGGGGAGAATTGTAACGCCTTGTTCCTGGTACGTATTTAATTCGTTAAATGTCATTTTATTAAGAGCTACTCGACGAGTATTATCCCTAACTCGTCGAGTAGATGCCAGGTTTGGACGCAGGTATTAAGTGATCTACTCGGCGAGTCCACGCCTTGAATCGACGAGTAGACCAGTCTGGGAGAAACCCTAATATTTAGGGTTTCCACCCTATTTAAGCAACATTATGGGCCTCCTGTCCAGCCTCCATCACCTCCAGAGCATTAATCCCGAAACTCTAATCCTCCATAAGTGAACTTGAGCTTTCTTGGTTATATTGAGAGTTATTTGGTGTATTTTGAAGTTAGTGGAAGAGGTGGAAGCTAGAAGATTCTAGGGAGAAAGAGTAGATCCAGAAACCTCATCCCTTTTTCCATCTTTTCTGGTAATCAAGCTTTATACTTGACTTATAGTTTCATAGATCTTCTTATTGTCATTTTTATGGAGTTTTTGGTCCAAGAAGCTTGATTCTTGAGACTTGGACATCCCAAGTCGATTTACCCTCAGATCTGGAACCTTGGAGGGTTCTCATGGCATAAAGGTGTCATCTTTATGGCCATGAGAACCCCAAGTATGAAATAAACCCCCATTTTTGGTCTTTTGAGCATAAAAGTCCCATGCATGAACGTAAAGTTCATGACTTTACGTGTCATACCGATCTTAGGAGCCTAGATCTACCTTCTGGATGAGTTTTGCACATACAGAAATCGAATTATAGACTTGGACATGCATAGACTCGACGAGTCGTTCTTGGGACTCGGCGAGTCGTGGGTCGGTTCCCAAAACTGTTATGATTCAGAGGAACCCATTTTAGTTCAGAAGGGATTTAGATGAGCCCAGGGAAGGGACTCAAAGAAATAGACATAGCCATGGATCTGGAAAACCATGGGACTCGGCGAGTGCTGGAACGTACTCGGCGAGTCCAAGGCCATCTCCCAACTTATGAAGATGGACTCGACAAGCTGTTCATACAACACGACTAGTCACAGACAAGACACGTTCATAAGATGAAGATAAACTCGACGAGTTCAGGAGGAACTCGGCGAGTCGGATGAAGGTTGTACCGATGATTTGATTGAAGCAGAGTCGGGTTGGGGGCAGATGAAAGAATAGGGACTCGACGAGTTGGCGGGCCAACTCAGCGAGTCAGGTCAACCGGAATGTTGACTTTGACCAGAACGTTGACTTAACCAGAATGTGGATTTTGACCAAGGGTGAGATGGTCATTTCAGCCTGAGATTAGTTATCAGTTTTTGACTAAGTGTCATTGTGGGAATTATAGCCGGAGAGTCGCCGGAGCAGCAGCCAGATATTCTCACCCAGGGTTTCAGCAGTCAGACACACGAGGTGAGTGTCCCTTCAGTAGGAACGGGTCTAAGGCACCAAGGCCGGCCCGCAGTATAAGTTTATTACTAGTTGAGTGTGGGCGGGGCCCGTATCTCTTAGTTAGTTAAGTGTCGGCGGGGCCCGTATCTCTTAGTTAGTTGAGTGTAGGCGGGGCCCGTATCTCCTAGTAGTTTGGTTGCAATATGATTCATGATTGGATGATAGATTTAGTATACTTGTTTCTGTGTGATACTTTTATGTCCGTGTAACAGCTGAGTGTGGGCGGGGCCCGTATCTTATAGTAGCTGAGTGTGGGCGGGGCCCGTATCTCGAGTAGCTGAGTGTGGGTGGGGCCCGTATCTCAATTAGCTGAGTGTGGGCGAGGCTCGTATCTCAAAGATAGCAGAGTGTGGGCGGGGCCCATATCTCCTAGTTAGTGGAGTGTGGGCGGGGCTCATATCTCCATGAGTGTGGGTGGGGCCCGTATCTCCTAGTTTCATGTTATATGTGTGTGGTATGTGGTAGTTTGGGGGAGCTCACTAAGCTTCGTGCTTATGGTTTTCAGTTTTGGTTTCAGGTACTTCCACTAGCAAAGGGAAGGGCTCGGGATGATCGCATGGCACACACCACAGTCTTCAGCCTGGGAGTTTCACTCTGATATTTTGTTATGAGATTTATATATATGAGACAGATTTTAGGATATGTTATGATACATGACTCACGATTTTACTTATGATACTGGGTAGTTTATGATTTTTATAATGATTGAAAAATGAAATTTTTGGGCCGTATTTTTGGGATGTTTCATAAGGGTTAGCCAGTCAGGACAGTCGGGGGCATGATCATTTCAACATATAACTTTTTTGAAATCAAACAACCTCACCAACTTGTCTATCCTAGGCACTGATCCTGTAAGTAGATCAATCAGTAATTTTAATTCATAACAAATTTTATACTTAGGTTTAAAGTTAAACCTAATTTTGAGTTTGTGAGCTGAAAGTTAAAGATGTTATCTTCTAGGAAGATAAACAATAGCTCTGATACAAATCTATCAAACCCCCGGCTGGCGACAAAATTGCCAGGTGGTGAGACGCTCTCATGGATCATAATCATTGAATACATAGAACAAGCACAAAAACTAACATAAAATTTGGAATTCTTATTTCTAAACGGAATTACATTGATACTTTTCTAGAGATACAACAACTAAAATTACATAATCACGCATCTAACATTAGGCTAATCAATAAAAACTTTGTTGCTAATCTATAGAAGACCGTGACTCCAAGAGTTAGTCCATATGTGTAAGCTTCTTGCTCTTATCTCCTTGAGAATACATGTGATTTGAAGAGAGTCAACATAATGTTAGTGAGTTCATATGCTTTAAGTATTTGAATTGAAGTTGTTTCAACTGCAATAGTTTTCCAAATGTAAATCATTTTTAACTTATATTTTGTTAGTGAATTAATCACACTTAAATGTTAAAAAGAGTCCTTATAACGAGTAGTGACTACGTAGATGTGACCCTCACGACGCTTCATTTTTCATCGTAATAAGTAAAGAAAATTATCACCTATGGTGACTCGACCATAAAGGTTGTAGCTAGAAACTGTAGGTGAGGTTGTTAACCCGTATAGATCCACACATAATTCTCTTGCTCACGAAGATTAACAGTTATAAGTCAGGGGATTTCTAAATATTGTGTGTGTCTTTCGGCATCACCACACTTAGGTAATGAATGCGTCTCATGTAACCATTGAGTTATAAGTTCATAAGCATCAACTTATATACATAAGTTGATAAATTTGTAAGCATAAACTTGTACGCATAACTTAACAAGCTTAAGCTTCGAAGCATATATTTATATCCATAAGTTTACAAGCATATATTCAAATACATAAGTTTGTAAGCATATATTCAAATGCATAAGTTCATAAGCATATATTCAAATTCTTCATTTTGTACACATATATTCATATGCATAAGTTTTTTAGCATTAGTTTGAAAGCATAAGTAAGCATAATTTGTAAGCATTTTACATGTATTCTTCCCCGCAAGTATAAAACGTATGAAAAAGGGGTGGTGAAAATCCAAGTCGGGAGAACCGACCTTTAAGGAGAAAGTGCAAAAAGTAGTTCGACTTTCAATTTCAACGTCAATGTCCAGGAGAGTGGCAACATGGGTAGGCATAAACTTTTAATTTTGTTTTCATTAAGCATGTAACATAATAAGGAATTCTTCTGTTAGATTACCCATAGGCTATGAGTTTCTTGCTTCTCAAGGAAAGGTTGGTCTTTCCTCCCCATACGTTAGATATGATTTAGGAAATTGTTGAATTCCTAGGAACAACTCAGATACCAAGGGAACCATCCAGGTTGGTACCTTCACGGATGAAAAATATATCCACACAGCATATGATCAAGAATTTAATAGATGGTACAGTTTCCATAAAGAGAGCGTCTAGTACTCAATAGATATATCATACTTACAAAACTTAGTAGTAAGGATTTAGTTAAACCATGCCAAATGATTTTAGTAGTAGGATCAATGTCAGGGGAGAGAGTGTTTTGAAAAGTACGATTAGAAACCCATATGAGGAGACCATTCGAAAAGGACTATGCCAATTAAGCATATGGTAATACTTCAGTGTTACTTTAGGCATCAAGAAAGACTACAACTTTTAGTTTAGTTATTCCTTTAGTCGGTAAGCATAAGAATTAATAGAAAACTAGGATTGAAGTTCAACGTCCATAGGTTGACAGATGACGACAGTTAGACTTTAGCACCCATACAATGTATATTATGCACCTCTAATTAGTTATAGTCTTGAATGTTTAAAAAGTAAGAATCTATTGTGATAAGTATATATCAAGGAAGGATGAGAATTAGGTTCCTTTAGGATAGTTGGATAATGGTTATGAGTCTTTAAGACCGTCAAAAGATTGATTATGAGTCTTCAGGACCAAGGGGGGATGATAACAAAAGCGATCTAGCATCAAAATCCCTGTAGTTGGATAAGTGTCACGACGTATCATGTATGAATTGCTCATATAATAGTTGTTTCTTTCCATAGAAAAAAATAGTTAGAGCCATGCGATAAGGCTATTGGTGACCTAGCGTTCCTTATAATCTAGGTTCGTGTGTGTTTTAAGGGTATACCGTAGAAAATTGTTGAAGAACACAAAGTAAGAATGATATAACATAAGCCTTTTAGAGGCATGTTCCTAAAAATGGATTCCGTTAGGTTGCGTAGATAAATTTCCGTAGTTAAGCACTTTATATCAAGTCTACTGTGTCCACATTTAACGTCTAAAGGCGATCGTCAATCGTAGCATGTAATTTCTGGAAGTCTTAACCGATGAATTCTCATTTTCGGAAGATTTCGCACGGAGTTTGGAAGTACGTCTAAGGTAGGAAACGGAGTTCTATGGCTAAATGAATGCAAATAGGTGAATTCGATGTAGCAATGCTGGCTTGATCTTAGGTTGATCTCGTGAAACCCAGTAGTTTAGTGTGTAGGCATTATCCGAAGGTGCGTTAGGTGTTGGATTTCGGGGACAAAATCTTTATAAGTGGGGTATAGCTGTAACACCCCATTTCCTTCTTAAAGTATAAATGAACAATTACGTAAATAGATGTTTTTGATAGAGGACTATTTAGGATAATTTGTCTGGAAGAAAGTCCTAGTGATTGCAAAACCGAGACCATGCATATAGAGAATGTCCAAATCTAACTTCATAAGAGGAAGTTATGATTTATAGAAAGTTTCAGCATAGCAATATGCAACGCAGAAACCGAAATAGAGATTGATTGATTGTTAGGAAAAACAAGCTAAATGAGAGTTGAAGGTGTCTTCAATACCTATTGGTTGATATAAAGAAAATCGAGAACGGATATTACATGAGAGAGTTATGATTTTTATACGGGCCTTAACAGTCTAAGTCTATAAAATCTAACTTTAAAAATAAAATGAGAATTAGCTGACAGAGTCTAAATGAAATACTTAGATCTCGTCGATAGCTACGTGTGTATATAAAGAATGTCGAAAAAGGAGTTCGTATGAAGAAGATACTGATTATTGAAGAATGTTAAGTTTCTGCGTGCACCGACAAGGCGCGCCACACACAAATACATCCCAACGCAACCCACCGGGATTTTTCCACTTCACTACAAGAAAAATGACTTACAGTCACACCAAAAAAGTGTGACTATATTATGCGTATAGTGACATTTTATATTTTCACTGAAAGTGTGACGAAAGGTGACGCCATCGTATGGTTCTTATGGTCACTTTAAAATGTAGTGTCTGTATGCTATGAAAACATGTGGCCGTAGTATAAAAGTGTGGCAAATGTGTACGGAATTTTGTTCCTTAAATATCCAATATTGTAGCGTTAAACAGTTAGTAGTCACACATATTTAGTTAACGTGGTGACTATATATCACCAACATGCGACATTCATGTTGTTTTAGTGTAGTTGTTTTGTTACTATAGTCACACAGTTTAAATTTTATTAAGACTATTGTTTATCTTTTGTAAACTTGTAATTATGGTGAGTGTGACCATGTTTGCTAAATGGCGACAAGTACTTTACTTTCATATGTGACGAATTGCTAATTATTGGTCACAAAAAACAATCAACGTTTGTGACTATAACCTAACGTATAGAGACAAACAATTAAGTGAATTAAAATCATAAGTATTATAAAGTCACACATTTTGTTAAAATTAAGGATAATTCGGTATCGTATTAAGACTATTGGGTATATTTTAGACACATATAATTTATGGTGAACATGTCCGTGTTCGGTAAATGGACACATATAATCAATGATATATGTGACGATTTACTAGTATTTAGTCTCAACAACAATCAATTATGATATTTATTTGCCCCATAAATTGTTTTTCATGTTGTTATTTTTTAACTTAGTGACAAAAAAATATTAATAAACATCATTTTAAATCAATTGTAGTCTCATAATTCTTGTATATTATGACTATTGTTAACCATTTAGCCACACGTTACAAATTGATGTAAAGTAACCGTTGTATATTTTTAGAGACATTAAAAAACGTATAAAACATGGCAAAAATCATACTACAACCACTATAACTTACTATTTACTGTTACTTTTTATACATTTTAGACACATCAAAATAATTTAAATTAAAGTAACGAAACACAACAATATGAAACACAAACAAAATTCATAATTTGATATTAATAATAATTGAAATCGAAATCCATATATATACATTACATTCCTAATTAAAATATCAAAGAAAGGAAAATTGTCCTACTTTAAAGAATTTAAATAATGGTTAAAAAATCAAACACATCATAAACCAAAACCTAAACATAACTATCTAGACATTCATTTTGTTTGTATTGCTCCTTGTCTTCTTGAGAAGGGAATCAGATGATATGTAAGTTGGTTTCCTTTTCGTTGAGTTTTGATGTGATATAATTTCTGGTACCTATAACAACAACATTGAAACCAAAAAAATTAGTTCATCATAAACTTAGTATAGTACTTTATGAAGAAAATAAAGTTTAATGCACAAAGTAGTGAACATATTGAAACAAACCTTTGACTCGGTTTGCACAAGGTATTTTGGCCATGGAACAAAACTTTTATATGCATCCTCAACTAATGTGAATTCTCCAGTTTTATGGGGTAGAAATGCATTTTTTACAACCACTTCATCAATGGAAACTTTATAGCAATCATCTTGTAGAGGAACTCCATGAATGAATTGTCTTTCTGATGATAAGTGAATGGTACCACGAGCAACGATGTTCATTTTATACGGATATGATAGACTACACTTGATTGACTACAATGACAAGTAATATTATAATCTGAAAAAAAAAGACAGAAATGTATATTGATCATGTAAAAAAACACTGACCTGGTGAATGGGTTTATTTGGTGAAACTGTTGGTATGTCATGATTGATAGTGGCAGTCTTAGACTCTACAGCTTTTCTGGTGGTTTTTGTATTAGCCTAATATAAAGATTTAAGACATATATAAAATTATATTTTAATATAAAATATTAAATAAAAGTATTGAAAACTGTAAGGTTAGTATATACTACTGTTGCAGATTTCATGGAAATCAATTCTGCATCGGGAGTTGTAGTTGCAGATTTCGTTTGAACAGGTTTTTTGGTGGGTTTTGGAATAACCTACATAATTTAAAGTCCAACATGAAAAATCAGAAATTAGTACCAATATATATATATATATATATATATATATATATATATATATATATATATATATATATATATATATATCAACGATGATCTAATAAGATGATAACATACTGGTGTTACAGGTTCTGAAGGTTCATTGGTTTTGAGACTAATAGGAGACGTTTCATTACTTTGTATAATCTTCTCACTTGAAATACCCTAGAAAATATAAAGAAACAGGGAAAATGTGTAAAAGAAATGCAATTTACAGCTAACATTGACAACAGATATTTTCAATAAGATTACTTACAATTGTATGAGACAGATTTGGAAAGTCAGCTCCTTTTGCATTAAGATGAGCCAAAACTAGCTTTAGTGTTTGATCTTGTTCATTAACCTTTGTAGACAAAGCCTTGAGTTCAACATCTTTTTTCTCAAGCTCAAGTTTTCCATTATGCAGTGCAACTTTAAGATCCTTAATTTCTTCCTTAGATGACCCTTGGCTGCGAGGAACATTGAAATATCTGTTGTGAGTGACTCCCGTGCCGACACCCTTTAAAAATCCGCCCTTTTCCTTGCCAAAAACTAAGGTCATGGCATCCGTTCCTGGTTCAACATTTACTTGTCCTTCTTTTATCTGCTTCTCATGTTCCATCTACCAAACAAAAAATTAATAATTATTGTCTTAATAACAATGATTAAATTATTTAACGTAAAAGAAAAAGAAAAGTGTAGTGAAGTTACTAGTCTATCAGCCATGATTTTAACATCTTCATCCTTAAATTCTCCTTTACTTTCACGCCCTTTACACCACATAACTGACATTGGGGGCATTTCCTCCTTTGAAATCACATTCTCTTCAATCTTGATAAAAAAAATTAAATTTTAAAGAATATGAAACAAAAGCATGTTAAATAAAATGCTATGAAGTTAATATAGCTAAAGACTAAGCTTACCAACTTCCTCCTAAGAGTAGTATACCCCCCTCGTCCCATCCGATTAGCATACTTTGACATCTTTCTCGCTTTGATAGTCCTTTGTGACACATTCTGTGAAATAAAAGTAAAATATTTGTCACGCACTTTTATAACCCAGTTTATGATAAATAAATGAATAAGTTTTGAAAAAAGATTTTAACATTAAACTCTTGAGATTGCGTATAAGTCACAAATTTGTTCCAATCATCTTGTTCAGTGATTAGTGCACGATAACGAACGGGGATTTTTCAAGCTTTTTGGGATTGCCTAGATGTGGCTTGATGTAATCTGCATACAACTTTCTTCTGAAGTTCCGTAGAAGAATACCAAGTCTATTCATCACAAATTGTTTTCCACTTTCATGAACCTCAAAATAGCGCTAAAACAAAAAAAACAATGAAAATGTTAGTATTTAATACTTGATTTTTACATATAATATGTTATACAGATTAAAAAATTGAAGAAAATATTTACTGTAATCTCTTCCCATAGTTTGTCCTTCATTTCCGGTTTAATTTTTTTCCAGCAAAGAGCACTTAATCCCACCTTCTCGCGGACAAGATCACCCAAATAGCTAACAAAGACTGCATTATTCTTCCCTGTAAACTTACCGAATTCATCAAACCTGACACGTTTTTTTTACCACCAGAATTGACATATTCAGTCTTCAGTTTTGGCAATCGAGTCATGCCCCTCTTCCTATTTGACCTTGTAGGAACTGTTTTATGGATTTCTTCTTCCGAATCTGATTGGCTATTGTAGTGAATGTCTTTATTTTCACCATCCTCTGTCTCCGAATCATATTCTTGGTTTCCATCATCTAGCTCATCTTCTATATTATAGTCAGGGATATCCTCATGTTGTTCCTTGTCAACCTCCATGATTCTTCTGTTGACAAAACAGATTGAAAATAACTTTGATTGTTTATAAGTTTAATGATAATGTATGAATAATAATATTACAGACAATTGCTCACATAAACATTTCATCGAACAGTTGGTGTGCAACAAGCACACCAATATGAAGAATCAAAATTGTTTGTGTTATGCATGATCCGTAATCAATACAATCAATAACATTGAAATAATACATACACAAACAATATACTTACACTAGAAAGCTTGATGAATGATGAACTGAATTATGATCCTTTTGGGATATAACCTAACGCTAAACAAAACAATGGTGGAATAAATGACGGTCTATTAAATATTAAAATGATTTAACAGGTCCTAAATTGATGGATGTTACCAAAAAATTACCGGAATTTCCTTGATCCGATGGATTGATCTTCATAGTTTTGGCGGTGCGATAGATGAAGATTTCCCGCATTGATTTGGAGCCCAAAAACCATACGAAAAAATGTTTGCCTCCCATTAGTTTTGTTTAAATTCGTTTGACGAATTCAAATGTGTTCCAAATTTTGAGCTGATAGTAATCCCACACGATTTGGAAACATGTTCTGCCTTCTCAAACATTATTATGATTTATTTGGTAATAATATAAATATTACATATTTGGTACTTCTAAGTTAACAATTTTATCTTTGGAAAAACATTTATGACTATTTGAAATAAAAAATATTTAAAGTTAAAAAAATAAATATACAACGGAAAAATATTATTATATAACAAAAATAATACTAAGGTCTAGTAGGCTTAATAATTTTTTATAATAATTTATATGCCATAACTCCATAAACCAATGACTATCCTATGCTATTAC
This sequence comes from Lactuca virosa, assembly GCF_052849685.1. Taxonomy (NCBI): domain Eukaryota; kingdom Viridiplantae; phylum Streptophyta; class Magnoliopsida; order Asterales; family Asteraceae; genus Lactuca; species Lactuca virosa. The sequence continues at coordinate 88,530,237 of NC_136432.1, forward strand.
ACACCTAACACCCGTACATGACCTAATGAGATCCAAACCCACAACCAAGACCCGTAGATGACCTAATGAGGTCCAAACCCACAACCAACACCCATACATGACCTAATGAGGTCCAAACCCACAACCAACACCTGTAGATGACCTAATGAGGTCCAAACCCACAACCAACACCCATACATGACCAAATGAGGTCCAAACCCACAACCAACATCCATACATGACCTAATGAGGTCCAAACCCACAACCAACACCCATACATGACCTAATGAGGTCCAAACCCACAACCAACACCCGTACATGACCTAATGAGGTCCAAACCCACAACCAACACCCGTACATGACCTAATGTGGTCCAAACCCACAACCAACACCCATACATGACCTAATGAGGTCCAAACCCACAACCAACACCCATACATGACCTAATGAGGTCCAAACCCACAACCAACACCCATACATGACCTAATGAGGTCCAAACCCAGAACCAACACCCATACATGACCTAATGAGGTCCAAACCCACAACCAACACCCATACATGACCTAATGAGGTCCAAACCCACAACCAACACCCATACATGACCTAATTAGGTCCAAACCCACAACCAACACCCGTAGATGACCTAATGAGGTCCAAACCCACAACCAACACCCATACATGACCTAATGAGATCCAAACCCACACCCAACACCCATACATGACCTAATGAGGTCCAAACCCACAACCAAAACCCATACATGACCTAATGAGGTCCAAACCCACAACCAACACCCATACATGACCTAATGAGGTCCAAACCCACAACCAACACCCATACATGACCTAATGAGGTCCAAACCCATAACCAACACCCATACATGACCTAATGAGGTCCAAACCCACAACCAACACCCATACATGACCTAATGAGGTCCAAACCCACACCAACACCCATACATGACCTAATGAGGTCCAAACCCACAACCAACACCCATACATGACCTAATGAGGTCCAAACACACAACCAACACCCATACATGACCTAATGAGGTCCAAACCCACAACCAACACCCGTAGATGACCTAATGAGGTCCAAACCCACAACCAACACTCGTAGATTACCTAATGAGGTCCAAACCCACAACCAACACCCATACATGACCTAATGAGGTCCAAACCCACAACCAACACCCATACATGACCTAATGAGGTCTAAACCCACAACCAACACCCGTACATGACCTAATGAGGTCCAAACCCACAACCAACACCCGTACATGACCTAATGAGGTCCAAACCCACAACCAACACCCGTACATGACCTAATGAGGTCCAAACCTACAACCAACACCCATACATGACCTAATAAGGTCCAAACCCACAACCAACACTCGTAGATGACCTAATGAGGTCCAAACCCACAACCAACACCCGTACATGACCTAATGAGGTCCAAACCCACAACCAACACCCGTAGATGACCTAATGAGGTCCAAACCCACAACCAACACCCGTAGATGACCTAATGAGGTCCAAACCCACAACCAACACCCGTACATCTCCTAATGAGGTCCAAACCCACAACCAACACCCATACATGACCTAATGAGGTCCAAACCCACAACCAACACCCATAGATGAGCTAATGATGGTCAACCCTAACCCATTTGAATTAAAAAATTCATTTTATATATTTATTATAAATTTATATATAAATTTATTTTTTTGTTTGATAATAAAAAAACAGTGCTAGTATGGATATTACATTTAATTAATATTGTAGATATTTTTTACATTAATATTATAGATATTAATGTAAATACTAGATATATTAATGTATAATACAAAAATGTGTAATCATTATCGTAGCCGACTAGCCGTCGTTCAAAATCCACCTCCTCTGTAGACTGCAATTAATCGGAGAAGTGATGGCCTCAGTTGACGTCCCTTCACCTCCGACTGATGATCCTTTTAAACCATTCGCTTATGTCAATTTCGTCATTCTCACATATTCATTATGTTACGATAACTTCGATTTCTCCCTCTTCCTCTTTGAAAAAAACTACGACGATCAATTGAATAGAAGATGAATGCTGATCCGTGGGCACGTCCGAAGTTCTAACTATGGAGTGTAAGCGCCGAACCACCAAGAAACACACCGGTGGTTGGATACGGGAAGGCAAACGAGAAAAGATTCACCATTCGCGTTGTTCATGGTGGGTTCTTTACAGACTACCCAGGTAAGGCGTATCAACAGACAAAGGTTCACTTTATTTCTCATGTGAACATCGATTTGATAAACATGGAGATGCTTGGCCGTTTTTCTAGAAGCCTTGGGTATACAAGTTTGGGGAACTGGTATCATATGCCCACCGAAGAACACAGTGGGTTGTCAATGATTCCAATTCTGACTGATGAATGTTTGGGACCGTTCAAGACGTTAGTTAGGGCACACAAATTCAGAGAGATTGAACATCTCTATGTTGAACACAGGCCTGTTTTTGTTCCAAACAATTTCCCACATTTTTTGATGAACTCACCAGCCAAACGTGTTGAGAAGCTTATTCACATGTTTGTAACAGAACATCCAATGGCATCGGTTGATGATGGAATATCATACATCAATCATATGCTAAACATGAGAATTCCAAGAGAAAAAATGGAGGATGCTATGGACATGGCGAAAGAAAATGTCATAGCATGGAAAAACATAGCCTAGGTGAACTATGTTGTAATCTTTTTTGTGATTAATACAGAGTACATATGATACTCTATTTTTTGTAATTAATATGAAACTCTTTTATTTAATGAATTGTTATATATTATGTCTATATGTGATGTTGTTTTGTTTATATAGTATGACTATATTTGATGTTATATATTATGTCCCTGTTTTGATATATTGTGTTGTTAAAAAGGCAATGTAGTTTGCTAACACAGGGGTATAACACTCAATTATATGTTATATGCCCATATTTGATGGTGTTTTTAATAGAAATGTCTTAGGGGCAAAATCGAAATTAGTTATCATATTAATTTTATATGTTAATTATGTCCATGTTTTGCATACTTGTAACTGAGTCAGATTTGTCCCAGTTTTAGTTAATTGTTTTTTAAGATAGCAATGTACTTTGCAACTTAGTTGCACTCTGTATTTATGATAAAACAAGGGTATAACAGTCAATTATATGTTATATGTCCAGATTTGATGTTGTTTTAAATAGAATTGTCTAAGGGGCAAAATGGGAATTAGTTATCATATTAATTATATATATTAATTATGTCCATGTTTTGCATACTTATAACTCAGTCATCTTTGTCCCTGTTTTGCTTAATTGTTTTTTAAGATAGCAATGTACTTTGCAACTTAGTTCCACTCTGTATTTATGATAACACAGGTACAAATACTACATTTAATTAATACAGGGAATTAAAAAACAATTACCCTTATAATATGAATCTTTGTTATTTCATTTGGTCATGATGTGTATCATTATATTTTTTTTTGAGTTAACAAGTTTTTTTGTTTCAAGATATTGGATTTATTTGTAATGTGATCTATTTCGTTTATGCACACCAACTGTTTGTTAAAATGGGTCAATCAACAGGAAACATATATTGCTTGTTGATGCTGTTGTAAGCTGAATATGGATAAGTCTTGGATGGGAGCCTACAGAACATCAGAAACCTATGTAAAAGGTGTTGCAGAGTTTATCAAATATACAGTACACAATTACAAGATTTCTAAACATATGGATCCTGTAGATACCAAAAAAAGATAAGAATTCCATGTCCATGTGTTAAGTGTGTAAACCACATATCTCATTCGGTGGATGTGGTAGATGATCATCTATCCAGGAATGGAATTGATCAAACATACACAAATTGGAATAAGCATGGAGAAACAGAAGAACCACCAAGAAGTTATATATATGAACATAATTTTGACATGGATACGTCAAACGTTGTAGATTCCACGAACATGAACACAGAAATGCCAACAGATGCTGCAGAAACAGTAGAGATGGTTCAAGCTGTAGAAGAAAATTTTATTGGGAACCCTGATAAGTTTAGAGAACTGATAGAAGATGCCGAGAAGCCCCTATACACATGGTGTCATAATTTCACAAAATTATCTGCAATCATTCAACTACTCAACTTGAAGAGTAAGTATGGAGTATCAGATAAGTGCTTTACAGAATTATTAGTTTTGATCAAAAATATATTACCAGAAGGAAACGAAATGTACAGTAGTACATACGAGGCCAAAAAAGCATTCAAGGCAATGGGTTCAGGGTATACTAAGATACATGCATGTGTCAATAATTGTATACTTTACAGAAACGAATACACAGACTTGGCAGCATGTCCTACTTGTGGTAAATCAAGATGGAAGGTTGATGAACAAAAAAATAAAATTTACAACAATATTCCTGCAAAAGTTTTGTGGTACTTTCCAATTATTCTGCGCTTAAAGCGTCTTTTTCAGTCTAAAACTACTGCAAAAGATTTAACATGGCACGCAACAAAAAGAAAGGTGGATATTGGCGTTTTAAGTCACCCAGCTGATTCACCAGCATGGGCTGCCATTGATGACAAATATCCTGATTTTGCTAGCGAACCAAGAAATTTGCGGCTAGGCATTTCGGCTGACGGGGTCGATGTGAACAGAGGAAATAGGAATCATAGTGTTTGGCCTGTTTTAACTGTCATTTACAACCTTCCACCATGGTTGTGTATGAAGAGAAAGTTCATCATGCTTTCGTTATTGATTTCGGGAACACCAGGAAACGATATTGATGTATTCCTAGCACCTTTTATTGATGATCTGCAATTATTATTTGATATTGGAGTTGAAACATACGATGCATATGCACAAGAGCACTTTAAACTACGTGCAGTTGTGTTATGGACTATTAATGATTATCCTGCTCTAGGTACATTAAGTGGTTGCCCATACAGTGGTTTTCAAGGTTGTGTTGTGTGTGGCGAAGAGACACACTGCATTAGACTCCCTGAATCGAATAAGCAGAGTTATGCTGGTCATAGAAGATTTCTACCGTATGATCACCCGTTCAGAAGACAAAAGAAGGCATTCAATGGATAACAAGAGTTCTCACCCTCTCCAAAACCTATGAATGGGGAGGAAATATATAACAGGGTGAAATTTATAATTAATAAATAGGGAAAGGTTAATAAGGGCAAGGAGGCAGAAATCCAACAATCTACAAGTGGAAAAGGTGGGAAGATTAATAAAAAAAGAGAAAATCACACCAAGTGGGTACTTCAGATGTGGGCCAGCAAAATAATACATACTGGAAGAAATTCAATATATGGTATAGACAACTAAGGTATTGGCCCGACAATTTTGTTCCACATTGTATAGATTTTATGCATGTGGAAAAGAATGTGGGCGAGAGTTTAACAGGAACTGTGTTGAACGTTCCCGGGAAGACGAAAGATGGTTATAAAGCTCGATTGGATTTGGTTCATTATGGTTTAAAACCAAAGTTGCATCCTCAGATAGAAGGGAACAACACAACACTTCCCGCGGCAGGTTGTACATTGACAAAAGAGGAAAAAGACAAATTCTGTGAGACTTTATACAACTTAAGGGTTCCTCAAGGGTATTGTTCTAATTTTTCTAGTTTGGTGAGTCTAAAGGATAGGAAGTTGATCGGACTAAAATCACATGACTATCACATGCTCATGCAACAATTTTTTCCCATAGCAATTCGATCTATTATGCATCCACCCACCAGAGTTGCTATTACAAGGTTTTGTTTCTTTTTCAAATCAATATGTAGCAAAGAAATCATAGTGGATGAGCTCGATAAGTTGCAAGAGGAGTTATGTGTAACCTTATGTCTTCTTGAGAAACACTTTCCACCATCATTTTTTGATGTGATGATTCATTTAACCGTTCATCTAACTAGGGAAGTAAAATTATGCGGTCCAATATTCTTTAGATGGATGTACCCGTTTGAAAGGTTTATGAGGGTTATTAAGGGGCACGTGCGAAACAAAAATAGACCAGAAGGATGCATTGTAGAAGAGAATGTTGTAGAAGAGACAATTGAGTTTTTTAGTCAATTCCTTAAAAAGATGGATACTGTTGGTATTCCACCTGACAATCATAACAAATGTGGAATTCATAAAGGTGTAGATAGTAGCTCTATTACGGACGGTACTCCTCTATCATCTGCTAAATCGGTAGAAGTTTCTGCAGAACTATTCAGCAAAGCACATTTCTTTGTATTGCAAAATACATCTGAAGTACTCCCGTATATCAAGTAAGGTTTTTTACATGTATTTTTTTTTGTTATAATATTAACATTAACGTATTGACAGACGACAAATGGAATTTTTGGAACATCTACACCCTACTAAACGAAAGGCACATCTAGAATAAGAGCATAGTAAAACATTTGGTCATTGGTTACGAAAGGAGGTATATTCTTTTCAAATATGTTGTGTTCTTTGTTATTTTTGTCTTGATTTCTTAAATTCATAATCTAATTACAATTCAGGTAGAGAGAGAGTTAGGGGCCTGTAGAGAAAGTATAACAGAGACAATGAGATGGATTTCACATGGACCCAATAAGAACATTATTAAATACGATGTATATGCTATTAATGGATATACTTTTCGTACAAAAGCTCGTGAAGGTAAAGTTTACCAAAACAGTGGGGTTAGTGTTGTTGCAACTGACACATACATCAGTAAAGAAGTTGTAACATATGCCAAAAACACTTATTATGGTGTTTTACAAGAGATATGGGTACTAGATTATCATTTTAAAAGAATTCCAATTTTCATGTGTGACTGGGTTGACAATAGAAATGGGGTAAAAAGGGATAAATTTGGGGTACACACTAGTTGAACTAAAAAGATTAGGCCATAAAGGTGATCCCTTCATATTGGCCTCACAAGAACAACAAGTATTTTACGTGACAGACCCACTCGATCAAAAAATGTCTATTGTGTTCAAGACACCTCCCAAAAATTACAGGGATACATATGAAGATGTAGATGAAGAATTTAGTACTATTGTTCCTCATAATGATAACATATTGCCACGTGTAGACACACTTGACTTGCAGAAGGAAAATGATTATTTTCGTACTGATTGTCACGGTATTCTTATACGCACGGTACGTGTTTCTTAATGTCATGAATTACATTTGTAGCAATAATATTTTTCCTTCTTTTAACACTTAATGATCTTTATTTTTTGTTTGTAGAAGGGAAAGGCCAAAACTTGAGCATATCGTTATGTGGAGAATAAGAAAATGACAAAAAAATGACGATGTACTTTACTTAATATCTTTTTACCATATTATACCATCAAACTATTCTGGTGTAATATTGTTATAACTCAAAGATATCTTTTTTCGGTTTTTTACTGTTATATTGTTACACATGTTATAACATAAACTGCATGTAATAGCAATGTACTTTCGTTATGCAATGTTAAACAAGTTATGTTGTATTCATTTCATTTATTTATCATAATATTCTGTTAAAATAAGTTGTATTGTTTTCATTTTTAATGGTGTATTATCTGGTGCAATTAAAAGAATAGATGACAAAAAGGGCAATTTGGTCCTTTCTTATAACTCTTATTCAATACGACATTATTTTTCTTTTATGACTATATTTACATATAGACACATATAATAGCTGTAAACGTAACTAAATGCTACCTACACACACTATTTGTTTCTTTTTAAAGCCAATTCATAATATTTTGACACACAAAATAAAAGGTACATGACCATAAGTAACATATTCAATGAACGACCCCTAATTATAACGATAAGACATTATTTTTCTTTTATGACTATATTTACATATAGACACATATAATAACTGTAAACGTAACTAAATGCTACCTACACACACAATATTTGTTTATTCTTAAAGCCAATTCATAATATTTTGACACACATAATAAAAGGTACATGACCATAAGTAACCAATACTAACTTCTTTTAATTTCTTGCGTAAACTAAATACAACTACTACAGAACTGCCCTATGGACAGACAAATAATTAGTGTGACCATATGTATCACCTTTTAGCTACTTTGTCTGTTATGTGGCTAAAAAGGCACCAGGTTATAGAAACATAGAGAACTAACTCATGTGACGATACTTTTATCTACTGTCTCTCATAAAAAAAGTATGACAATCTTAATCGATACATGTGGCTGATTGTGACCTATGATCTCAGTGTTCGAGTGTGACTAATATTTGTCACATTTGGTATAATTAAGTGTGGTAAAAGTGTTGATTGTCTATATAATGACCACACAATCTAATTTAAATGTATCCAAAAACAGTCTCTAAATTTTTTTAGTGACCTTTGGCCACACTTTTAAGAAAAAGTGTCACAGGCCATTTTTCGGAAAGTGTGACCGTAGGTCATTTTTGTACTAGTGCTTGTCACCCTCTAACTGAAGCACATCACCAGCCCCGACAAGATACGTGGCACACCTTTATGGTGTGCGGAGTGCAACCATATTATAACTAGAAGTATTCGATGTATTTCATTTTTCACACCCTCCTCACTCCAAACTCTCTCGTCTATATCTCGAGTCCGACTTTTGGGATATTTTTGGGAGTCCGAGGAACTCCACTTCAGTGAAGCTCTGAGGCAGTAGGTCAGGAAAAGAAAAATGCTTGGTATCAAAGCCCTGCCCGCGATCCGTTTTTGCTAGGATTCATGTAGGTTAAGTTACGCTTCAAGTATAACGTATATTTGTATTCAAAGTTGTTGCAATGGATATATAAATAAGATTTATCAGTAATTCCATTTATAACACTGATTGATTTACTTACATGAGAGGTGTCTAAAATGGTCATGTTGGCTTAGTTGTTGGATTTCAGAAAGGCTATATACTGAAATGATCCTGCCTCCCAACTTTCCTGCCTGGCCAATCCTTGTTGGATAGAACTCTCGTTATTCATTGGGATTAGTGAAATATCTAGCTTTCATTACCAAATTGTCTTAGGAATTAATAAGTTATAGTATTACAGATTAATGCTCATTAGGCGCATTACCAGACAATGGGATCACCCAGATAGCTGTCAATCGTCTGAGTAACTGTCCATGTGAGTTATCTCACTATATTATGTATTACAATACATGTCTAAGTATGTTAGGATAGAGAACTAGTAGAGTAGAATTAACAGAATAGTCTCTTTGTGTTTAAGTGTAAATTAGTAGAGTATAAAGTATACATGCAACCGTAGAATCCAAAGTACATGTTCTACGTGCATAATTGTTGTGATATTAGAGTTAGTTAGAGGGTTGATGGTGGAACGCCCAAAGTACGGGAGCCTATAAACCCTCATAGATTTAGTTAGAAGGTTGATGGCAGAACGACAAAAGTACGAGAGCCTATAGACCCGCATAGATTTAGTTAGGGTTGATGGAAAAATGACCAAAGTACAAGAGGCTATAGACCTACATAGATTTAGTTAGGGTTAATGGTGGATTGACCAAAGCACGGGAACCTATAGACCCGCATAGATCTAGTTAAGGTTGATGGTAGAACGAAAAAAGCATGGGAGCCATTGTTTGTATACATGTATATGTATTGTGGTATATAGTATTTTGGGGAACTCAAGAAGCCTGGTGCTTACCCAGTTGAATATAAATATTCTTCAGCTACTATATCGAATTGTAAGAAGGGAAAGGTTTGATTGTACATATGCGCATTCATAACATGTTTCCACATAATGTAATTATATTCTGATATATTTAAGTGAATAAAAATGAAAAATAAGGGTTGAAAACCTGGACGTTACAATAGAATTCCTATAATGTCTCCAAAAAGCTAATAAGGAAGAACCATTTTGAGAGGATTTCTCAAAAATCACTAACCCTAGGAGAGAGGTAAGATTTTTGAAAATAAGAGAAGGGGAGAAAGGGTGGACAATTCTTTTAGAAAGAATTAGCACATAGGGTTTAATTTTAACACCGCAAAATTTTTGAGCTTTTTCAAACTTTGAAATGCTATGGTTTTAAAATATTTTCGGATATTAAACCACATTTAACAAAAACCAGTCCCAGAAAACAATTACAATTAAGAGTTGCGTGCTACCATTAAGCATCTTACAAACCATAGCAAGAAAATAAGAATTTCATCCATACAATAATTAAGGAACTTAACAAATTCCACTCCGATCTCTATCTCTTAACTTCTAACTTCTTTTTATCCTCTTTTCTTCTTAGGTACAACCTGGGATACATGGAATTGAAAAGAGATACGTAAGACCACAATGTCTCGTGAGCTACGTGGGTTTGTGACCCAAAAAATTTATCACATTTTCATCAAAAACATTTCATATTTGAAAAACATATTTCAAATAGGCATTTCCACATTCCGTTCTATATCAAAAACATTTCATCTTTGTAAAACATATTTCAAATAGACATTTTTCCACATTCTATTCCATATCAAAACATTTCATCTTTTAGAAAATGTATTCCAAATAAACATTTTTCCACATTCCGTTCCATATAAAAACATTTCATTAGTCATAACATAATTCAAAAGTCATTTCTTTTCACATTCCATTCCTTCTTTCATTAAGGGCTAATTCCGGTGTGAACTGTTACCATTTTTATACTTAGGTCGTAGCAATATCCCCAAGTTTTTACCAAAGTGGAAAGAACAAATCAATCCACCAAGGCATCATTTCCATTAGGACATCTATCTCGCGAAGGGGAGGCGCCACCCCGATAGATTCCTCTATATCCCGTTACGGGGACCTCATGGCTCGAGCAATATATTCATATCATTAGAGTCCGATTCTTTCCAGTTCATTTCATCACTTTCCATATCTTTTCATTACTTTCATTTCTTGTCATTACTTTCCATTTCTTGTTATTACTTTCCATGATTTATATAAAAAAAAGTCATTGCCAGGAGCTGATAAACCTCCAGTCGCCAGCATCTTTTCTTTTTGACCTCTTCTCTGAGATGGACATATAAGGAACCACTGGGATTTTTTGGGCACCAGGTGGTACTGTTGCTTTGATACTCTTGGCCACAATTAGGTATATCCAAGCAAAACAGAAGAAATAAAAGGAATTACGATTTGGGCTCACGACTTACAAATGGGCTGCTTGAGATTTTATTTTATTAGGCTGGTTTATTTAAATGGCCTAGTTTTTTCAATAATAAATTAGACAATCAACCATTCAAACGCTCAAGTATTGAAATTTCATTCAACACAATCTGATTTTGGAAGGTGTGTTCGGTGTGCTCCACTCGGCCTTCTAAAAGAAAAAATAAAAAGGAGAGGAGAAAAAAGCAAAGGGTTAGCATTTTTTCCCACAATCGAACAAATTGGCTGATTAATTAGTAAATGGGTTCCATAAATTCCATTTTGGGCTTCACAAAAATCAGTATGTGCATTTTATTGGGCTAATCCATCACAAAATAAAATGGGCTACCTTTGCAAGACAAAATAAGTTGTTTAAAGACTGCGCACCGCAAGCCCCGCTCAACCAGAATACGCGTCGCGGCCCGGATCACTCGATAATTTCATATATATATATATATATATATATATATATATATATATATATATATATATATATATATATATATATATATATATATATAAAAGGAGGGAGAAGAGTAGTACATTACTACTACTACTCGTGAAGCATTCCGAAATAGCCATCAGCAACTGCGCTGCGCGGTCATCAGCAGTCGTGTTGACCAATCCCGGGAAGTCTCGCTAATCAACTCTCACATTCATGTTGACCAACCCCCGCTAGTCTTACCGCCCAGCTCTTAGTAGTCGCACAGCTCGACCTACAGCAGCGACACGACCTAGCTCAGCAGCTGTAAAGCCCAACCATCAGCAGCTACTTTGTCTGATTCCCAGCAGTCGCGCTGCTTAGCTCTCGCCAGCCGTGCTACCTAGTTTTGTTAGTCCTTGGGTTGCCTAGCTCTCTCCAGCAGCTATGTATCTCGCCTTTCAGTGGCTATACATCCGTCTTTCCCTTTCTTCGCCTCCTCTAAAAAAAAGAGGGGGGGGGGGGATAGGGTTGGTACGACACTATGTAGAAGTGATTTTTATTCCCAAGGGGAAGAGTTAAAGTACATGAAGAACTGACACTACACATGATGGTGCATCCCCGAGGTGACATTGGTATGCCGGATTGAAAGAGTAGCCTCGTATTTCAACCCTCAGGAGGCTCGTTGCCCAGTTCTCAGTGGTCATGTTGCTCATCTATTGCTAGCAGCTCGATGCTCAGTTCTCAACGACCTTGCTGACTAGTTCCTGACAGCAGTCTCGCTACGCACCTCCTAACAACAACTACACTATCAAGCTCTAATGTGACACCCCAAAACCGGAACGACGGAAACGTTCTGGGGTGGAGGACGTCATGTCAAGTATCACAACACATGTAGTATAGTAATAAAAGTACAACAACCATTGCATTAATAGTAATAGTTTTACATAGGTTACATTTAGCAACAACATCAAAAGTAGATATAGAGAATAACATAAAATGCAGCTCGGTACAAGGCTGTCTTCACAAAAGCTCTCGGAGTGTACCTGTCTACTGACGACCTGAGAATACAAGTTATTTTGAAAGAGAGTATCAGCATTTTAATGCTGGTGAGTTCATAAGTATTTTAATGACATTGATAAAAATACATGTTTTTCCTCAAAATGATCTCATTAGGTGATGGTGATAAAATTTTATAGCGTATTTGAATACCTTCCCGAAAATCCTATATTTTCTTATTAACAGTAGTCTTCTACCAAGACCAGACTGTTTTGAGTTTAACGAAATGAGTTTATCTAATAAAAGCAGTCTTCTACCAAGACCCAACTGTTTTGTGTTTAAAGAGCATTTTTCCCTAATGTTACTATCATTATCAAAATATAGTTTTACATTAATGAGTATGTGGGAAAGCCACAATTACATGTAATAGGGAAGATAATACTTTACTTCAGCAATGACTTTGCTGCCTATAATGTAATAAAAATGCAGACTCCGGATAGTATTTGATGGACAATACACCTCGGAGAGTCTAAATGAATGAAATACAGACTCCAGGTGGTATTAAATGAACAATACGCCTCGGAGAGTCTAAATGAATGAAATACAGACTCCAGGTGGTATTAAATGAACAATACGCCTCGGAGAGTCTAAATGAATGAAATACAGACTCCAGGTGGTATTAAATGAACAATACGCCTCGGAGAGTCTAAATGAATGAAATACAGACTCCAGGTGGTATTAAATGAACAATACGCCTCGGAGAGTCTAAATGAATGAAATACAGACTCCAGGTGGTATTAAATGAACAATATGCCTCGGAGAGTCTAAATGAATGAAATACACACTCCAGGTGGTATTAAATGAACAATACGCCTCGGAGAGTCTAAATGAATGAAATACAGACTCCAGGTGGTATTAAATGAACAATACGCCTCGGAGAGTCTAAAGTAGCCTTTAATCCTAAGTAGGTTAGTTTAAAGGTTTAAAATGTAGCCTAGTGTATAACTAGGAAAGTATATTATGATGGTTTTATATGTAGAAAATACCATGATAATACTTATTACCTTAAAGCCATGAATTATAAGGTAAGTGAAAAGATACTCGTAACCATACTGATTGACGGGTGTAAACACGACGACCTGATGGCGTGGAAATGAATGTGACATTTGTCACCCCTTGGCTTGGTCGGCCGGGACTGTAGCTAGCAGTCAGGATGTGGGATGGTCTGTCCCGTATAGATCTATACACACAATACCCGCTCTCCCTCCAGGAGACTCTGGTTACCAACTTGACAACGGTGAAATCTGCGTCATGAGGATGTATCTAGTGTTTTGATTTTTATAAACCTTTCTTTTTATTAAAAGTATAAGTTTTTAGAATATTGATATAGCTAAGTTCTCCTTCATGAAAGTTATGGTTGGTTTCTAAACTATACCTATTATAGTTTACTTGAGAGGTTATCTAGGTACCTTTGCTACCCAAGGGTATTGAACTGAAGTGAGAGTTTTAATATCTAACCAGATATATATATATAATATATAACTAGGACTTCAACGACACTTGGACAAATAATCGGATGCTCTAAGTCCACAACCAAACAAGGAACAGCAAATAAAGCGGGCTATCAGTCCTAAGTCCTTCAAACCCTACTTATATAACTATATCTATATAGACCTGAATCTATCAAGAATATAAGTTTAAAAGACTTTGAGAAAAGCTTAGTAATTCAAAAAGAGATTTTAGTGTTTTAAAAGAGATTTGAAAACGAGAATTGAAAACCTTTAGCTGAATAAAACAGTTTAACATGCAAAAATCTATTTACTTGACAGTTATTAATCACATGTGATTGATATAATAACTTAGCAGTTCAACTTGTATTCCCCCCATAAAAGCATTTAAAATTATTTCAAAGGTTGATTAAGGGGTATGAACTCACCTGTAGTGGGTGATTCGGATGAACGGATGGTATAGGATGCTAAGTGTCAAGTGAGGACTTGAACACACACACGAATCCTACGTAACATATAATGACACATATAAGCATCTAATTAGTCCTTTAACAACTAATTAAATAAGTTAAGACACCCTAATACATGGATAACACTTTGCTTCAAGTGCTAGGAGTGCTAAAGGGTTGCATCTAAGGAGAATATGGCCTCACATTGGAGTTTACTTCTCATTTGGCAACAAAACATGAGTTTACGGTTTTTGGCCAGTTCCCCCATGAGTTTACAGCCGTAAACTCATGGTAATTGGCATCATTGGGTATTTTAAGGTCTTATACCCATCAAGGAAGTGTTCTAGGTTTGTACCAAAGGCTTATGAAGGGACTAGGGATCAAAATGGCTCATCATTGGAGTTTACGGTCCTTGGACCATCCTTGGGAGTTTACGGCCGTAAACACATGTGTTTATGGTCGTAAACCCATGAGTTTACGGCCGTAAACTCATGGTTACCCCCAACCATTTCGTGTTTTGGTGTTTCTAGCTCATGCATGCAAGGTTCTAGTCCAATATCCAAGCCCTAGATGGTGTTAGTGGCACTTAAACACCACTAGATGGTGTTTACGGTTCAAGGATATCCCTTGACCATAAACCCATGTGTTCTTGAGGTTTTCTTGGTGTTCTTCCATGTTTTAACAAGTATACTAAGCAAACAACTAGATAGGAGGAGTGTACTTACTTATAGGAAGCTTGTAAGAGTGTTTAGGGGCCAAGAACACTAGTGTGTGTTCTTGGTGTTCTTGGTGTTTTGAAGAACACTTGAAGATCTATGAAAAAGGCAAGATTTCATGGATGAAATCGTGTATAAACACTAGATAGAGTGTTATATTAACAAATCTAGGGAAGAAACACTTACATTTTTGGAAGATTGGATGAAATGTGATATGATACTTGAGAGAGAATTGGGGGTGTTCTTCAGCTAGGGAGTGAAAAATGAGCCAAAAATGACCAAGTGTCATATTTATACTCTTTAGAGTTTAGGGCCGTAAACTCCATGTTTAGGGCCGTAAACTCCAAACTCTTGGAGTTTTGAGACTTAAGTTATGTATGACAACCTCTAAGGTATACTTCCTTTTATTTGTTCGTTTGACGAATATAAAATAAAACACCCAAACGGACTGAAAACCGGCCAAAAACGTACTGAAATGAATTTGGCTACTATTTGTAGTGCTTGACTGTAGAGTTTATCCAAATGAAAATTTCGGGTTGTCACATCATCCCCCCGTTAGAGGGAATTTTGTCCCGAAATTAGAGTTCAAGCAACTAAGTTATTATAAAATAACTAAGCAAAAGATGGGGATATTTTAAGTTTCATTTGATCCTCGCGCTCCCAAGTGAACTCCGGTCCTCACTTGGCGTTCCAGCGAGCCTTCACGACTGGGATGCGGATTTGTTTTGTTCGCTTGACCTCTTGGCCCATGATCTCTACAGGTTCTCCTATGAAGTTGAGGCTCTCGTTGATTTCGATCTCGTCGAGTGGGATTACAAGAGCCTCGCCGGACAAGCACTTTTTTTTAAGTTTTAGACATGGATAGATTAGGGCGGAAATTATGGAATCCCTAAAGCAGTTGAGGTCTGACGAATGCTGGACTATTTCTTATCAAGAATCTCTGATGGCCCTAAGTTCTTGGAAAGATAGAATGTTTCAGTATCTAAAACATAATGTACTTCCATGGTGAGATCATCACTTGGAGTGATCGTCATTCTGAAGTTCCAAAAGTTCTCTCTTACTGAGGGTGTAGTCCTTTTGATTGGTTCTTAGGAAGCTTAGGTCTTCTTCGGATTCGTATTTCCTACTGGTTGGCTTTCGGAGGTTTTCTGGATCATTGGAGATGCTGACTATATGCTGGCATCTATTGGTTACGTGGCATCTATCTCAGCCCAGTGCAAAATGGACCTGCACTTCTGACTCCTGAGGTGTTTCTAACGGAATTTCTCAAAGTCAGTATAATAGAGGGTTTTACCAGACGATGCTTAATTTGTGGAATCAGGCGTGAATGGATGGTCGTAGCCAATGTTTTTGACCCTTACGACTCGAGTTACTTTTCTTAACTGAGGGTGTCGGCTACTATGTTGGGTTAACCGGGATGACAACAATTTCGAATTTGTAGTCATTTTTTTTTGTAGCTCAACCCACAATTGTTTCCTTGACTTCAGCTCCTTCTCTAAGGGTATATGATGAAGGACTTTATTTTGAAGGTTCATGGTAGACCTCATACTCGGCTCAATCACTATTACTCGGTGTATGCAAGTTGTATATAATTGAGATTGACAGGATGTTCAGATGTGTGTCCCCACCCCAAACCCACAACCAAACAAGGAACAGAGAGTAGGGAGGAAGCACACATCTTAAATTTTATTGATCTAAATTATATACCACTCTAATGCATATACTCAGTAGTAGTAATTTAATCCCATGAGTTCTTTTCTCTTGATTCACGAACTAGCTCGTGCGGTGCAAATGGCCTTTCTGGAGGATCTACTGAGTAGGCCTCGGGCGGTTATTGTCTTCCGAAATATTTGCGGTGCCCATCGCTTCTGGTTTTAATGTCTAATGGAGTTGGTTAACAGCGCGTGATACCTCTCTCCTGGGTACTTCTGAAGGTTGGATGAGAAAGACGATCGATGGTTCACATTAGGTTTTTCCTTATTAGGTTCAAAAGAACCTTTAATTGACGCTTAGGATATGGTGAAAGTTCTTTTTACACAGCACTAGGAATTTTCGCATGGTCGAGCCATGACTGACGGCGGTGTCGAAATTCACAACCATCGACATAATATGGAATGAAGATTGATAGGACCAGGTGCTGAACAGAGCACACAAGTTCATAGCGTTTCGGGTTCGTCCATAGTATTACTATCGCGAATACTTGGACCGATATGATTTAACGCTGAACGTTAGGGGTCCTGATGTTTTGGAATAATGTACTTTTCATGAATAGATTCCTCACGAGGCCTCTCTATAATCGCCTCGTACACACTAGTCATGGATAATTAAGATTAAATAGACTGTTGACTGAGCGACTCCGCCCTAAATCCACAACCAGACAAGGAACAGGAAATAAGGCCGCATCACTCACTCAAGGTTTATCCATCCCAATTACAAATGGCCTTAATGTATATACTAAGCCATCATAGCTTTACCTGATGGGTTTTTAAGTTTTACAGCAGTGCTGCGACTTTTGCCTTAATGAGGGAGTAATTACAATTAGAATCGATTATTTAAAGTTTTCAACTAGTTACTTAAGGTTGAGAGACGTACCAAAATTCTACCGGGTTCCTTGATGTTTCCCCCTAGGCATTAGGGTTAAACTCCTCCTGCGCCTTTGTCATTTCTTTCAGTTGGGCAGTCCCTCTTAAAGTATCCAATTTCACCACATAGGTGGCATATTGGACTGGTCCCTACATTGGTGGTTGATGTAATAAACTCAACCGGGGTCCTACAGTTTCGAGCGGTATGACCCTTCATGTTGCACCTAACACAAAAGGGTTCTCGACAGACTCCATAATTATGGTAGTCACACTTGCTGCAATGGGGGAGGTCTCCTAGGTATGGTCTTCTTGGTATCGAGACAGGCGGGTCGACAGGGGTATTGATCACCTCAGCTTGCTGCCCCTCAAAGGGTCCTTGAGTCGAGGTACTTCCCTCCTCGTTCCCAAACTTCCTTTTCAGTGGATTTGGTTGGAGTTCTTGGGTGACTTTGCACGCGGGTGTTGGTTGTTGCTGTCCATCGCCAAGATCGGGATTCCCGATAGTGCTCCTGCTAACATTGGCGTTGTTAGCATTCAGGTGAGCCATGACAGCTGCTACGGCTGCTGAAACTGCAGCTTGGAACGTAGCTTCATCGATCTGAAGAGTCGGTGTCTTGCTAGCAGGTTGGTTACGTTTCTTTGGAGGCATGGTTTTCCCTACACGATGAGGAACACAAGTTGATGAGAAATGATGGTTACTCCTTGACGTATCTATCTTTACTATAATAGGCATAAAATTTTTCCCGCGCTTTGAGTTATGGTTCTCTAAGTGTCGACCTACATCCCTATGATGCAGTCCTGGTAACAAGGTAGAAGTAAGGGTATCGGAAAGCCATAAATCGGATGTCGTTCCAACTAAGTTATCTTTATACTGGAGAGGTTCACTCTCCGGCTTTGAAAAGATTTGAAAGAATTCCGGAACGAGGATTACACAAGAAAAGGCTCATGAAAGTTTAGAGTTAAACACTCTCAATCGAGATTTTGCGATCCGATTTATTTATCCTTGTCGCGACAGGAAAGACGATTTGCCTAACACATAGTGTGAGTAGTGTAATCACTAACTCACTAAGTTGTATTATTTTATGGGTTATTAGCGTGACGTTAAGGAGGTAAAAACACTTCTCGGGTTCCATGCATTGGCTCCCGCTGTCCACCTTTTATCCTTGGTTGAAACAAGCGTTGGTTTTCTTCGGGTACTTATATAGGGTTCTCTTCCCTTGTAGACATATTGAATTTCCCCTCCGTCTTACTTCCGATTCTGACTCTGATCGTCATCACTTCATAATGGGTGACTGGAATCTCGGAAGTTCAGGCGAATTTCCCACCGATGTCCCTAAAAGGGTATAGGCACAGGGCGATTTCAATAGTCTCATCACTGTTCAATTATTTCCTACTTGGGAATCTCCTTAATGAACCTCTTCTGGGTCTTTATCAACTCCTCTGTCGGTTACTGAAGTGGATAAGGTTCTCTAAAGGGGTTTATGCGAGAATGGGAATGTCTAAAGAATCTTACGAGATTATTCAAACATTTTACTGGGTGATCCATACCGAGTCTTGCTACAATTACATAGTGTACACAAATCATATATAACTTAGATCTAATAGGCCTTCGAATATGTGATACTACTCTATATCCACATCCAAACAAGGAAAAGGAAGTAGAGCGAAACCACACATTCTCAGCCTATGAGATCCTAACTATATATAACCTTGGGAGCATACACTCTGTAATTATAGACCAATCTGTAAGGATCTTTTTAGTTTTCACGCAAGGTTATCTATGGTTCCTAAAATACCCCTATAGTATTTTAATTACATGCTTGATTCTAAAACTTCTGAACATGCTTTTGGGTTTATTGTTAGTCTTTTAGTATCATAAAATACTCCTATAGTATTTTAAACTTTATGTTTGGCTCTAGCATTCCTATATGGTAAGTTTCAGATTCATTGCAACACCACCATCACTCCCAAACACACGTTA
This sequence comes from Lactuca virosa, assembly GCF_052849685.1. Classification (NCBI taxonomy): domain Eukaryota; kingdom Viridiplantae; phylum Streptophyta; class Magnoliopsida; order Asterales; family Asteraceae; genus Lactuca; species Lactuca virosa. Next base: position 88,549,993 of record NC_136432.1, read on the forward strand.
GTCGCATCTCGAATAAATATAGTTGATCAGGTTATATTTATTCCAGCTTACGATTACATAACTGCCCAGGTTTGACGGTAATGGTCAACATCCAAAGACTTTTATTCTTATTCTTCTTGTGATACTTGTTCGGGTTTTTATATTCTGGGTGTTCTTATACTTTTGTAAAATATGGTTATATTTTAAAGTATAATTCTTGGTCAGAGTGTTTTTATCCCATTGTATTTATAGGTTGTATATCTTTTATGATTTGATATACTGAGCTCACTATAAACAATGCTCTGATACCAATCTGTCACACCCCAAAACCGGAACGGCGGAAACGTTCTGGGTGGAGGACGTCATGTCAAGTATCACAACACATGCAGTATAGTAATCAAAGTACAACAACCATTGCATTAATAGTAATAGTTTTACATAGGTTACATTTAGCAGCAACTTCAAAAGTAGATATAGAGAATAACATAAAATGCAGCTCGGTACAAGGCTGTCTTCACAAAAGCTCCCGGAGTGTACCTGTCTACTGACGACCTGAGAATACAAGTTATTTTGAAAGAGAGTATCAGCATTTTAATGCTGGTGAGTTCATAAGTATTTTAATGACATTGATAAAAATACATGTTTTTCCTCAAAATGATCTCATTAGGTGATGGTGATAAAATTTTATAGCGTATTTGAATACCTTCCCGAAAATCCTATATTTTCTTATTAACAGTAGTCTTCTACCAAGACCAGACTGTTTTGAGTTTAAAGAAATGAGTTTATCTAATAAAAGCAGTCTTCTACCAAGACCCAACTGTTTTGTGTTTAAAGAGCATTTTTCCCTAATGTTACTATCATTATCAAAATATAGTTTTACATTAATGAGTATGTGGGAAAGCCACAATTACATGTAACAGGGAAGATAATACTTTACTTCAGCAATGACTTTGCTGCCTATAAGGTAATAAAAATGCAGACTCTGGATAGTATTTGATGGACAATACACCTCGGAGAGTCTAAATGAATGAAATACAGACTCCAGGTGGTATTAAATGAACAATACGCCTCAGAGAGTCTAAAGTAGCCTTTAATCCTAAGTAGGTTAGTTTAAAGGTTTAAAATGTAGCCTAGTGTATAACTAGGAAAGTATATTATGATGGTTTTATATGTAGAAAATACCGTGATAATACTTATTACCTTAAAGCCATGAATTATATGGTAAGTGAAAAGATACTCGTAACCATACTGATTGACGAGGGTAAACACGACGACCTGCTGGCATGGAAATGAATGTGACATTTGTCACCCCTTGGCTTGGTCGGCCGGGACTGTAGCTAGCAGTCAGGATGTGGGATGGTCTGTCCCGTATAGATCTATACACACAATACCCGCTCTCCCTCCAGGAGACTCTGGTTACCAACTTGACAACGGTGAAATCTGCGTCATGAGGATGTATCTAGTGTTTTGATTTTTATAAACCTTTCTATTTATTAAAAGTATAAGTTTTTAGAATATTGATATAGCTAAGTTCTCCTTCATGAAAGTTATGGTTGGTTTCTAAACTATACCTATTATAGTTTACTTGAGAGGTTATCTAGGTACCTTTGCTACCCAAGGGTATTGAACTGAAGTGAGAGTTTTAATATCTAACCAGATATATATATATATATATATATATATATATATATATATATATATATATATATATATATATATATATATATATATATATAATATATAACTAGGACTTCAACGACACTTGGACAAATAACCGGATGCTCTAAGTCCACAATCAAACAAGGAACAACAAATAAAGCGGGCTATCAGTCCTAAGTCCTTCAAACCCTACTTATATAACTATATCTATATAGACCTGAATCTATCAAGAATATAAGTTTAAAAGACTTTGAGAAAAGCTTAGTAATTCAAAAAGAGATTTTAGTGTTTTAAAAGAGATTTGAAAACGAGAATTGAAAACCTTTAGCTGAATAAAACAGTTTAACATGCAAAAATCTATTTACTTGACAGTTATTACTCACATGTGATTGATATAATAACTTAGCAGTTCAACTTGTATTCCCCCCCATAAAAGCATTTAAAATTATTTCAAAGGTTGATTAAGGGGTATGAACTCACCTGTAGTGGGTGATTCGGATGAACGGATGGTATAGGATGCTAAGTGTCAAGTGAGGACTTGAACACACACACGAATCCTACGTAACATATAATGACACATATAAGCATCTAATTAGTCCTTTAACAACTAATTAAATAAGTTAAGACACCCTAATACATGGATAACACTTTGCTTCAAGTGCTAGGAGTGCTAAAGGGTTGCATCTAAGGAGAATATGGCCTCACATTGGAGTTTACTTCTCATTTGGCAACAAAACATGATTTTACGGTTTTTGGCCATTTCCCCCATGAGTTTACTGCCGTAAACTCATGGTAATTGGCATCATTGGGTATTTTAAGGTCTTATACCCATCAAGGAAGTGTTCTAGGTTTGTACCAAAGGCTTATGAAGGGACTAGGGATCAAAATGGCTCATCATTGGAGTTTACGGTCCTTGGACCATCCTTGGGAGTTTACGGCCGTAAACACATGTGTTTATGGTCGTAAACCCATGAGTTTACGGCCGTAAACTCATGGTTACCCCAACCATTTCGTGTTTTGGTGTTTCTAGCTCATGCATGCAAGGTTCTAGTCCAATATCCAAGCCCTAGATGGTGTTAGTGGCACTTAAACACCACTAGATGGTGTTTACGGTTCAAGGATATCCCTTGACCGTAAACCCATGTGTTCTTGAGGTTTTCTTGGTGTTCTTCCATGTTTTAACAAGTATACTAAGCAAACAACTAGATAGGAGGAGTGTACTTACTTATAGGAAGCTTGTAAGAGTGTTTAGGGGACAAGAACACTAGTGTGTGTTCTTGGTGTTTTGAAGAACACTTGAAGATCTATGAAAAAGGCAAGATTTCATGGATGAAATCGTGTATAAACACTAGATAGAGTGTTATATTAACAAATCTAGGGAAGAAACACTTACATTTTTGGAAGATTGGATGAAATGTGATATGATACTTGAGAGAGAATTGGGGGTGTTCTTGAGCTAGGGAGTGAAAAATGAGCCAAAAATGACCAAGTGTCATATTTATACTCTTTAGAGTTTACGGCCGTAAACTCCATGTTTGGGGCCGTAAACTCCAAAGTCTTGGAGTTTTGAGACTTAAGTGATGTACGACAACCTCTAAGGTATACTTCCTTTTATTTGTTCGTTTGACGAATATAAAATAAAACACCCAAACGGACTGAAAACCGGCCAAAAACGTACTGAAATGAATTTGGCTACTATCTGTAGTGCTTGACTATAGAGTTTATCCAAATGAAAATTTCGGGTTGTCACATCTATGTAGCACCGCCACATAGCTCTCCGCAAACAGTCAAGACGCTGAGGCATCAATTATTAGTACGACTAGCGATGCAACAAAGCGTCAGGTACCATTCCACTTTAACCCAAAATGATCACACGATCTAGACGCATAGATTATGGGGTGCTACGCCCAAGCATGCGAGGTTCAGTACCCTCGCCTCGAGTCGCATGGCTTCTCAACCCGACTCCATTATAGCGGCAAGCTCCGCATGCGAGGTTCAATACCCTCGCCTCGAGTCGCGTGGCTTCTCAGCCCGATTCCATTATAGCGGCAAGCTCCGCATGCGAGGTTCAGTACCCTCGCCTCGAGTCGTCTGGCTTCTCGGCACGACTCTATTATAGCGGCAAGCTCCGCATGCGAGGTTTAGTATCCTTGCCTCGAGTCGCCTGGCTTCTCAACCCGACTCCATTATTGCGGCAAGCTCCGCCTGCAAGGTTCAGTATCCTTGCCTCGAGTCACCTGGCTTCTCAGCCCGACTCCATTATTTCGGCAAGCTCTGCCTGCAAGCTTAAGCATCCTTGTCTTGAGTCGTTTGGCTTCTCAGCCCGACTCTATTATTGCGACAAGCTCCGTATGCGAGGTTCAGCACCCTCGCCTCGAGTCGCCTGGCTCCCCATCCCGGCTCCACTACAACAGCATGCTCCGCCGACAAGGCTAAAAGGCTTGCAACCTTTGGCTATATGATTCCACGCAATGCTCTCCCGCGTGATTTATCTACGATCGTTGGCATCAAAGCCCGATCCATCCCACGCGATGCTCTCCCGCGTGATTTATCTACGAGCGTTGGCAGCCAAGCCCGGTACATCCCACGCGATGCTCTCCCGCGTGATTTATCTACGATCGCTGGCAGCCAAGCTCGGTCCATCCCACGCGCTGCTCTCCCGCGTGATTTATCTACGATCGTTGGCAGCCAAGCCCGATCCATCCCACGCGATGCTCTCCCGCGCGATTTATCTACGATCGTTGGTAGCCAAGCCCGATCCATCCCGCGCGATGCTCTCCCGCGTGATTTATCTACGATCGTTGGCAGCCAAGCCCGGTCCATCCCACGCGATGTTCTCCTGCATGATTTATCTACGATCGCTGGCAGCCAAGCCTGGTCCATCCCACGCGATGCTCTCCCACATGATTAATCTACGATCGTTGGTAGCCAAGCCCGATCCATCCCACGCGATGCTCTCCCGCGTGATTTATCTACGACCGTTGGCAGCCAAGCCCGATCCATCCCACGCGATGCTCTCCCGCGTAATTTATCTACGATCGCCGGCAACCGAGCCCGATCCATTCCACGCGATGCTCTCCCGCGTGATTTATCTACGATCGCTGGCAGCCAAGCCCGATCCATTCCACGCGATGCTCTCTCGCGTGATCTATCTACGATCGTTAGCAGCCAAACCCGATATGTTACACGCGATGCTTTCCCGCATGACATCTCCATGTTCGCTGGCTACTAAGCCCGAGCTATTCTCCTAAGTCACGCAACATAAGTCACGCATCGTCGCGCACCATAAGTCGCACATCACAAGTTTATTCCACGTCTAACACCATGATCTCGATGTTTCCTATCTCACAGTCATCACGGTTCTCTTGTGCTCGGACGATCGATGAAGTGTTATCCACATCACATCCTGCTATAGTGAGGATACTCTCCAGCAAGAAGGTCATCCCGAACGCGGCCCTGCTACCTACGACCCCACAACACCTCTGTTTCCTGGCTCTCGGAAATGGTCTTGCTGTGCAACCCTACCTGTAGCCTCGTCGTGTATCCCACAACACCTCTGTTTCCTGGCTCTCGGAAATGGTCTTGCTATGCAACCCCAACCTATAGCCCCACTGCCTATCCCTCAACAATTCTATTGTATGGCTATCGGCAATATTCTCGCTGCGTGACCCTCGCTAGCAACCTAATCGCCCAGCTCTCGGAATCTCTTCCACTTATATTATGGTCAACAACCTTACGGTTTATTGGTTTGACAACATAGTCTGACGCGACTACCTACGCTACCCACATCAGACTGGGGGGAATCCAGTTAGGTATACTGTAGTTTGGAAACACCTTCAGGACGGTTACTGGTTCTTATGCAAAGAATACTGTGTAGATGGTTATCGGTGACATTCTGTTTGTGGCTACGTCGGATAACAGTCTTAGGGACTGAAGGGCAAGCTTACGCTTCTTAGCTACCTCGACCCGACATTTTATCGACATCAGAGTCGCATAACACTCTTTAGCAGCCTCGCTCTGCAAAACATTGCCAGCAACCGTTACGTTGCATCGCACCGATCAACTCGCACTCCTCTCAACGAAGGAGTATCAAGCCAGCTCAAACCACATAAGCAATGCTTGGCTCTTCGCACAACCCCACGACTCTCGTGGGCGAGGTTCGGTCGTTCTCTCTATTATTTAATGTATTGGAGCTTTATCTAGTCCGATCCGATTGTCAGTAACCCAATTGCATCAGACTAGGGGGACTTGACGACGCACAATTTATATGACTAGTTCCAGTCCGATGTCATTGGCCGCGTACCAATAACACCAGACTGGAGGGACTTGATGATGTATGGTCCACTAGCATAGCTCAAACAGCTCTAGCGTGCCAGCCTGGCCTGGCACGCTCCTGCCAGCCTTGCCTGGCGTTCCCTTGCCAACCTTGCTGGGGACTCCCTTGCCAGTCCTGCTGGGGACTCTCCTACCGGCCCGGCCAGGCGCTCCCTCGCCTGGCGCTCTCCTGCCTTCCTTTCCTAGTGCGCGCCCGCCAGCCCCGCCCGGCACCTCCGGGCGGCCTTGCCCAGCTCCTTGCTAGTTGGGCCTGAATTGGGTTGACCCAAGGACTGACCCAATTCCCCTTGACCAAATTGTCCACTATAAATAGAATAGTGCCTCCTCCATGAAAGAGTGCTCTTTCCCAAGTGGTTCAGCCACCACTAAGATCTTTCCCTAGGGTTCTTCCCCCATGGCTCAGCCGACACTACACTCCGGCCGGGTGGCTCAGCCGCCACCCGCCGCCGTCAACCACCATACACCACCACAAGCACCAAGATGGTCCTCTCTAGCTAAAGAGAGCCATTTCAGATCTTCTAGCTGATATAACTTGATCGTCGGTGTCCGCTCCTGGGAAACAGTACCTAGGACGGCTCTAACGACTTTGCACTGTGATGTCCAGATCTCCGCCGCAGCAGAAGACCAGAAGACTCGCCGGAGGTCGATGTCGCATCATATACCTTAGTGAAAACTTATTTCAAAACTAAAGCATCTATATTTCAAAACATTTCAAACACATTTTCAAAACATTCGATCTTCCAAAACATTCTTTGCTTTCAAAAACATTATTGCCTTCAAGGTATTCTTTCAAAATATCCTTTTCAAAAACATTTGAAACTTTCATGTCAAAACATTTCATATATCAAACATTAGTTTTTCTTTATCATAAAAATCATTTTTCCACATACCCTAAAATGGGAAAATGCCAACACGTACTTACCTCAATCACAAGAAGGATAGCTGGTCCACTTATAGTTCCTTTCCTTAGAGCAACACTCTCAAATATAACCTATATATCATATAAGTATAGGTCAATCCAAATGAAAAAAATACCACTCATAGTTTATATTACTAATTTTTATTACTTTAACTCATTCCATATGTAAATATATGAATGTAGGCGAAAACCATGCGTAAATTCGAGTTTGTATGCAAAAGTTGTGAGGAAAATACTAAAGTTCAGATTTTTGGTCGAGCTGGGCACTCTGCTGTCTGTGCACGGGACGCGTGCCTGACCACGCGGTTCGTGTCCCGTAGCAGCCCCAACACCCCCAAAAACTCACCTTTTGAGTCTTAAACTTGCTTAGATTGTTTTGGTCTATCTCTTAACTTCTAACTTCTTTTTATCCTCTTTTCTTCTTAGGTACAACCTGGGATACATGGAATTGAAAAGAGATACGTAAGACCATAATGTCTCGTGAGCTACGTGGGTTTGTGACCCAAAAAATTTATCACATTTTCATCAAAAACATTTCATATTTGCAAAACATATTTCAAATAGGCATTTCCACATTCCGTTCTATATCAAAAACATTTCATCTTTGTAAAACATATTTCAAATAGACATTTTTCCACATTCTATTCCATATCAAAACATTTCATCTTTGAGAAAATGTATTCCAAATAAACATTTTTCCACATTCCGTTCCATATAAAAACATTTCATTAGTCATAACATAATTCAAAAGTCATTTCTTTTCACATTCCATTCCTTCTTTCATTAAGGGCTAATTCCGGTGTGAACTGTTACCATTTTTATACTTAGGTCGTAGCAATATCCCCAAGTTTTTACCAAAGTGGAAAGAACAAATCAATCCACCAAGGCATCATTTCCATTAGGACATCTATCTCGCGAAGGGAAGGCGCCACCCCGATAGATTCCTCTATATCCCGTTACGGGGACCTCATGGCTCGAGCAATATATTCATATCATTAGTTTCCGATTCTTTCCAGTTCATTTCATCACTTCCATATCTTTTCATTACTTTCATTTCTTGTCATTACTTTCCATTTCTTGTTATTACTTTCCATGATTTATATAAAAAAAAAAGTCATTGCCAGGAGCTGATAAACCTCCAGTCGCCAGCATCTTTTCTTTTTGACCTCTTCTCTGAGATGGACATATAAGGAACCGCTGGGAATTTTTGGGCCCCAGGTGGTACTGTTGCTTTGATACTCTTGGCCACAATTAGGTATATCCAAGCAAAACAGAAGAAATAAAAGGAATTACGATTTAGGCTCACGAATTACAAATGGGCTGCTTGAGATTTTATTTTATTAGGCTGGATCATTTAAATGGCCTAGTTTTTTCAATAATAAATTAGACAATCAACCATTCAAACGCTCAAGTATTGCAATTTCATTCAACACAATCTGATTTTGGAAGGTGTGTTCGGTGTGCTCCACTCGGCCTTCTAAAAGAAAAAATAAAAAGGAGAGGAGAAAAAAGCAAAGGGTTAGCATTTTTTCCCACAATCGAACAAATCGGCTGATTAATTAGTAAATGGGTTCCATAAATTCCATTTTGGGCTTCACAAAAATCAGTATGTGCATTTTATTGGGCGAATCCATCACCAAATAAAATGGGCTACCTTTGCAAGACAAAATAAGTTGTTTAAAGACTGCGCACCGCAAGCCCCACTCAACCAGAATACGCGTCGCGGCCCGGATCACTCGATAATTTCATATATATATATATGTATATATATATATATATATATATATATATATATATATATATATATATATATATATATAAGGAGGGAGAAGAGTAGTACATTACTACTACTACTCGTGAAGCATTCCGAAATAGCCATCAGCAACTGCGTTGCGCGGTCATCAGCAGTCGTGTTGACCAATCCCGGGAAGTCTCGCTAATCAACTCTCACATTCATGTTGACCGACCCCCGCTAGTCTTAGCGCCCAGCTCTTAGTAGTCGCACAGCTCGAACTTCAGCATCGCCACGACCTAGCTCAGCAGCTGTAAAGCCCAACCATCAGCAGCTACTTTGTCTGATTCCCAACAGTCGCGCTGCTTAGCTCTCGCCAGCCGTGCTACCTAGTTTTGTTAGTGCTTGGGTTGCCTAGCTCTCTCCAGCAGCTATGTATCTCTCCTTTCAGTGGCTATACATCCGTCTTTCCCTTTCTTCGCCTCCTCTGAAAAAAAAAGAGGGGGGGATAGGGTTGCTACGACACTATGTGGAAGTGATTTTTATTCCCAAGGGGAAGAGTTAAAGTACATGAAGAACTGACACTACACATGATGGTGCATCCCCGAGGTGACATTGGTATACCGGATTGAAGGAGTAGCCTCGTATTTCAACCCTCAGGAGTCTCGTTGCCCAGATCTCAGTGGTCATGCTGCTCATCTATTGCTTGCAGCTTGATGCTCAGTCCTCAACGACCTTGCTGACCAGTTCCTGACAGCAGTCTCGCTACGCACCTCCTAACAGCAACTACACTGTCAAGCTCTAAGTAGCACCGCCACATAGCTCTCCGCAAACGGTCAAGACACTGAGGCATCAATTATTAGTACGACTAGCAATGCAACAAAGCATCAGGTACCATTCCACTTTAACCCAAACTTATCACACGAGTTAGACGCATAGATTGAGGGGTGCTACGCCCAATCATGCGAGGTTCAGTACCCTCGCCTCGAGTCGCGTGGCTTCTCAACCCGACTCCATATAGCGGCAAGCTCTGCATGCGAGGTTCAATACCCTCGCCTCGAGTCGCGTGGCTTCTCAGCCCGATTCCATTATAGCGGCAAGCTCCACATGCGAGGTTCACTACCCTCGCCTCGAGTCGTCTGGCTTCTCCGCACGACTCTATTATAGCGGCAAGCTCCGCATGCGAGGTTTAGTATCCTTGCCTCGAGTCGCCTGGCTTCTCAACCCGACTCCATTATTGTAGCAAGCTCTGCCTGCAAGGTTCAGTATCCTTGCCTCGAGTCGCCTGGCTTCTCAGCCCGACTCCATTATTTCAGCAAGCCCCGCCTGCAAGGTTAAGCATCCTTTCCTTGAGTCGTTTGGCTTCTCAGCCCGACTCTATTATTGCGACAAGCTCCGTATGCGAGGTTCAGCACCCTCGCCTCGAGTCGCCTGGCTCCCCATCCCGGCTCCACTACAACAGCATGCTCCGCCGACGAGGCTCAAAGGCTTGCAACCTTTGGCTATATGATTCCACGCGATGCTCTCCCGTGTGATTTATCTACGATCGTTGGCATCCAAGCCCGATCCATCCCACGCGATGCTCTCCCGCGTGATTTATCTACGATCGTTGGCAGCCAAGCCCGGTCCATCCCACGGGATGCTCTCCCGCGTGATTTATCTACGATCGCTAGCAGCCAAGCTCGGTCCATCCCACGCGATGCTCTCCCGCGTGATTTATCTACGATCATTGGCAGCCAAGCCCGATCCATCCTACGCGATGCTCTCCCGCGTGATTTATCTATGATCGTTGGCAGCCAAGCCCGATCCATCCCACGCGATGCTCTCCCGCGCGATTTATCTACGATCGTTGGTAGCCAAGCCCGATCCATCCCACGCGATGCTCTCCGGCATGATTTATCTACGATCGTTGGTAGCCAAGCCCGGTCCATCCAACGCGATGCTCTCCCGCATGATTTATCTACGATCGCTGGCAGCCAAGCCCGGTCCATCCCACGCGATGCTCTCCCGCGTGATTTATCTACGATCGTTGGTAGCCAATCCCGATCCATCCCACGCGATTCTCTCCCGCGTGATTTATCTACGATCATTGGCAGCCAAGGCCGATCCATCCCACGCGATGCTCTCCCGCGTGATTTATCTACGATCGCCGGCAACCAAGCCCGATCCATTCCACGCGATGCTCTCCTGCGTGATTTATCTACGATCGCTGGCAGCCACGCCCGATCCATTTCACGCGATGCTCTCTCGCGTGATCTATCTACGATCGTTAGCAGCCAAACCCAATATGTTACACGCGATGCTTTCCCGCATGACATCTCCATGTTTGCTGGCTACTAAGCCCGAGCTATTCTCCTAAGTCACGCAACATAAGTCACGCATCGTCGCTCACCATAAGTCGCACATCACAAGCTTATTCCACGTCTAACACCATGATCTCGATGTTTCCTATCTCACAGTCATCACGGTTCTCTTGTGCTCGGACGATCGATGAAGTGTTATCCGCATCACATCCTGCTATAATGAGGATACTCTCCAGCAAGAAGGTCATCCCGAAAGCGGCCCTGCTACCTACGACCCCACAGCACCTCTGTTTCCTGGCTCTCGGAAATGGTCTTGCTGTGCAACCCTACCTGTAGCCTCGTCGCGTATCCTACAACACCTTTGTTTCCTAGCTCTCGGAAATGGTCTTGCTATGCAACCCCAACCTATAGCCTCACTGCCTATCCCTCAACAATTCTATTGTCTGGCTATCGGCTATAGTCTCGCTGCGTGACCCTCGCTAGCAACCTAATCGCCCAGCTCTCGGAATCTCTTCCACTTATATTATGGTCAACAACCTTACGGTTTATTGGTTTGGCAACATAGTCTGACGCGAGTACCTACGCTACCCACATCAGACTGGGGGGAATCCAGTTAGGTATAGTGTAGTTTGGAAACACCTTCAGGACGGTTACTGGTTGTTATGCAAAGAAGACTATGTAGATGGTTATCGGTGACATTCAAACGGCTACGTCGGATAACAGTCTTAGGGACTGAAGGGCAAGCTTACGCTTCTTAGCTACCTCGACCCGACATTTTATCGACATCAGAGTCGCATAACACTCTTTAGCAGCCCCACTCTGCAAAACATTGCCAGCAACAGTTACGTTGCATCGCACCGATCAACTCGCACTCCTCTCAACGAAGGAGTATCAAGCCAGCTCAAGCCACATAAGCAATGCTTGGCTCTTCGCACAACCCCACGACTCTCGTGGGCGAGGTTCGGTCGTTCTCTCTATTATTTAATGTATTGGTGCTTTATCTAGTCCGATCCGATTGTCAGCAACCCAATTGCATCAGACTAGGGGGACTTGAAGACGCACAATTTATATGACTAGTTCAATTCCGATGTCATTGGCCGCGTACCAATAACACCAGACTGGGGGGACTTGATGATGTATGGTCCACTAGCATGGCCCAGACTGCTCTAGCGCGCCAGCCTAGCCTGGCGCGCTCCTGCCAGCCTTGCCTGGCGTTCCCTTGCTAGCCTTGCTGGGGACTCCCTTGCCAGCCCTGCTGGGGACTCTCCTACCGGCCCGGCCAGGCGCTCCCTCGCCTGGCGCTCTCCTGCCTTCCTTTCCTGGTGCGCGCCCGCCAGCCTTGCCTGGGGCGTGCCCGCCAGCCCCGCCCGGCGCCTCCGGGCGGCCTTGCCCAGCTCCTTGCTAGTTGGGCCTGAATTGGGTTGACCCAAGGCCTGACCCAATTCCCCTTGACCTAATTGTCCACTATAAATAGAATAGTGCCTCCTCCATGAACGAGGACTCTTTCCCAAGTGGTTTAGCCACCACTAAGATCTTTCCCTAGGGTTCTTCCCCCATGGCTCAGCCGCCACTACACTCCGACAGGGTGGCTCAGCCGCCACCCGCCGCCGTCAACCACCATACACCACCACAAGCACCAAGATGGTCCTCTCTAGCTAAAGAGAGCCATCTCAGATCTTCTAGCTAATCTAACTTGATCGTCGGAGTCCGCTCCCGGGGCACAGTCCCTAGGACGGCTCTAACAACTTTGAACTGTGATGTCCAGATCTCCACCGCAGCAGAAGACCAGAAGACTCGCCGGAGGTCGATGTCGCATCACATACCTTAGTGAAAACTTATTTCAAAACTAAAGCATCTATATTTCAAAACATTTCAAACACATTTTCAAAACATTCGATCTTCCAAAACATTCTTTGCTTTTAAAAACATTATTGCCTTCAAGGTATTCTTTCAAAATATCCTTTTCAAAAACATTTGAAACTTTCATTTCAAAACATTTCATACATCAATCATTAGTTTTTCTTTATCATAAAAATCATTTTTCCACATACCCCAAAATGGGAAAGTGCCAACACGTACTTACCTCAATCACAAGAAGGATAGTTGGTCCACTTATAGTTCCTTTCCTTAGAGCAACACTCTCAAATATAACTTATATATCATATAAGTAAAGGTCAATCCAAATGAAAAAAAAAACCCCTCATAGTTTATATTACTAATTTTTATTACTTTAACTCATTCCATATGTAAATATATGAATGTAGGCGAAAACCATGCGTAAATTCGAGTTTGTATGCAAAAGTTGTGAGGAAAATACTAAAGTTCAGATTTTTGGTCGAGCTGGGCACTCTGCTGTCTATGCACGGGACGCGTGCCTGACCACGCGGTTCGTGTCCCGTAGCAGCCCCAACACCCCCAAAACTCACCTTTTGAGTCTTAAACTTTCTTAGATGGTTTTGGTATTTTAGCTAACCATTTGGAACAGCTATAAAGGTCTTCAAGCACTTCTAGAGGATGCTTTATCATGTTAAAACATTCAACTTAATTCATTAAGTCCTCAATCAAAATGCTAAGTTCATAATTCTTACAAGCATTCAAATGAAAGGGTTAAGAGCTCAAGTTTCTCAAAAACAATCTTTAACCAATATGACTTATTACCAAATAAATTTAATACATCATTTAGTGTTGTCAAGTGTAACGCCCGCAGATTCGGGCTAGTCAATTTAGAGACAATAAGCGTCAAAAATCACTTTTTGATAGAAGATTAGTTAGAATAAATAATCTAACCAAGTTATTGTAACGACCCAATTTTCAAGTCCAAAAATTTCTTTTTAATTAACTGACTCATAAAAACATTCATAAGAAAATACTGTGAATACACATCATCTCATAAAACAAAACATCATGTCTGAAAACCCAAGTCATAAAATAATGCATATCAGAGTACAATCCCAGAAAACTCCATGCACAAATCATGTGTGTGTGTGCGATGCGATGCTACGCCACCGGCTCCTTCCCCTTAGACGAAGAGGTACCTGAAACCAAAACCGAAACCGTAAGCACAAAGCTTAGTGAGTTCCCCCATCATACCACATACCATACAATATCCTCGGTATCTTTCAACCGGTAATCATCGTCGGTATCTTTCAACCGGTAATCATCATCGGTATCTTTCAACCGGTAATCATCATCGGTATCTTTCAACCGGTAACTGTCATCAGTATCTTTCAACCGGTAATCATCATCGGTATCTTTCAACCGGTAACTGTCATCGGTATCTTTCAACCGGTAACTGGGGACTATTCCACCCCCTACCACTAGCATACAACAACAAGATATAAACATACACTCAGGCATATCCGGGTACTGACCTACCCTTTGGTCCTAAGGACCGCTATCAGGGAAACCGATCCCTATCATACACATAACATATCATACAAATAAAACTCATGACCAAAGCATGTAACCAGACCAAGATAATTATCACAAAGACAATCATCTTCTAAATACTCCTCTTTGGTGGGCCGACATTGTGGCCTTAGACCCACCCCTACTGGAAGGTAACTCACCTCGTACGAGAAGCTGCTGATAATCTATGCGGGAAACCTCCGTCCGCTGCTGCTCCGGAAATCCTCCGGCTACAATCCCTACAAAACACTCAGTTAGAAACTGATATCCACTCTTAGGGTAAAATGACCATTCTACCCCTAACCAAGTCCAAGTCAAAGTCAACTTCCAGTTGACCCGACTCATCGAGTTGGTCCGTCAACTCGTCGAGTCCTTTCCCTTTACTCATCCTTATCCACGACTCGACTCGTCGAGTTTGGCAACGACTCGACGAGTTCCCCTTCCCTTACGAACATCAATGAACCTTCATCCGACTAGCCGAGTCGTATGAACACTCGTCGATTTCACCTTCAACTGATGAACAAGTCCTGACCTCGACTCGCCGAGTTGTATGAACAACTCGTCGAGTTCATCTTCAAACATAAGGAGATTGCCTTGGACTCACCGAGTCTGTTCTAGCACTCGTCGAGTCCCATGAACTCCAGGTCTACAATTAAGTCCAATGCGTTGGGTCACTCTTTCTGTCCTGCTACAACCCTTCTAACACCCAACTGAGTCCTTTTGACCCTCAACAGATATGGGACTCAAAGCCTAGGACTCGTCGAGTCCCAAGAACGGACTCACCGAGTCGATAACATCCACACCCTAAATCCTCGATTTCTGAAGTACAACACTTGACCAAATGATAGATCCAAGCCCCTAAGCTCAATCTAGCACGTAAAGTTACGAACTTTACGTGCATGCATGGGACTTTTGAGCCAAAAAGGCTCTAAAATGGCTCTAGTGTTGCATGGGGCCTTCCTTGGGTGCAAAAGCAACCCAAATCTGCCTTGTGACCCCTTTAAAGATCTGATTCCAAAGCCTCAACCCCCAACCATGTTTGCAATCATGGTTGGTTACCAAGAATGCCTTATAAAAGCCCTAAATCTCCCCAAAAAGGGATCTATCAAATGAAAGAGCAAGGTACAGACTTTATACCTCTCAAAGACTACAAATGATGAACCAAACTCGAATCCTTCAGTCTCCTCTTGATCCTTCTATGCTCTTCCTTCTTCCTTGAGGTCAAAACCCACAAGAATCACTCAAAAGCCTTAAATCTTGCACCAAAACACTTAGGGTTTGCTATGGAGGGTTTCTGGGAGCATAAAGGGGCGACGGAGGCTGTATAAGGTTGTTTAAATAGGGTGCAAACCCTCAGATTAGGGTTTTGTCCAGACAGAGCCCACTCGTCGAATCCGGGACTCGACTCGACGAGTCCATCGCTTAAATCCCGCGTCTCATCCCGCTTCTACTCGGCGAGTTGGGCCTTCAACTTGCCGAGTCCCAAGCCAAAAATGCAAAATCACTTAAATAAAATACATACCAGGAACCAGGTGCTACAAGTCTCCCCCACTTATTTTAGACTTCGTCCTCGAAGTCTGTTACTCGATCCTGGAATAGCTCTGGGTAATGCGCTATCATCTCATCCACCGGCTCCCAGGTCCATTCCGAGCCCTTCCGGTGCTGCCATTGCACCTTCACGAGCTCTACCCTCTTGTTCCTCAGATCCTTCGACTTCCGGTCGAGAATCGCTACAGGCCGCTCAATGTAATTCAGGCTGTCATCGACCTGAATATCCTCTAATGGTACCACTGCCGAGTCGTCCACCAAACATTTCCGTAGCTGGGAGACGTGGAAAGTGCTATGGATCTGGCTGAGTTCGGCTGGCAAATCCAACCTATAAGCCACCTTGCCCACTCGGGCTATAACCCTGAAAGGTCCAATATCCCTGGGACCCAACTTGCCCCGTTTCCTGAATCGGATGACGCCCTTCCATGGCGACACCTTCAGGAGAACCATATCCCCGACCTGAAACTCCAGGTCCGATCGGCGCTTGTCGGCATAACTTTTCTGCCGACTCTGAGCAGTCTGAAGTCTGCTCCGAACCTGCTGAATCCTCTCTGTCGTCTTGAGCACCACTTTGGTGCTCCCCATGACCCTCTGGCCAATCTCACCCCAACATATCGGGGTTCTTCACTTCCTCCCGTATAACATCTCGAAGGGAGGACGGTCAATACTCGCATGATAGCTATTATTATACGAGAACTCCGCCAACGGAAGGTAGGTATCCCAGCTACCTCTGAAGTCTAAAACACATGCCCGTAGCATATCCTCTAATGTCTGGATGGTCCGCTCGCTCTGACCATCCGTCTGCGGGTGAAAGGCGGTGCTAAAATGCAGACGAGTACCCAGTTCGTCATGAAACTTTTTCCAAAACCTAGAAGTGAACCGCACATCCCTGTCTGAAATCACCGATACTGGCACCCCGTGTCGCGCCACTACCTCCCTGATATAGATATCGGCTAACCTTTCGGCCGAAATACTTTCCTGAATCGGGATAAAATGGGCGCTCTTGGTCAATCGATCAACGATGACCCAAATCGAATCCACTCCCCGCGCGGTCCTGGGAAGCTTTGTGATAAAATCCATCGTAATGTCTTCCCATTTCCACAGCGGGATATCCAATGGCTGCATCTTTCCGTGTGGCATCTGGTGCTCGGCCTTGACCTTCCTGCAGGTCAAGCACCACTCCACATACCATGCTACGTCCCACTTCATGCAGGGCCACCAATAACCAGGACGAAGATCTCTATACATCTTCGTCGCTCCGGGATGGATAGAAAATATGGATTTGTGTGCCTCCTCCATCAGGATCTGGCGCACGCCTCCATGATAAGGGACCCACACCCTATGGTGAAGAGTCAATAACCCTCGGCTATCATAGTCGAAGGAGGAAACCTGCCCCACAATCCGCTCGCTCTTCCGATGTTCCTCCTTCATGGCCTCCTGCTGGGCCTCCCGAATCTGCTCCAACAGCGGAGTCACCACTGTCATCCTCAGACAGATATCCCTGATCGGCGCTGCCTTGTAGCTAAGCGTGTCGGCCACCACATTGGCCTTCCCCGGGTGGTAAAGGATCTCGCAATCGTAATCCTTCACCACGTCCAACCACCGACGCTGCCTCATGTTTAGATTCGGCTGATCCATGAGGTACCTCAAACTCTTGTGGTCCGTGTAGATGGTACAACGAACACCATAGAGGTAATGACGCCAAATCTTGAGGGCGAACACCACAGCCCCCAGCTCCAAATCATGCGTCGGGTAGTTCGCCTCGTGAGGCTTCAGCTGCCTCGAAGCGTAAGCAATGACATGCCCTCTCTGCATCAATACTGCGCCCAAACCTGAGATGGATGCATCACAGTATACAACAAAATCCTCCATGCTCTCTGGCATAGCTAAGATTGGCGCCTCGCACAATCTCTGTCTCGGTGTCTCGAATGCGGCCTGCTGCTCAGGCCCCCAGCGAAAGACCACGACTTTCCTCGTCAACCTGGTCAGGGGCACGGCTATCTTGGAGAATTCCTGAATGAATCTCCGATAGTAGCCTGCCAATCCCAGAAAGCTCCGGATCTCAGATGGAGACCTCGGAACCTCCCATCTCATCACGGCCTCCACTTTGGCCGGATCTACCGAAATCCCGTTCTGGTTGACAAGGTGCCTAAGGAACTGCACCTCGCGCAACCAGAACTCACACTTGGAGAACTTAGCATACAAGC
Organism: Lactuca virosa; assembly: GCF_052849685.1. Classification (NCBI taxonomy): domain Eukaryota; kingdom Viridiplantae; phylum Streptophyta; class Magnoliopsida; order Asterales; family Asteraceae; genus Lactuca; species Lactuca virosa. The sequence goes on from NC_136432.1 coordinate 88,568,083, forward strand.
TCTCCCTCCTCAAAGTCTCCAAAACCTCTCGCAGATGCTCCTCATGCTGCTCTCGCGTCTTGGAGTAAACCAAGATGTCATCAATAAACACTATCACAGACCGGTCTAACATCGGTCTACACACGCAGTTCATGAGGTCCATGAACGCGGCAGGAGCATTGGTTAGCCCGAAAGGCATCACCACAAACTCATAGTGGCCATAGCGCGTCCGGAACACAGTCTTCCGTATATCCTCCTTTCTGACCCTCATCTGATGATACCCTGATCGCAAATCAATCTTGGAGAACCAAGATGCTCCCTGTAGCTGGTCAAAGAGGTCATCAATCCTCGGGAGTGGGTAACGGTTCTTCACCGTTACCTTATTCAGCTCCCGATAATCTATACACATCCGATGCGACCCGTCCTTCTTCTTCAAAAACAGAATCGGGGCTCCCCAGGGAGAACTACTCGGTCTAATGAATCCCTTGTCTAACAGCTCCTGCAGCTGTGTAGACAACTCCTGCATCTCAGGAGGAGCCAACCGATACGGTGCCTTGGCTATCGGAGCCGCACCAGGGACTAGGTCGATCCTAAACTCCACCTGTCGCTCCTGAGGTATTCCAGGCAACTCCTCGGGGAATACGTCCGCAAACTCTCGTACCACGGGCACATCGCCCACCGTCGCCCTACCCGCCTCCCGGGTATCCATAACATAGGCGACATAACCTGCGCAACGCTGCTGGAGGTAGCGCCTAGTCCTCGCTGCCGAACATAAAGCTGGTCCTCGCTGTGGCCTTTCGCCCTGAACCACCAGCTCTCCCCCACTAGGGGTCCTAATCCGTACTGACTGCTGCGCGCAGTCAATCACTGCCCAATTGGGGCTAAGCGAATCCATACAAATAATAACCTTGTTCCCCCACAAATGTATGGGAACCAAGTGTTGGATTAATGTCTAAGTCCATAACTATATTTGGTATGTACTTGACCCGACCCGGCATGCTCCATTTGGGTTGCACTTCACCGGCACAATTTATATGGATAGTCTTTTGAGAATAGTATATTTATGATTTATATTAATATATTATAAGTTCTAATATATTAATATGGAATCATATTATTTAATTAGTATTGATCAAGAATTAATTTAGAATTAATTAAGTGATCAAAAAGAACTAATTAAATATGGACTCTTATATATATGGAATGGGCCAAGTTCATTTAGGTTGGGCTAAGCTTTCATGGATGGTCCATGGAGCTTTTAACCCATGGATCCTATGTAAATGAAAGGTCATGGGTATTAGGGTTTACATGGATGTAACCCTAATCCTCCATAATATATAAAGGGGTCCTTGGTTCATAAAATTGGCACAAGTGTGTGAAAATAAGAGTGGGCCGATTTTAGTGTGCATACATATTCTCTCAAGTTCTTCCAAGGTGTTTTGGTGATTTGTGATTCCATTTGAGGCTTCCACACTATTGGGGCTAAGCTCTTAAAGCTTGAAGACATCAAGCTACATCAAAAGGTATGTCATCTAACTAGAACTTTGTAGTATAGGTGCTTCATAATATGCTAGTTAGGATGAACCTTGGAATAGTTAATATTTGCATGTATAATAGAGAAAACATAGATCCAAGGTTTATAGGGTTGCATGTACACCATAGGAGTGTTAGAATGCTCAAAACCCAACACCAAGTCCACGAGGTAACGTTCCTCGAACAGCCTCAAAACACAATCCCGGTAGACCTCTGACGCCCGTACCGACCGGTCGTCCGCAATCTCGACCTCTAGAGGGTAATCCAACATGCCCGAAGACTCTGGAAACTTCTTGCTAAGCGCAAGAGAGACAAACGATCGGGTGGCACCCGAATCAAACAACACCTCAACTGGGATACCGTTCACATGGAACGATCCTAAGCAAGGCCCATAATATATCAAAATCACAGCGACATAACATAAAAGCATAAAAATAAGAAATCATACCCGTCACCACATCGGGTGCAGCACGTGCCTCCTCGGCTGTCAGCTGAAATGCTCGGCTCCGAACCACTGGAGCCTCCAACTTGGCCTTCCGGCCATCCACAACCCGTGCTGTCGCTGGAGCCGGCGCCGCTGCTGCTGTCAATCTATGGCAATTGGCCTTTTTATGGCCCTTCTGATTGCAATGAAAGCAAATCAGGTCTGATATCTGAATCGTAGGAGTAGGGGCAGTGCAAGCTCTGCCAAAATGCCCAACCTTGCCACACTTATAGCAGCCTGACCCCGGCCCAGTGCGACAAGCTCCCTCGTGTGACCGACCACATCTCCCACAGCGGTCCTGCCCTGACTGGCCTTTCGGCCTACCATCGGATCCCTTGGGCTTCTTCCCCGAAGCCACCGTCGTCAGCCCATCCGCTGCCTTCCTCTTCCGGATGTGCTCCAGATCAATCTCCCTCTCCCTAGCCCTGGCAATCATGGAATCCAGGGTAGGGCAAGCTGAGAAATTGACATGCTCTCGGATGTCAGCTCGTAACATATCATGGTAGCGGGTCCTCCTCATGTCCTCATCACCCGCATACTGGGGCACCAGCAATGCCCTCTCCCGGAACTTGGCGGTGATATCCGCTACAGTCTCCGTAGTCTGTCTCATGTCCAAGAACTCGCTGGCCAGCTGCTGAAGCTCCACAGCTGGCGCAAACTCCGCCCTGAACCGGGTCACAAAATCCGGCCATGTCATAGCCTCAACAGCCGAGGCTCCCAGAGAGTCACCAACCGACTCCCACCAATCTCTGGCCCTGTCTCTCAAGCATCCTGCTGCATACCTCACCTTCGACCCCTCGGGGCAGAAGCTAGTCAACTGTGCAGACTCAATGTCTGCAATCCATCATCTGGCAGCAATGGAGTCCTTCGCCCCATGGAAATCCGGCGCACCGCTCCCTCGGAAGTCCTTGAAGGACAGTGTGCGCGATCCTGACTGGCTGGCCGCCATATCACTCATGAATGCTCGGAGGCGATCCTCCATCAGCTCAATGATCCCTTCCTTGATCGACCCGAAGATAACCGGTGTCGCATCAAGGATACCCCTCGTGATCTCAGACGCGATGAACTCGCGTAACCCATCATCCACATGCTCGGATCCTGCGCCCGAGCCCGATCCCGACCCAGATCCTGAACCTCCTGCTCCATGTCGCGTGACCACCATTCTGAAAATAAACATACGAATGTCAGGGTCACGTATACCTTCGGAGGTCTCGCACACTTTCCAAGTTTCCAGGTTGCATCTAGGCCCTCCTTGATTCGAGTACGGGTCCTCTGCTTTCAGTAGTACGGGCCCATACTACCCTCCACATCTACCCATACTTTCATCAAGGATTGCTTCGACTTCACCAAGTCCCTTTTACCGATACCCCTTCCACTGAACTCATCCTAGGCTTTCCTAGGGCACTCTCCGTCCTACCCTCCGCCATCAGCTGCACTAGGAGTCCCCACCACTTCCCCCTAACTAACTTGCGGATACTGTTACATATTCGTTCCTTAGCTAGTTGAAGATGGCCAGAACCCCCATAGCACAAAGCAAGCAACATTCGTGCATTAGGTAACCAAATCAGGCATAACCTACACAGGCCATCCTACTGCTGACTAAACAGTCCTAGCATACAGCTCATACAACAGGCATATAAGGCATCCTCCTAGATCCTTAGCCCTAACTAGCATGCAATTTTCAGAATCATATATCAGGCACACAAGGCATCCTCCTAGATCCTTAGTCCTATTCTAGCATGCAGTTTTCTGAATCAAACCATATAGCATAACATATCAAGTATGGGTATCTTGGGGAAAACTTACTTGAGCCCGGCCGGTCACATGCATCACACACTTCGTCTTTCTTAAAATCCTTCCATTTAGATTTTAGAAAACCCCTTTTTCCTTGTAAAAACCTTTTAGCCCCTCAGTTTGAGTCCAGACACCCCCGAGGGTGTGTCCGAATCCCTCAAACCAGGGCTCTAATACCAACTTGTAACGACCCAATTTTCAAGTCCAAAAATTTCTTTTTAATTAACTGACTCATAAAAACATTCATAAGAAAATACTGTGAAAACACATCATCTCATAAAACAAAACATCATGTCTGAAAACCCAAGTCATAAAATAATGCATATCAGAGTACAATCCCAGAAAACTCCATGCGGAACTCATGTGTGTGTGTGCGATGCGATGCTACGCCGCCGGCTCCTTCCCCTTAGACGAAGAGGTACCTGAAACCAAAACCGAAACCGTAAGCACAAATCTTAGTGAGTTCCCCCATCATACCACATACCATACAATATCCTCGGTATCTTTCAACCGGTAATCATCGTCGGTATCTTTCAACCGGTAATCATCATCGGTATCTTTCAACCGGTAATCATCATCGGTATCTTTCAACCGGTAACTGTCATCGGTATCTTTCAACCGGTAATCATCATCGGTATCTTTCAACCGGTAACTGTCATCGGTATCTTTCAACCGGTAACTGGGGACTATTCCACCCCCTACCACTAGCATACAACAACAAGATATAAACATACAGTCAGGCATATCCGGGTACTGACCTACCCTTTGGTCCTAAGGACCGCTATCAGGGAAACCGATCCCTATCATAAACGTAACATATCATACAAATAAAACTCATGATCAAAGCATGTAACCAGACCAAGATAATTATCACAAAGACAATCATCTTCTAAATACTCCTCTTTGGTGGGCCGGCATTGTGGCCTTAGACCCACCCCTACTGGAAGGTAACTCACCTCGTACGAGAAGCTGCTGATAATCTGTGCGGGAAACCTCCGTCCGCTGCTGCTCCGGAAATCCTCCGGCTACAATCCCCACAAAACACTCAGTTAGAAATTGATATCTACTCTTAGGGTAAAATGACCATTTTACCCCTAACCAAGTCCAAGTCAAAGTCAACTTCCAGTTGACCCGACTCGCCGAGTTGGTCCGTCAACTCATCGAGTCCCTTCCCTTTACTCGTCCTTATCCACGACTCGACTTGTCGAGTTTGGCAACGACTCGGCGAGTTCCCCTTCCCTTACGAACATCAATGAACCTTCATCCGACTCGCCGAGTCGTATGAACACTCGTCGACTTCACCTTCAACTGATGAACAAGTCCTGACCTCGACTCGTCGAGTTACATGAACCACTCGTCGAGTTCATCTTCAAACATAAGGAGATTGCCTTGGACTCGTCGAGTCTGTTCTAGCACTCGTCGAGTCCCATGAACTCCAGGTCTACAATTAAGTCCAATGCGTTGGGTCACTCTTTCTGTCCTGCTACAACCCTTCTAACACCCAACTGAGTCCTTTTGACCCTCAACAGATATGGGACTCAAACCTAGGACTCGTCGAGTCCCAAGAACGGACTCGCTGAGTCGATAACATCCACACCCTAAATCCTCGATTTCTAAAGTACAACACTTGACCAAATGATAGATCCAAGCCCCTAAGCTCGATCTAGCACGTAAAGTTACGAACTTTACGTGCATGCATGGGACTTTTGAGCCAAAAAGGCTCTAAAATGGCTTTAGTGTTGCATGGGGCCTTCCTTGGGTGCAAAAGCAACCCAAATCTGCCTTGTGACCCCTTTAAAGACCTGATTCCAAAGCCTCAACCCCCAACCATGTTTGCAATCATGGTTGGTTACCAAGAATGGCTTATAAAAGCCCTAAATCTCTCCAAAAAGGGATCTATCAAATGAAACAGCAAGGTACATACTTTATACCTCTCAAAGACTGCAAATGATGAACCAAACTCGAATCCTTCAGTCTCCTCTTGATCCTTCTATGCTCTTCCTTCTTCCTTGAGGTCAAAACCCACAAGAATCACTCAAAATCCTTAAATCTTGCACCAAAACACTTAGGGTTTGCTATGGAGGGTTTCTGGGAGCATCATCACTTTAACAAGTGAGTGCATAGTTACTTTGCTCTTAAACATAGATATGAAATATTAAATATAAATTATGTGCTATGTGTGCATATTAATTGTGTTCCTGATATCTATGCTGGATGAATGATTTATACATGTTTTAAATGATTTAAACTGTATATGTATTTTATATCTACGAATATGTTGGGTAGAACATGGGTAGATAAATGATGAGGATGAAAGATGATATAGATGAATATTGGCAACTGCGCCACAACATGTAGATGTTTTTGAACTACAATCCTAGCAGTTGCGCCTAAAGGACAATATCGGCAGCTACGCCAAATAGAGCACATCATAATTCTGGTAGCTGCGCCTAAATGATAATATCGGCAGCTGTGCCTAATACAGAACATCATAATCCTAGCAGTTGTGCCCAAATGATAATACTGGCAGTTGTGCGTAATAGATAACATTGACAGTTGTGCCATAGGCAACGACGGACTTGGTGCCTATTCCTTAGGAGAATCCTTAGGAATGAAAAAGTGAATGATAGATGATTCTTAAGGAAAATCCTTAAGAAATGAAGAAGATAATGGGGATGGGTAATTGGTTTAATTGTTTGATGATGAAACATAATAACTTTATTATTGTTGGTTGAAAACCCTATTTACTCACCACGTTTCCCAACCCAACTCACTCAGTTTATTTGTATCACATGTGTCGATATGAAGCTACATTACACTGAAAGATTAAAGGAGATGTAAATCACTACTGTAAATGAATGTAATGTATGTTTATGCTTATGTTTCCATATTGACGATGACATCCCAAAGTTTTAATAAAAACAAAATACATTTCTTCGGACATGCTTTGATAATATATTTATCATGTTTTTCTACGAACGAATTCCGCAATATTATTCTTTAAAAAGGATACTCTGATTTTCAAATAAGCATAAATAAAATTTTTAAAATGACCGTGAATTTGGGGATGCCAGATCAAGTACATAAACCACCATTAATCTCATTGCAAGTAGTTAATCCAACTATGGAATCCTCAATTCCATTCAATGTTTCCTAAATTGCATTTTTTACCCAAACAATCACTAGAGCTAGAACCTTACTAGCATCCATTCATGTTTGTGTTCCAATATCATTTCTGTAGCGTCAATTCATTTTCACAAATGTGTCTAACTTTTAATATGTCAAGCATCATATAGTGATCCATAGATTTCCCAAAATGCCCTTATGGCCAATAATTCCATGTATCAATCAAGGAATCAAGTAACACATTATGTTTTGAATGCAAATCATTCCAAGAGTATCCATCATGATTATGAACTTCCTTTACTCATCAATTTCTTAATTTCGAAGGATTCCATTGATTTCATCATATTGTACCCAAATAAATTTCAACCCTAACTTATACATGATTCTACCATCATTGACGTGTTTGAGTATTCCAACTGGATTTATTGCTTCTAAACATCAACTAGGTCATTGAATCCATTCCAATATAACATATAAACATGAAATCCCCAATTTGAATTTGTAGGGATTATGTGAGTTTTCACCCAAATCCTCAAATCCGTCAATGGGATGATTCGATTGAGATTGGGATCATCAAAACAACTCAAGGGAGGTTAGAAAACCAAACCCTAACCATCATAACAAGCTAAAATCTACATTTGGGTTTCCCTCAAGTCATGAATTCGAATTTGAGAGCTAGAGGAGAAGATATTCTATCTTAAAAAGTCTTTGATTCATCTTCCTTTTGCTTGGACAATCAAATCTACACTTAAATCAACCCTAGGAGCTCTTGAGAATCAAAAATCGCCATTAGAGCTCCTCCTTGATGAAAAACACGATTGAAGTGAGATGAGGGAAGTGTGTTCATCTTATTTCCCATTTTTTTACATTTGGTCCCTATAGTTTGAGCATTTTCCCAATTTCCACCATAAAATCATATTTTGTTATTTTGGATTAGGTTTTAACATAACAAGTCCTTTTCCATCCATTATATAAATTTTCTATCCCCTTCGAATAACTGAGTGAAACCTTTGGTCAACTCACTTTGCCAATTTGACACTATTGACCCTTTAACTTTAAAATGTCATTATTTTCACTTCTAGCTTTCTAAAATTCGTATCAATTAATGATATGATTAATATTTTATGATTTAACTATATAAATAATCTTTCATTTATTTACTTTATTAATTTAAGAACCTAGTCTTATATTTTAGGATGTTACAATTATCTACCCCTTAAAAGGTTTCCGTCCTCAGAATTACTTCGTGGGCCATCTCATTAGAATTTCATCCCGACACTTTTCAAGTTCTTAGATAACCATATAACCTTGGTCTTTTTGTCATAATTGTAATCCATTATAATAATTAATGATACATCATTACGGTTATCAACCCTCTTGGACACTTTTACCCTTTTTTGTCCTTTTTTAAACTTTTAACAACATCATGCAATAAGGTCATCCGACCTTATGTCAACATTTGTCTATTTCCTTACTTAGGTCCCAATTTGCCTAAGTACGTCCCTTCGTGTTCAAGCATGTCACTAATATTCCATTCTTTACTAATTCCACTAGTAAATTATTACCCAAACTTAGCTTCCGAAATAACTTTTCATCTTGCCCGTTTTGACTTTCTCTGGCATCAAAGTCTCAAACTTAATATAGTACTTTCAACATAGACCGAACGCCTGCCAAAACAAGATTTTCATGGTCTACACACTAACATCTCCTATCAAATACATGCCAAAACACACTATAGTGCACATATTGTTTCATTTCAATTTCTATAATTGCAGTTAACCACTTGATGAATTTTTATACTAATGATGCTTTCCTTCAACATTATCTACAAGATAACCCAATCATGTATATCACTATGAAGCTTATACTTTTCTACCAACATGTACCATACTATCCAAGTTCATGTCTTTTTCCCGCGTTGTCCATATTCTCTTTCATTCACTTTAGCTATCGTGTCAAGTCTCATTTCATGAGTTAACGCATTTCTTATGTCTGCAATCCTAAACATACCATGACGAGAAGATCTACAACACATTGAACTATTTCAACTCAACTTTCAAAATATTTTTGGGTCTGAATGATCTCGTTACTTGTAACTTGGTTCTTCCTAGCTATCTACCCCTTAAAAGAAACGAGGGCATTTCTTTTAAGGATAAAACTCAAGATGATCCTCATCATGTAGCAAGAGGTTTTGCTTATTTCTTCATAAAAACTTGTTGCCTCATAATTACTCCTTATGGACCTCGAATTCCACATTTGCTTTTCACCATTAATCACATATAGATTCTATCTAAATTTCATCGTTCATGTTTCCTTCAACATTGTTGTTCGAGTACTCGGTTAATCCATTCAACACTTTGTCAATTTAACTTCTCATCCATCACACTTTACTTCTTTCTATTTCTTGTCCCTTTCCTATGATGTCACACCCCTGAACCAGACGGTGGAAACGTCCGAGGGCTCGTGTGACTATCAATTGAAATATCATCACAATGAATATACATGAAACATAACACAATCATCACCAAACATTACATATTACAACTGGTATTGTTCACATCAAGGACATTGTCTTAGGTTACATAATTCCAAATTATTAATAGTACGATGAGTGATATTACACAAAATAAATCCACACACTTGAAGGTTCTTCTGCTTAACGGTTACCTGAGAATACAAGTTATTTTGAAAACGGTCAACATATATAATGTTGGTGAGTTCGTAAGCATGTTTGATTGAAAAGTTTTGTATGGTTCGTAAAACACCAGAAAATCCGATATTTTCTATAAAGTAGTTTGAAGGTAATGTGTCAAAATCAAGTATTAATGCATATGTGTTTGCTGCTTTTGGAATGTATGAATAACAACAATGTAATCCAGATAAAAATCCTGTATTTCTGATGTAAGTAGAAAGTAATGTATAAATGTATTTCTCCCAGAAAATCTGATATTTTCTGCTTATAAAAGTATCGTAATCATAAAATTTCCAAGACCGAGTATCAATGTATGTATGTTTTTAGTATCGTCTAGATTTGTATAAATATACCGAAATCTTTGATGAAGTTAGTCTCTAAGTGAGCCGTTACAACCATGCTTGATAATGACTAATTCGCTTGTCTTGGCGTTTTCAGGCGCCGGTTTTGATGTAGGTAAGGTTTGTCGCCCTAGACTGGCCTAGTCTAGCTGTAGCGAACAACTAAGGCGTGGGGGGTCACCCCGTATAGATCTATACACAAACTCCCGCTCCCCCGCCAGGAAACTCTGGTTATAAATACAGGCTACGATTGTACACTCAAAGGTGCCAACCGACAAGTCTCACTAGATCCTCAACTTTTCACGATTGTTATGTCTTTCACCATGTTTAATGTTTACGTGTATGTTGTAAGTTTTCAAATCCAAAGGTATGTATATGAATGTATGAAGTTCAATAATTATGTAGAGGTATAGCTAAGATCCACTAAGCATGTGATTTTTAGTCCAAGCCCAATTAGCATGCAAATGGGCCACTAAGGCCCAATTAACATGTAAAAGGGTAATTTAGGCCCAATAGGCATGTAAATGGACCACTAAGGCCCAACAAACATGTGATCCATAGTTCAGGCCCAAATTAACATGTAAATGAGCCGCAAGGCCCAATAAAACACGTCATGGAAAATATTAGGCCCAATATACACTTAAATGGGCCCTTAAGGCCCATTGGCCATGTAACGAGAGTATTAGGCCCAATAAAAATTGTTATCGATGTATTTCGTCCATTCGTTATTATTTCGTTGTTTGTTTTAGGTCGAGGTTTACCAAGACAATAAAAATATCTAATTTTTGTAATAGGGACACTTTTGGCCCACTAGACCGAAAATATACATTTTAATCACATTTTTGGAAAATTTGACACTTTAGATCCCTTAAGATTAAAAGTCTTCAATTTATGGGCTTAATTCAAATATATTGACCATTTGTGGCCCATTTTGGTTAAAGTTTTACTTTCGGCCCAAAATTCATAAATATTTACAATTTCGGCCCAACTAAATATAATTTAACATTTTTTACCCAAATACATCTAAATGAATATTTTTGGCCCAAAAATGTAAATTTTGCTGTTTTCGACCCATTTCTACAAAAATTGCATTTTCAGCCCATTTTTCATAAAAATGACAATTTTATCCACTAAAATCAAGATTTACATTTTAGGCCCAAGGAAACCGTAATGGCCCATATTATGGCCCATTATGCGAAAATTTTACTTTTAGCCCCTTTTAAAGTCATAAATATCATAAAGACCCATTTTTAAAAAGAAAATGACTCTTGTGACCCTTATAAAAACCGTAAGTGATAAAAGTTATCCCAACCTTTTGTTTACTTGTCAAAAATGATCCTTATACGAGATTTTTGTTTTGTTTTTCACATATTAAGCATGTATAAAACATTTATCTTTGTAGTATGTTGACTAGTATGTTTTAGTTTATGATTCACATACATTTTTGTTAGAGATTTCGAGATATGTCAAGCTTTTCCACATTTTTACAAGAATAACCAAGAAAATCACACATAACATGCATAAATACATAGATCTACACATAAATACTTGTATTCTCCCCCAAAAAAACATGTAAAAACCGGAAAAAAAAGGGTATGAACTCACTTTGGGGTTTAGATCGATTTTGATGAAGAGATGAAGGAAGTTTGAAGGTGTTTTCGGCCTTGATTGCTTCCTTGAAGAAGTTTTCGAACTTGAATGTTTCTAGGAAACATGATCACGAAATGAAGCTTTGTGAGGGAGTGTTCTTAGCTTAAGGATGAAAATCAAAGACTTAAATATGATAACAACTTACCAAATAGATGATGATTATTGGTGAAAACCTTCTTGAAACAATACTAATTCTCGAAATTTTGAGGAAGATGAGAAGATGTTCTTGAGATATTTGAGAGAGTTTGAAAGAGAGATTAAAGATGTGTGTGTGTTTGTTTGCTCTCGGCCGTGAGTAGAAGAAGGGAGAAGGAGGATTGATCTTTGCATGGAAGTATGAGAGTGCATTGATACATGGGATTGGTTAATTACATGGAGGGTAATTAACATGGAAGACCACAAGGTAAACTTGAGGTGACACCATTTAACTCCATGCACAATCTTTTTTTTATAAACACATTGGGCCGAGAATGGGCTTAAAGAATGAAGGTGAATTAGCTTTGGGCTCAAATCCTTGGCTTTGATCGAATTTCATAGGCCCAATATGATTTTTCGGCCCATTGGGCCCTTAGGATGGTTCACGGTCTATTTGAATAAAAGAAATGGAGTTTATGGCCCATTAAGGCCCGTTAGGGTTAGAATGAATCATTCTAGGCCCATATGGTCCAAAATGTTATGGATTTATGAATTGGGTCCATTTAGAATCCAAATAGGGGTTCTAAGCCCAAAATAGTCGAATTGAAATGCTTATTGGTCCATTGAGCCCAATAAGAAAATCGTAGTCGATAAAGAACTTAAACCGGGATTTTTAGGGTTTTCAATTCCCAATTGACTCTCCGAAATGTTTTGCATAGAGTTTTGAACTACAATTGTGGATCTTGACTGAGTTTGTTGTCATAGAATGAACATAGTGCATATCATCAAGTTAGGGTTACAAGGATTATCATAGTTAACGTTTACATGATCACAAAATTTTTTGGAAAAAATGCCAGTTGTGACATATGATTATATAACCAACTTTTATATCAATAGATTTTCGTATCCTTTAGTCACTGTCATGTGACCTACAATGATCTGAGTCAAATTTTTAACTCCTATATGAATTCATAATAGAAGATCCCTTTGTCATAAGTCCGCCTGTTCTTTGTTTGTTTATCGATTCCAGATTACTAGTAATACAAAAAATTAGTACATAAAATGTACTTAAATGTGCCCGGTCCACTTTATCAGTTTGCACAATTTTGAAGCTCTAAATCTTGTATCCTTGGTTTGTTTATGTCACTTATAATTTCAAGCATCACGTGTTGTTCTTACTCAGCCCCTAGAGTGTTGTGATCTATTGAACATCACATCATCAGAACTTCATATCCTTCTTACCATCTACCCCTTAAAATAAATGAGGGAATTTATTTTAAGGTCCAAGTCACCCTTTTATTTTTACATTGTAGTTATTTATTTCTCTAACTTGTCCATGGAAATTAAAAAATTTCCTTACTCGTCATCGTCTTCTTGACAATCCTTTTATACGAACTTCATGTGTTCATTCTTGTCCACACCTCGTCAGTACTATAAATTCTTTTGATGTTCATTTTGCATCCTCTATCATGTGGAAACGTCTTCCTACTTTATCGGTCATTGAACACCTTCTAGATACTGCTCTTTCATCATCAAACTATCACACGTTGAATTCTTGTTTCTTTTGTTGCCCTCATCATGTTCTCTGTGTAATCTTAACATTTTATCATACATCACAGAACTTGTAAGTAGGGATTACAAAGTTGCTCCCGTTAAACTTTTCATCATAATAGTCTAGCACCCTATGGTAAGGTACTCTCATGGACTTATCATCATCACTTTTAGTTTCCGTTATTTTTACCATTCAAGGCGGTCTTTATATTTTTTGTCTTCTTTTAGGCCCAATAAATACCTTCAGGTATTTCACACTATCCTTCATTTCTTGTAATTACTTCACTCACTAGTATAGTATATTAGGTTAATGCACTATTGCTCGCCTTTTACTAGTATCCTGTTTTCACAAGGCAGCCTTTATTTCACATTTATCATTACACTCGACATTTGATATTGTTATTGTATGGTTGTTAACTCGTAGGATTTTAATAAATTCCATTGAGTCAACCGCATCATACTCTTTTCCATGTTGTCTCGGTCGCGCTTTTTAGTACTATCTCTATTTTATCATTATATCACCATTTCACCAATTAGGTCATTGGCCCACCTTCTTGTGTCGTCAATCATATCCCTATATTTACTTTCATCAAAATATGAAATTCATAATTCCATTCCATTCTCTTCTTAATCAATTTGCATGTAATTTGAAGTTATCGTCCTTAGGTAGTAACATTGGCTTATCTCAAATAACTAACTTCAATTATTTTCTTAATCATAATTTGGGATTTCACATTCTTGTCCATTTTAGACTTTTACCAAAAGACAAATATGTTCCTTTTTAGCTAATTGTTTGTTAGCAACTTTAATAGCTCAATTTGTTTCATTCCTTGGTGTTTCTAACTCACTACCAATAATACTTAATGGATACAAGCTCAATTTCCAACATGTATCAAATGTATCCCAAGTAAATTCTTATTTTCAGACTAGCTGTGGTCAAGTCCCCAATTCACTCAAATCCTTACCACATTTCACAAAACCCTTTCATGGTTCCACCGAGTTCGGGTATATATCATGTGTTCATAATAGTACGGGCCCTATACTATTATAACCACATCATACATAAGCGACCTTGACTTCACCACTTAGGAGGTTTTGATCCATTGATTTAGATTGTCCATACACTAGTCTTATCTCCATTACTCACTTTAGAAGCACTCAATGTAGCATTCTACAAGATAATCTAACTTATCTAAAGCCTCATATCATCTAGCATGGCAATTCCTTTCTATCACTTGTTGCATAAGATTCTACCTAACTCAAGGCATAACAATCTTATGACTCGTTCACACTTTCCATAACCAAAGCCGAAGCCTAGGAGTGGAATGATCCAATCCTAATTCGCTTAAACTATGACTCTGATACCAAACTGTAACACCCTAAAATTTTCTAACTTTTTCAAACTTTGAAATGATATGGTTTTAAAAACTTTTTGAGTATTAACCCACATAAAAGAAAAACAGGTCCCACAAAACAATTACAATTAGGAGTTGGGTGATACCATTAAGCATCTTACAAATCATAACAAGCAAATAAGAATTGCGTCCATACAATTATTAAGGAAGTTAACAAGTTCCACTCCGCTCTCTATCTCTTAACTTCTAACTTCATTTTATCCTCTTTTATTCTTAAGTACAACCTGGGATACATGGAATTAACAATAAATACGTAAGACAAAAATGTCTCGTGAGCTATGTGGGTTTATTACCCAAAACATTTATCACATTTTCATCAAAAACATTTCATATTTGCAAAACATATTTCAAATAGGCATTTCCACATTCCATCTATATCAAAAGCATTTCATCTTTCTAAAACATATTTCAAATACACATTTTTCCACATTCCATTCCATATCAAAACATTTCATCTTTATAAAAACATATCTCAAATATACATTTTCCACATTCCATTCCATATAAAAACATTTAATTAGTCATAACATAAATCAAGAGTCATTTTTTTACATACCATTCCTTCTTTCATTAAGGGCTAATTCTGGTGTGAACCGTTGCCATTTTTATACTTAGGGCCTTGCAATATACCCAAGTCTATACCAAGGTGGAAAGAACAAATCAATCCACCAAGGCATAATTTCCATTAGGAAATCTATCTCGCGAAGGGGAAGCCCCACCCCGATAGATTCTTCTATATCCCATTACGGGGACCTCATGGCTCGAGAAATATATTCATATCATTACTTTCTGATTCTTTCCAGTTCTTTTCATCACTTTCCATTTCTTTTCATTACTTTCCATTTCTTTTCATTACTTTCCATGATTTACACATTTCATACTTTTGTATCAAAACTAAAGCATATATATTTCAAAACATTTCAAACACATTTTCAAAACATTTGATCTTCTAAAACATTCTTTGCTTTCAAAAACATTATTTCCTTCAAGGAGTTCTTTCAAAATATCCTTTCCAAAAACATTTGAAACTTTCATTTCAAAATATTTCATATATCAAACATTAGGTTTCTTTATCATAAAATCATTTTTCCATGTACCCAGAGTGGAAAAATGCCAACACGTACTCACCTCAATCACAAGAAGGATAGCTAGTCCACTTCTAGTTTCTTTCGTTAGAGAAACACTCTCAAATATCACCTACATATCATATAAGTAAAGGTCAATCAAAATGACCAAAATACCCCTCATACTTTATATTACTAATTCTTATTGCTTTAACTCATTCTTTATGTTAAAATATGAATGTAGGCAAAAACTGCGTGTAAATCTGAGTCTGCATGCTAAAGTTATGAGGAAAATACTAAAGTTCAGATTTTTGTCGAGCTGAGCATTCTAGTGTCTGTGCGCGGGCAGCGTGCCTGACCACGCGGGTCGCGTCCCGTAGCAGCCCTAACACCCCCAAAAACTCACTTTTTGAGTCTTAAACTTGCTTAGATGGTTTTATTCTTTTAGGTAACAATTTGGAGCACCTATAGAGGTCTTCAAGCACTACTAGAGGATGTTTTATCATGTCAAAACATTCAACTTAATTCATTACGTCCTCAATCAAAATGTTATGTTCATAATGCTTACAAGAATTCAAATGAAAGGATTAAGAGCTCAAGTTTCTCAAAAACACTCTTTAACCAATATGACTTATTCCCAAATCAATTTAATACATCATTGAATGTTCTCAAGTACATAAACCACAGTGATCTCATTGCAAGTACTTAATCCAACGATGGAATCCTCAATTCCATTCCATGTTTCCTAAATTGCCCTTTTTGCCTAAACAATCACTAAAGCTTGAACCTTACTAGCATCCGTTCATGATTGTGTTCCAATATCATTTCTAGAGTATCACTTCATTTTCATGAATGTGTCTAACTTTTAATATGTCAATCATCATATAGTGATCCATAGATTTCCCAAAATGCCCTTATGGCCAATAATTCCATGTATCAATCAAGGAATCAAGTAACACATTATGTTTTGAATCCAAATCATTCCAATAGTATCCATCATGATTATGAACTTCCTTTACTCATTAGTTTCTTAATTTCAAAGGATTCCATTGATTTTAACGGCCGCATAGGGTTGTTGGATTTCAGAATTGCTATAATGCCAAAATGGTCCTACCCTCCGGTGTTTTATGTATGGCCCCTGTCTGTACATAGTGGTTGAAAAGTATTGTTTAACACTTATAAAATAATATCGCTCGTAAATAGTCACTATAAATATTATACTAAAATCTAGCGGTAATGATACTAGGTTTCGTCAAAGGAAATTATATTGTTAAGAAGCGAAACGCTGCCCAAGTTTTAAATCATCACTTTAACAAGTGAGTGCATAGTTACTTTGATCTTAAACATATATATGAAATATTAAATATAAATTACGTGCTATGTGTGGATATTATCTGTGTTCCTGATATCTATGTTGGATGAACGATTCATACATGTTTTAAATGATTTCAACTGTATATGTATTTTATATCTACGAATATGTTGGGTAGAACATGGGTAGATAAATGATGAGGATGAAAGATGATATAGATGAATATTGGCAGCTGCGCCACAACCTGTAGATGTTTTTGAGCTACAATCCTCGCAGATACGCCTAAAGGACAATATCGGCAGTTGCGCCTAATAGAGAACATCATAATTCTGGCAGTTGCGCCTAAATGATATATCGGTAGCTGCGCCTAATAAAGAACGTCATAATCCTGGAAATTGCGCCTAAATGATAATACTGGAAGTTGTGCCTAATAGATAACATTGACAGCTGTGCCATAGGCAACGATGGACTTCGTGCCTATTCCTTAGGAGAATCCTTAGGAATGAAAAAGTGAATGATAGATGATGCTTAGGGTAAATCCTTAAGAAATAAAGAATATAATGGGGATGGATAATTGGGTTAATGGTTTGATGATGAAACATACTAACTTTATTATTTTGGGTTGAAAACCCTATGTACTCACCAGGTTTCCCAACCTAACCCACTCAATTTATTTGTATCACAGGTGTCGATATGAAGCTACATTACACTAAGAGATTAAAGGAGATGTAAATCACCAGTGTAAATGAATGTAAGGTATGTTTATGCTTATGTTTCTGTATTGACGATGACATCCTAAAGTTTTAATAAAAACGAAATACATTTCTTCGGAAATGCTTTGATAATATATTTATCGTTTTTCTACAAACAAATTCCGCAATATTATTATTTAAAAAGGATACTCTAATTTTTAAGAAAGCATAAATAAAAATTTTACAATGAACGTGAATTTGGGGATGTCAGATAAAGTACACAAACCACCATTAATCTCATTGCAAGTACTTAATCCAACTATGGAATCCTCAATTTCATTCCTTGTTTCCTAAATTGCCCTTTTTACCCAAACAATCACTAGAGCTAGAACCTTACTAGCATCCCTTCATGTTTGTGTTCCAATATCATTTCTAGAGTGTCAATTAATTTTCATGAATGTGTCTAACTTTTAATATGTCAATCATCATATAGTGATCCATAGATTTCCCAAAATGCCCTTATGGCCAATAATTCCATGTATCAATCAAGGAATCAAGTAACACATTATGTTTTGAATCCAAATCATTCCAAGAGCATCCATCATGATTTTGAACTTCCTTTACTCATCAATTTCTTAATTTCGAAGGATTCCATTGATTTCATCATATTGTCCCCAAATAAATTTCAACCCTAACTTATACATGATTCTACCATCATTGATGTGTTTGAGTATTCCAATTGGATTTATTGCTTCTAAACATCATATTGGTCATTGAATCCATTCCAATCTAACATATAAACATGAAATCCCCAATTTAAATTTGTAGGGTTCATGAGGGTTTTCACCCAAATCCTCAAATCCATCAATGGGATGATTGGATTGAGATTGGGATCATAAAAAACTCAAGGGAGGTTAGAAAACCAAATCCTAACCATCATAACAAGCTAAAATCTACATTGGGGTTTTCCCCAAGTCATGAATTCGAATTTAAGAGCTAGAGGAGAAGAGATTTTACCTTAAAAAGTCTTTGATTCATCTTCCTTTTGCTTGGACAATAAAATCTCCACATGAATCAACCCTAGGAGCTCTTGAGAATCAAAAATCACCATTAGAGCTCCTCTTTGATGAAAAACACAATAAGTGAGATGAGGGAAGTGTGTTCATCTTATTTCCCATTTTTTTACATTTGGTACCTATAGTTTGAGCATTTTCCCAATTTCCACTATAAAATCATATTTTGTTATTTTGGATTAGGATTTGACATAACAAGTCCTCTTCCATCCATTATATAAATTTTCTAGCCCCTTCCAATAACCGAGTGAAACCTTTGGTCAACTCACTTTGCCAAATTGACACTATTGACCCTTTAACTTTAAAATATTATTATTTTCACTTCTAGCTTTCTAAAATTCATATCAATTAATGATACGATTTGTAACACCCAAAACCATGGTCCCAAAAATTTTGTTTTTTTTTAATAATAGATAAAATAGTGATTCCAATAACATCCAATCATCTCAAATAAAAACCAATGTATTAATTGTCATAAAATCAAAGTAAAACACGAAGTGTAGAATCCAATGGTGTGTGCGACGCAGTCATCCCGAGCTCCTCCCTCTGGAACCAAAAGTACCTGAAACATAAACTGAAAAGTGTAAGCACAAAGCTTAGTGAGTTCCCCCAAAATACCATATACCATACATATCAAGCAATAATGAGATACGGGCCCCGCCCACACTCCAATAATAACAAGATACGAGCCCCCCCCCCCCCCCCCCGCACACTCGGAAACGGGCCCCGCCCACACTCAGATCGAAAGAAGATATGGGCCCCACCCACACTCATATAACGGGCCCTGCCCAATAGACATTCACATCCGAGCACATACATGTATCACACAGAAAACAAGTATAACCACATAACCAAACAAGGGTCGGCCTTGGTGCCTTAGACCCGCAGAACCTGGTGAGGAAACTAACCTCGAATGCTGAATGATAATTGGATAAATCCCGGCCCAAAAAATCAGGTCTACTCAACCCCTATATAGAAACAGTCCCTTAGATACCGATCAATATTTCAAAACCCCATAAAGGTCAAACTTTGTCAAAGTCAAAGTCGAAGTCAACATTCCGAGTTGACTCAACTCGCTGAGTTTCCTCATTAATCAATAAAATCGCGAAAAGTCGCTCCAACTCGCGCGAGTTCACCCATGAACTCGCTGAGTTTCCCTTTCTCCAGAATAATCGGGAACAGTCGTTCCAACTCGCCGAGTTCTTTAGGAAACACACCTCTTAATCCACGAAGTCACCATTCTCGAAACTAAAAGGTCCACCACTCAGATCTGGGCTAAAATATCGACTAGAAGGGTAAAGTTTTCAACTTTACCCTTAAGAACCATCCTAATGGGTAAAGAACCCAAACCCTAAGCTTAAAAGGTTAAGGCTTAAATAATAAGCACTTATTCACCAAGACAAAGCTCCATAATACAGATCTGCTCCTTAAAGGTTGCTATCACTCGTAAAGTTTCCAACTTTACTCTCAAGTATGCTTATAATAGGCTCAAATGAACAGAAGAAGCCATAAAATGGACTTAATGCATGCATCGATCTCTTAAGACCATAAAGTTGGCACATTTATGCCTAAAGAGCTCAAGAGGACCATAGATCTGGAAAGATAGCACTTTGGACGACCTTCAACCCCACCAATCACCAAAACATGGCTAAAAGCCTCAAAACTAACCCAAAAAGAGATCTAATAAAATATTGAGCAAGGTTTGAACTTTATACCAAAAATATGCTGGAAATGATGCAAAGAATCAAGATCTTGAAGGCTCCAACTTGAATCACCAACTAGCACCGAGCTTCTCCTTCTTCCAAAGGCTTCAAACACACCAAAATACACTCTCAAAGGGCTCACAACACTCAAAAAGGCTTTAGGGTTTCGAGATTTGGGTTAGGGACTTTGGAGGCTGGAAATGAGGCCAACACCTGGGACTTAAGTTGTTTAAATAGGGTGCAATACCCTAAAATTAGGGTTTCCTGCAAAGGGTTAACTCGCCAGTTGAGACTCCTCAACTCATCGAGTTGCCTCATAATATCCCGCGGCCAAAACTATTTCAACACGTCGAGTTGGGGCTTTTAACTTGACAAGTTCTTCAGGAAAAATGAAATACTTAAATTAAATCTTACCAGAAATAAAGCGTTACAATTCCCCCCCCCCCCCCCACTTGAATCAAACTTCATCCACGAAGTCCACCGCCTCGAACAATCCTAGATAATGCTCCCTCATTTTCTCATCGGGCTCCCAAGTCCACTTCGACCCTTAGGGTGCAGCCACTACACCTTCACAAGCTCCACCACCTTGTTCCTCAAAGTTTCTATCTTCAAGTGTTCTTCAGTTTCACCAAGAACACCTACTAAGTTCTTGGGCACCAAACACCCCTAAAAGCTTCTACATTGTAAGTACCTTCTCCTATGTTTGTTATTTACTGGATATACTCCCTAGAAATCGTCCAAACCATGATCATCAAGGAGTGTGCGGCCGCACACACCTCATGTGGCCGTACACCCCTTTGTTTAGTGCTTAAGGACCTCAAACTCAAGTTGTATGCTAGCACATGATCAATGACACTTAGGGGATGCAAGTTATAGACTTGAAAAACACTTTTTGACCAATTCTTCAAGGTGTGTACGACCGTACACTCTATTGCCGCACACACCTGGCCGCACACTCAAGTAGCCGCACACCCCATGGCCGTACACTCTCTAGTGTGGTCGTGCACCCACTTTATGCAACCCTTTGAGCTTCTAACTCTTCAATCTAAGTGTTTCATAAGTCCTAGGGTGTTTTCCTTACATGATTAGTTGTTTAAAAACTAATTATATACATATATGTGTCATTATATGCTTATTAGGATCCATTGTGCTCAAGTCTTCACTTGACACTTAGCATCCTACAAACCGATCTTTCATTCGTATCACTCACAGCAGGTGAGTTCATACCCCTTTAACTTACCTTTTAAATGATTTTAAATGCTTTTATGGGGGGGGGGGGGGAATACAAGTAGAACTATTATAGTTATTATACCAATCACATGAGATTAATAACTATCAAACCAGTGGATATCTTACATTTCAAACTGTGTTATCAAACAAAATGTTTCAAATCGTTTTATAAACTCTTTTACATGATAAATACTCTCTATTAACCTCTTTTAAACTTATACTTTGTCAAAATCATGTCTATATAGATATAGTTATATAAGTAGGATTGAAAGGACTTAGGACTGATAACTCGCCTTATTTCATGTTCCTTGTTTGGTCGTGGACTTAGGGTATCGGTATTTTGTCTGAAGGTTGTTTGAATCTTAGTTATATATTATGTGTATGTATATAGATAATAAAGTTCTTCATTCAGTTCAATACCTTTGGCTAGCAAAGGTGTCGAAACATGTTCATTCATATAAACAACATTGTTAGTAAACTATAATAGGTATAGTTTAGGAAGTCATTATTACTATTTCTAGAACAATGAAACATACAAGAGTCAGTTCATACATGAGTCAGTACATACTATAACGAGAAACAATACTCACAAGAAAGAGAAACAGACAGAGCATACTATAACGAGAATCACTACATACTACACACTATACACTAGAGAACATATTACATACTAGACAGAGAGAACATACACCACACTAGTACATACTATACAAATACAAGAATACTATAACATTAATTTGAGATACTACTTCATGGCTCAGCAAGATACTGATGCGTCACGTTTTGTACCCAGAGTCTCCTGGAGGGAGAGTGTGAATTTGTGTATAGATCTATACGGGACTGACCCTCCTACACCTTGTTGCTAGCTACAGTGGGATCTGCAGGTCTACGGGTGACGAATGTCATATCATTTCGACGTCTAGAACGTCGTGTTATACTAGTCGATCAAGCATGGTTACAATAATATCACATTTTACCTTAATTAACTAACAAGTTTAAAGGTAGTTAGTACATTGGTAGTTATCTAGATAAAAATACAGTACATCTTTATTTTTCCCACTTCATTCACATTGTGATCTTCTCACATAATCAATAATGAGAAACTATATTTTGGTAATGATAGTCATACTATGGGAAAACTTACACTTTTACAAAAGAACAAACATAGAGAACAATTGAGTCTTGGTAGAAGGCTACTTTAGTAGAAAATATAGGATTTTCTAGGTAGTTTACAAACATTTACATCAAATACTTACAAACTTTTACATCAAGCATTTACAAGTACATTCTTCAAACTTATACAAACATTGACACTAAAATGCTTATAAACTCACCAGCTTTAATGCTGATCTAAGCTTTCAAAATAACTTGTATTCTCAGGTCACCTGTAGACAGGTACCGATGACCAGGTTTTGAGAAGATGGAGCACGTTCAAGACTCATCTCTTATTTTGATTTACATTTTTGGTGTCTTATAAACTTCAGAACACACTTGTATTAAAATTATTACTATTAATGCAATGGATGATGTTGTTGCTTGTTTACTATTATGCATTGTTGTGATACTGTACATGACGTCCTCCGCCCCCGAACGTTTCCGCTGTTCCGGTTTTGGGGTGTGACAGATTGGTATCAGATTATTGTTTATAGTGAATTGAGTATATCAACCCATAAAAGATATACAACTATAAACACAACGGGGTTAAAATACTCTGACCAAGAGTTTATACTTTTAAATAATAAAATATTTAACCAAAGTATACATACCTGCATTCATACTAAAATCAGTGTCACTAGGACAGAACAAAAAGTATTATGATTGTTGGACAACACAAGTAGGCTTGGGAACATATGATCAGATCTGGGAGTGATATAGCCTGATCAACTATATCTTTCCGAGAAGTGATCAGCATGTGCCCAGGAATGGTTGTGGTGTTGCAGCAAGTCTAAAAACTTACCAACACTACTACAATGAAAACATTAGAACATAACATAAACTTAAAATACTATAGGAGTATTTTGTGTTACTATAATTACTTATGTGCAAACTAAAAAGGTCTTTATTAGTATGTCAATAGTTGTGGAGCGGATACGCTAAGGTTATATGTGACTAGGGTGTTATAGACTTAGAATTTGTGATCTTTGCTTTACTTCCTGTTCCTTGTTTGGTTGTAGGCTTAGAGTTAGGGTCACCTATTCGAAGGTCTATCCTGTTTTTGTCATATATGACTGGTATGTGCTACGCAAATGTTGGAGTAACTGGTAAGGATCATCTTATAATTATCTTAATTAGTACGTCTATTAACTATCTCTTTTACCCCTTTTCTCGCGTAGATAACATGGCTGGATTCCATATCCCCGGAGATCCGTACTATCCAAACCAACGCAACGGAGGATGGCTCAATGTAGAGCCAGAAGAGAATCATCCAATCCCTTTGGATGATGACTTTGCAGAGAACTTCCCGGAGGATTCTGACTTCGAGCCAGAAGTCAACAACCTACCTCTGGAAGCTCCTATCCCCAATCCTAACCCTCGTCCGGCTTTTCAAGGCCCGACGCCTCTGTGGGCGGAATACTTGGATGGATGGAGTCAAGAACAGGGTCAACCAATGCCATACAATGGAGACTGAAGCTTCTACAACCTGAGCGAGGGAGGCTCAGCGGACAGAATCCTTCCTATTCTGGTCCACAGGGTTGCTCGTAATGAAGAGAAGGGTAGGACAGCCATCCACCGGGTCATGCAGGTTGATGCCAATGTTAGACTCAATACAGTCCACATTCGTCGACTGGAGGATGCTCGCGAGAGAACTGCGAGACACAATGAGTCTCTATTGCAGGAACTAGCTGCAACTCAGGCTGAAGTCATAGAGCTCCGAGTACGTCAAAGGGTTTTCGAACGAAACCTTCTCGATGTAGAGCGTCACCTGGCTGACTTGAGGGTTAGCCCAAGGGGTGCCCGTTGCCAGTAGAAGATGCTCTGCTCATCCTTTCTTTTGGTTTAAGGAATTGCCTTCTTAGCTATGCTCTAAGTACCACTTTTCGCTGTAAATTCCTGTTTATCTTAAGACCTTGAACTTTCGGTCAATAGGTCTTTATTCTGTCAAAATTTTCTTATCTTGGTGTGATGTAAGACCTACTCTTAGGTCATTTTTCCCGAACTTGTTACATTTATAATTCCCGTATTATTGGCAGATATCTAATCTAATGGGAAATCTTTAATTCAATCATACTTTCATCTGTTTTGTTGGGCTGTGGAAAATTAGTCCATGTTTCACTCTCATCATTCTCCCTCTTTAAATTCTTATGTATATCTTCATCTGTTTAAACTTATAGCTACAAGATACCTCCACGTCGATCAGTAAGACGCGCTACTCCGATAACTCCAACACAACAACCACCTCCTCCTCCTCAATATAACCCAGCAACTATTCAAGCTGCTGTGAATGCGGCTGTTACGACAGCCCTAGCACAATTCACCACTACCGGTACTAGCGGGGTGGAACTATTGTGCCTCCCACTATTTTTTAAGCTCCAGTACGCTCTAGGGAGTGCACGTATAAGGACTTCACCAGCTGCAAACCCATGGCCTTCAATGGAACTTGTGGAATCATTGCCTTCTCGCAATGGTTCGAGAAGACGGAGTCGATCTTTGAGATCTGCTCCTGTCCGGAAGGGAGCAAGGTAAAATTTTCCGCCTGCACCTTTGCGGACCGAGTACTGACGTGGTGGAATAGCCATGTCAAGTCACTATCTCTTATAGTGGCAAATGCTATCAGCTGGGAAGCTCTGAAGGAGCCCATGATTGAAGAATACTGCCCGAGGGGGGAAGTTCAAAAGTTGGAGCAGGAACTCTGGAGCCTAACCATGAATGGCTCCGACATAGTCTCCTACACTGCCAGATTCAGCGATATGGTGGTACTATGTCCATCCATGGCCCCCGACTGAGGGGAAGAAGATAGAGAGGTATATCTGGGGGCTGGTACCTCCATTTCAAGGGAACATACTAGCTTCTCACCCCAATAACTTCGACAGTGCCAAGCGGTTGGCACAAAGGCTCATTGACCATGGGGTCCGAACCCCGTCAACCACAACAACCCTAGCCATCCCAAAACCCTCCAAAGCCACTGATAACAAGCGGAAGTTCTGGGATGACAAGAAAAAGCAAAAAACTGCCAAGAAGCAGCAGGTCGTGGCGGTTCATGCTGCGATAGCACCTGCCGCTGCTGCACCGGTAAAGCAGTACGCGGGAAGCTTGCCGAAGTGCAACAAATGCAACTTCCACCACAATGGACCCTGCCGGGAAATGCAGTGCTCTAACTGCAACAGGAAGGGGCACACTGCCCGTTTCTGCAAGACTCCGGCAAGGCCAATCACCCAAGTCCCCGGCGCTGGTGTGGGCCAGGCTTGCTACGGTTCTGACGAGGTGGGCCACTACAAAAGGAACTGCCCGAAGACAGGGAATGCTGGCGGAGTGGGAAGAGTTTTGGCTATAGGCCACGAGGAAGCAGTTGTCGACCCCACAGTGGTCACTGGTACGTTTCTCCTCGATAACTCTTATGCATTCATACTGTTTGATAGTGGAGTGGAGAGGAGTTTCGTGAACCAGAAATTTGCTCACTTGCTTAAGCAAAAATCACGAGCACTTAAAGAACCGTTCACTGTAGAAATGGCTAACGGAAAGACAGAGAGCACTAGCTGCATATTCATAGGTTGTACACTAACACTAGATAGTCATTCATTTCCAATCAACCTCATGCCGGTCTCAGTTAAAAGCTTCGACGTCATAATCGGCATGGATTGGTTGAGTTCTCATCGTGCCGACATCATGTGTTATGAAATGGCCGTTCGCCTTAATCTTCCGTCCAGCGAAACTCTGGTAATCTATGGCGACAAACCCGGCACGAACCTTCGCATCATCTCGAGCATACGAGCCCAGAAGTATTTGCGAAAGAATTGTCTCGCATTCCTTGCTCATGTTGTCGATGTGAGCCAAGAGACAAAGGACATAAAGGACATCCCAGTGGTAAGCGACTTTCCCGACATCTTTCCAGAAGAACTACTAGGATTACCTCCGCAACGTCAAGTCGAGTTCAGAATCGACTTAATTCCAGGAGCTACCCCAGTAGCCAAATCACCCTATCGTCTAGCACCAGCTGAGATGCAGGAGCTATCCAGTCAACTTAACAAATTGCTCAGCAAGGGCTTTATTAGACCAAGCTTCTCACCCTGGGGAGCACCGGTCTTATTCGTCAAGAAGAAAGATGGATCGTTCTGTATGTGCATCAACTATAGAGAACTAAACAAGCTAACCGTCAAAAATCATTACCCTCTGCCTCGCATTGACGATTTGTTCGACCAACTTCAAGGGGCGAATTTCTTTTCAAAGATTGACCTGAGATCCGGGTATCACCAGTTACGAGTGCTAGGGGAGGATGTTCCGAAGACAGCCTTCCGAACTCGTTATGGACACTACGAGTTTGTAGTGATGCCGTTCGGATTGACCAATGCACCCGCAGTATTCATGGATTTAATGAATAGGGTTTGCCGTCCTTACTTGGATCAGTTCGTCATTGTCTTCATCGATGACATACTTATCTACTCTCATAGTAAGGAGGAGCATAGTCAACATCTGCGACAGGTCTTAGAAACGCTGCGATCAGAGAAGCTCTATGCGAAGTTCTCGAAATGCGAATTTTGGATCCGAAGAGTCAAATTCTTAGGTCACGTGGTTAGCGAAGAGGGAATACACGTGGACCCTTCCAAAATCAAAGCCATTGAGAACTGGTCAGCACCGAAGACGCCTACATAAATTCGTCAATTTCTAGGCCTCGCTGGCTACTATCGCAGGTTCATTCAGAACTTCTCTCGAATTGCGAAACCGCTTACAACATTGACCCAGAAGGGCGTGGCCTTTGACTGGGAAGAGAAGCAAGAGAAAGCGTTCCAAACGCTGAAACGAGCCTTATGCACCGCACCGATACTATCCCTCCCCAAAGGGATAGAAGACTTCGTGGTTTATTGCGATGCATCCAACCAGGGGCTCGGCTGTGTTCTCATGCAACGAGGTAAGGTCATCGCCTATGCCTCAAGACAGCTGAAGACACACGAGGTCAACTACACCACACACGATCTTGAGTTAGGAGCAGTAGTGTTCGCTCTGAAGATCTAGAGACACTACATGTACGGTACGAAAAGCACTATCTTCACAGACCACAAAATCCTTCAACACATATTCGACCAGAAGGAGCTCAACATGAGACAACGACGGTGGGTCGAGCTACTCAGTGATTACGAATGTGAAATTTGTTATCATCCTGGCAAGGCCAACGTAGTAGCTGACGCCCTAAGTCGAAAGGAATACTCTGGTCGTAGAGTCAAATCTCTGACTATGACTATCCATTCACACTTGTCCACACAAATTAAGGAGGCTCAGCTCGAAGCTTTGAAACCTGAAAATGTGACGAGTTAATCCCTGAGAGGGATGGATAAGAATTTCGAAGTCAAGGGTGGCGGAGCCTTATATATCATGGATCGGATCTGGACACCGAAACACGGTGGTTTCAGAGACTTGGTCATGACCGAAGCTCACAACACTCCATATTCCGTCCACCTAGGTTCAGATAAGATGTATATGGATCTTAAAAAGTTATACTGGTGGCCAAACATGAAAGCAGAGATTGCTACCTTCGTGAGTAAATGTCTTACGTACGCCAAGGTTAAGGTCGAATACCAGAAACCATCAGGTTTACTTCAACAACCGGAGATACCCGAATGGAAGTGGGAGCGGATCACAATGGACTTCATAACGAAGTTGCCAAAGAAAACGGGTGGTCTTGATACCATATGGGTGATCGTAGACCGGTTAACAAAGTCCGCACACTTCCTGCCTATCAAAGAGACTGACAAGATGGAGAAACTCACTAGAACATACATTAGAGAGATCGTACGACTGCATGGTGTTCCCATATCCATTATCTCAGATAGAGATAGTAGATTCACTTCGAGGTTCTGGCAGTCGCCACAACGTTCCCTAGAAACTAGGCTGGACATGAGTACAGCCTACCATCCGCAAACCGACGGACAAAGTGAGAGGACTATTCAAACTTTGGAAGATATGCTGCGAGCTTGTGTGATAGACTTTGGGAAGGCATGGGATACTCACTTACCCCTTGTCGAGTTTTCCTACAACAATAGTTATCACACGAGCATAAAGGCTGCTCCATTTAAAGCCCTCTATGGCCGTAAGTGCAGATCCCCTCTGTGTTGGGCTGAGGTGGGTGACACACAGTTAGCTAAAGGACGAGTTGTGACATCCCTATTTTCACAGCCAGAAAAGACCGATTTTGTTTATGCTTTATAAAAATCAGAGTACCTATTTTAATAAAAATGTTGCGGAATTTGTTCCCAGTAAAACATGATAAATACGTTATCAAAGCATTTCTGAAGAAAAGTATTTTTATTCATTTTAAAACATTTGGGATGTCATCGTCAATACAGAAACATAAGCATAAACAGAACTTACATTCATTATCACTAGTGATTTATATCTCCTTAATCTCTCAGTGTAATGTAACTTCATATCAACACCTGTGATATAAATAAACTGAGTGGGTCAGGTTGGGAAACCTGGTGAGTACATAGGGTTTTTAACCCACAATAAATAAGTTTATTTACTTTATCAAACCAAACAAACCCGATTACCCGTTCCCGTTATCCTCACTTTACGTCCCTAAAACATCTAACACAAGGGACCTAGTCTAAGGACTTTCATCGGGGTGACAACACATGCTTCGGGGGTTCCTCAGCAATTCATGTCAAATAAGGCAACCATGTGGGGGATGGAGTACTGCTGGTGAGCACACAGTTCAAATAAACACCTACAGGTTGCGAGCCTGCTAGCGTTCCACTGGACTGTCTAGAATAGTCCGTGGTCATCATCTATACTCCGCTAGATGACTGGATCATCAATAACATCTATATCGAGGCCTCTCATTATTTTATTTGGTCACACAGCAACTATTACATCTACCCATGTTTTACCCAATACGTTTTGTAGATGTAAAATACATATACAATTTAAATCATTTAAAACGTGTATAAACATATTTCACCCACAATAGACAACAAGTATTCAGACAATATGCACACATAGCACGTAATTTATATTAAATACTTCATATCTATGTGTAAGATGAAAGGGACCATGCACTCACTTGAAAAGGTGGTGATTCCGAACTCAGACAGCGCTTCGCTTCTTAAAAATAATTTCCTTCGACGAAACCTAGTATTATTACCACTAGAGTTTAGTCTATTATTCACCGAGACTAATTAATAGTCTAGCTATTATTACTATTATATAAGCGTTAAACAATACTTATATAACCCATAATAATAGCCCAAGTACTTATTATAAGTTCCTAATAACGTTACTATAATTAAATAAAAGCTATATTAAAAATAGCGTAGGCGTAGCTCACTTACAGCGGGTTTTATAGAAAACCGGGCTTTTCTTGGAGCAGCGTTCCCGAGCTGAAAATCACTTCTTCTCGGAGCCGTCGAGCACTCCGGGGCTTCCGCCTCGTGCTAGGGAGGTTCCCTAGGCTTTTTGGGGGGTTTCGGGGCTAGAGAGAGGTTCTAGAGAGAGAGTAAAGAGAAGAAAGAATGGGAAAGGTGTGAAGAAAATGAGGGTGGGAGAGGTTCTATTTATTGGGTGAAAAATGGCTGAACTTGGTGCCACATGTCACCATCTAGTGGCAAGACTTGGGGAGAAAGCAATGGCCAAGATTGTGTCACATCACCCATTTTCGCACAGCACACTTCCGACTTCTAAAATCCGTAACTTTCACATACGACCTCCATTTTTGACGTTCTTTATATCCACGCGTAGGTAAAAATAAGATCTACAACTTTCATTTTGACTCCGTCGGCTAATTCTCGACCGATCTTAAATTTAACAGTACGAGGAGATTATACTGTTAAATGTCCGCGTAAAATTCATAACTTCTACATACGGACTCTGTTTTTGTCTGTATTTTTACCGTTGAGTTCCTATTAGAGAGATCTTCAATTCTCATTTAGGTCGCGTAGGCCAAAAACCGCTCGATCTAAAATTCGAGTTTCGGGTTGTGCACTGTTAAGCCAAATCTTAGAAAATTCATAACTTCCTCATACGAAGTCAGATTTGAGCGTTCGTTTTTTGGTATGTTCTCGGTTTAACGTATACTACAACTTTTGTTTAGATTTCTAAGGCTAAAAAGTCCTCCATCGTAAATTCACTATTTACGTCTCCCGGTGTCGTGCCGGTTTTCCCATAAAACTTCGATGGACCATAACTTCTTCGTTATAACTCGGATTTCAACGTTCTTTATATGTACGGAACCCTTGAGACGTATTCTACAACTTGGTTAAGATTATTTATTCTAAATAATCTTTTGTCAAAAAGTCATTTTCGACCCCTATTATCTCTAAATTGACTAGCCCGGATCTACGGGCGTTACAATTATCTCCCCCTTAGGATGATTACGTCCCAGAATCATCAATGAAACAGGGCTCACATGATGACTCCATACGTTATCTCTTCATCCTAAGTAATAACCGTAACTTTGATGTTTCTTCGAACGAATATCTAACTCTATGACTTCCTGATTGCAGGCGGTGCTCGATCTTACACTTGCTCCCTATCTCACGTTAGACTCCAAATTATGACCTTCAAGTCACAATCTCGATCCTTACTGGAGACTGCTTCTTCTTCTTAACAAACTTAAGATAAGTTATTTTATTACTAAAATGGACCGATGTGTCATATTCTAATGACTTATCATCGTATGTTCCCACGCTTAGACTCAGGTCTCTGAGGGTCTTCCAGAACAGACTATACATTTCTTCATGTTCTAATCACATCTTAAAAGGTAGCATTTCTAGCTACAAGCAACTATCGCGATACCTCTACCGATCGCTTTGATTATCTTTTATTTCAATCTTCCGACTTAAGTCAGATGCTACATGAAACTTGGTTCTCTGAACCACGTAACATACTTATCGTAGTCGGACTCAATTCGATATGACCACTAGGGTCGGAATAACAATCATCCTCTTAGTCATTACCAAAATGATGGTAACGACATATTTGAATAAAACGGTATCAATTACTAGCTTCTTGGTAACCTTGTGACTTTCTCTGATCCAAGCGTGAGTCCTATACTTCCGGTAGTATAGGCCTCTACTACCTTTCACACCTACTCATACTCGTCCCAAGTATTGTCTCGCAGTTCACCTAAGTCACCATACAAGAAAATCACATAACAACTCGACACATTAGATAACAAAACGAAGGTTTTATATTATTCCTTGAAACGATTACATAGGTGTTCAAGTTCAACCTATACTATGCCTCTAATAGGCTATACCACGTGGTACTATTTACACGACTACTTCATAGATCCTCATTCCTGATCCCTTTCATTTCCATCTTCTTCGTCAAGGATCATATGGAACGCTCTTGCCTTCAGTTTCGGTGGAATGTTTGGACTTGCCGCCTCTTTCTTCTTCAGGTAATCCTTAGTAACGTGCCCTTCTTCACGGCATTCATAACACACCCTTTTACTGGCGGTGCACTCGTTGGCATAATGTCCGGTCTTCCCACACTTGTAGCAAGTCACTTCCTCGCTACATTTCCCAAAGTGCTTCTTCTTGCACTTCTCGCACCATTTCACTTTGTTTCCTCCTCCGCTAAACTCCTTTGAACTAGACTTTATCTTCTTATTGGGCCTCGTAGACCCCTCAAACTTCCTCTTTTCGCCAACCTCAATCTCGTTGGCAGCTCTTCCCTTAATCATATCCTCCACAGACTTGGCAGCCCAGATAGCTGCCTCCAGAGTAGGTGCCTGACGCACTGGCACCGCATACTCCCATGGAAGTCCCTTTGCGTACTTATCGATTTTCGTCAGCTCATCTGGAACAAGACGCAAGGCAAACTCCATCTTCTCTGTGAAGTTGTTGGTGTATTCATCAATTGACATGCTTCCTTTCTTCAAGGTCAGGAACTGGTTCTCTAGCTCAAGCAGGTTTTGGGTTGAGCAGTACTTGCGTTTGAACTGCACCAAAAACTCTGCCCATGTCAGTAGCAGGGGCTCATTGGGGCTCAGAGTCTTCCCCAGGGTATTCCACTAGCGCACAGCACATCCTCGGAATTGACGTACTGCAAAGGTGGTCTGTAACTTGCCTCTGCAACCACAAGTCATGAAAGCTAACTCCATCTCCGAGATCCAATCCATGACTCCGATCTGATCTTCCTTTCCAGTGAAAGTCGATGGCTTGCAAGTTAGAAAATCCTTGTACTTGCATCCATTCCTCTCGACTCCGTCATATTGGTTGTTTTGTCGAACTATTGGTGGGTTGGCTTGACCAACGGTCCCACTGTAGTTCCCTCCTTCTGACTGCCCATCGTTCAATTCGGGTTGTTCAACTGGCATTGTAGGTTCATCCCTATTTTCATGCAACATATGCCTCATCTCTTCCCGTTGTTCAGCCAACATAGCCCGTATCATGGCTTGTACTCCGGCCATTGTAATTGGCTCAGGAGCATCTGCTACAACAGGTATTTGTTCAATCACTGGTGGTTGATTCTTGTTCCCATTTGCATTCCCGGCTCCACTACGGGTTCTTGGCATTTCGATCTATATACCAAACCAGACGTTCGGTGTGCAATGACGAGAATTAAGATAGGAAAGATTTTATTTACAATCGATGTTTAATTCTCCCTATTTCTCCGAAAAGTTATATGCCAGTTCTAATACCGTAATTAAACGTTTAGAAATCTGAACACATAAAGTTTCTAGATCCGGTCGGCAACAGACCATAGATTCGATCATACAATGCATATCATAAATCATTTAGCACATAAAAGCATGTTAGGCATTTTCCCTAAATTAGCTAGTGCTTGTGTCTATTCAGGTGCTTTACCTAAATTTTATTAGACACACTCCTCACAATCCTTGCTTAGCATTCTAAGTTTAAGTCTAGAAATAAATCCATATTCCTAGTTCGCTTAAACTAATGCTCTGATACCAACTGTGACATCCCCATTTTCACGGCCAGAAAAGACCGATTTTGTTTATGCTTTATAAAAATTAGAGTACCTATTTTAATAAAAATGTTGCGGAATTTTTTCCCAGTAAAACATGATAAATACGTTATCAAAGCATTTCCGAAGAAAAGTATTTTTATTCATTTTAAAACATTTGGGATGTCATCGTCAATACAGAAACATAAGCATAAACAGAACTTACATTCATTATCACTAGTGATTTATATCTCCTTAATCTCTCAGTGTAATGTAACTTCATATCAACACCTGTGATATAAATAAACTGAGTGGGTCAGGTTGGGAAACCTGGTGAGTACATAGGGTTTTCAACCCACAATAAATAAGTTTATTAACTTTATCAAACCAAACAAACCCGATTACCCGTTCCCGTTATCCTCACTTTACGTCCCTAAAACATCTAACACAAGGGACCTAGTCTAAGGGCTTTCATCGGGGTGACAACACATGCTACGGGGGTTCCTCAGCAATTCATGTCAAATAAGGCAACCATGTGGGGGATGGAGTACTGCTGGTAAACACACAGTTCAAATAAACACCTACAGGTTGCGAGCCTGCTAACGTTCCACTGGACTGTCTAGAATAGTCTGTGGTCGTCATCTATACTCCGCTAGATGACTGGATCATCAATAACATCTATATCAAGGCCTCTAATTATTTTATTTGGTCACACAACAACTATTACATCTACCCATGTTTTACCCAACACGTTTTGTAGATGTAAAATACATATACAATTTAAATAATTTAAAACGTGTATAAAAATATTTCACCCAGCATAGACAGCAAGTATTCAGACAATATGCACACATAGCACGTAATTTATATTAAATACTTCATATCTATGTGTAAGATGAAAGGGACCATGCACTCACTTGAAAAGGTGGTGATTCCGAACTCAGACAGCGCTTCGCTTCTTAAAAATAATTTCCTTCGACGAAACCTAGTATTATTACCACTAGAGTTTAGTCTATTATTCGCCGAGACTAATTAATAGTCTAGCTATTATTACTATTATATAAGCGTTAAACAATACTTATATAACCCATAATAATAGCCCAAGTACTTATTATAAGTTCCTAATAACGTTACTATAATTAAATAAAAGCTATATTAAAAATAGCGTAGGCGTAGCTCACTTACAGCGGGTTTTATAGAAAACCGGGCTTTGCTTGGAGCAGCATTCCCGAGCTGAAAATCTCTTCTTCTCGGAGCCGTCGAGCACTCCGGGGCTTCCGCCTCGTGCTAGGGAGGTTCCCTAGGCTTTTCGGGGGGTTTCGGGGCTAGAGATAGGTTCTAGAGAGAGTAAAGAGAAGAAAGAATGGGAAAGGTGTGAAGAAAATGAGGGTGGAAGAGGTTCTATTTATAGGGTGAAAAATGACTGAACTTGGTGCCACATGTCACCATCTAGTGGCAAGACTTGGGGAGAAAGCAATGGCCAAGATTGTGCCACATCACCCATTTTCGCACAACACACTTCCGACTTCTAAAATCCGTAACTTTCACATACGACCTTCACTTTTGACATTCTTGATATCCATGCGTAGGTAAAAATAAGATCTATAACTTTCATTTTGACTCCGTCGGCTAATTCTCGACCGATCTTAAATTTAACAGTACGAGGAGATTATACTGTTAAATGTCCGCGTAAAATTCATAACTTCTACATACGGACTCTGTTTTCGTCTGTATTTTTACCGTTGAGTTCCTATTAATGAGATCTTCAATTCTCATTTAGGTCGTGTAGGCCAAAAACAGCTCGATCTAAAATTCGAGTTTCGGGCTGTGCACTGTTATGCCAAATCTTAGAAAATTCATAACTTCCTCATACGAAGTCAGATTTGGGTGTTCGTTTTTTGTATGTTCTCGGTTTAACGTATACTACAACTTTTGTTTAGATTTCTAAGGCTAAAAGTCCTTCATCGTAAATTCACTATTTACGTCTCCCTGTGTCGTGCCGGTTTTGCCGTAAAACTTCGACGGACCATAACTTCTTCGTTATAACTCAGATTTCAACGTTCTTTATATGTAAGGGAACCCTTGAGACGTATTCTACAACTTGGTTAAGATTATTTATTCTAAATAATCTTTTGTCAAAAAGTCGTTTTCGACCCCTATTATCTCTAAATTGACTAGCCCAGATCTACGGGCGTTACACGAGTTCCTGACAGCACTCTCACAGGTCCGGAGATCATTCGGGAAACGACAGAGAAAATCATGCAGATTCGTGAACGATTGAAAGCCTCTAGAGACCGACAGAAAAGCTACACAGACAAGAGAAGGAAACCGTTGGAATTCCAGGTGGGCGACCGTGTTCTATTAAAGGTCTCACCCTGGAAGGGCTTGATACGCTTCGGAAAGCGTGGGAAGCTAAATCCAAGATACGTAGGGCCTTTCGAGATTCTCGCTAGAATCGGCCCTGTAGTTTACTAACTCAAACTACCTTGCGAACTCAGTAACGTACATTCTACTTTCCACATCTCGAACTTGAAAAAGTGTCTGTCCGACGAGACTCTTGTAATCCCACTCGACGAGATCGAGATCAACGAGAGCCTCAACTTCGTGGAAGAACCCATAGAGATCATGGACCATAAAGTCAAGCAAACGAAGCAAAGCCGTATCCCGATAGTGAAGGTTCGCTAGAATGCTAAGCGAGGACCTGAATTAACTTGGGAGCGTGAGGATCAAATGAAATTGAAATATCCTCATCTTTTCGGTTAGTTAGTTGTAATAGCTTAATTGTTTAAACTCTAATTTCGGGACAAAATTCTCTCTAACGGGGGGATGATGTGACAACCCGAAATTTCTATCTTGAATAATGTTCAAATCAATCAAAGTCAGACTCGTTTTTGCTACCTTCTAGCATTATTTTGAGTCAATTTGAGTGTTCTAAACCTAGTATCTTCATATTAGGGTTTAGATTTGGGTTCCACAAGTTCACCCCTACCCAAAAATGGCCAAACACTCCATCATGAGGAGTGTATGGCCGTACACTTGAGTGTGCGGCTGCACACCCCCTCCTGGCAGCACACTCTCACATATATATGTGGGACTTAGCCATTTTGATCACTTTTCACTCCTTCAAGCTAAGAACTCGATTTCTCTCAACTTTCATCCGACTTTTCTTCATAGATCTTCGAGTTGTAAGTGTTCCTTTCCTTGATTTGTTGATTCCTTTCACTATCTTGTAAGGATCATTGGTTTCATCCATGAAATCACTTCTTTTGATAGATCTTCAAGTGTTCTTTAGTTTCACCAAGAACACCTACTAAGTTCTTGGGCTCCAAACACCCCTAAAAGCTTCTACATTGTAAGTACCTTCTCCTATGTTTGTTATTTACTGGATATACTCCCTAGAAATCGTCCAAACCATGATCATCAAGGAGTGTGCGGCCGCACACACCTCATGTGGCCGTACACCCCTTTGTTTAGTGCTTAAGGACCTCAAACTCAAGTTGTATGCTAGCACATGATCAAGGACACTTAGGGGATGCAAGTTATAGCCTTGAAAAACACTTTTTGACCACTTCTTCAAGGTGTGTACGACCGTACACTCTATGACCGCACATACCTGGCCGCACACTCAAGTAGCCGCACACCCCATGGTCGTACACTCTCTAGTGTGGTCGTGCACCCACTTTATGCAACCCTTTGAGCTTCTAACACTTCAATCTAAGTGTTTCCTAAGTCCTAGGGTGTTTTCCTTACATGATTAGTTGTTTAAACACTAATTATATACATATATGTGTCATTATATGCTTATTAGGATCCATTGTGCTCAAGTCTTCACTTGACACTTAACATCCTACAAACCGATCTTTCATTTGTATCACTCACTGCAGGTGAGTTCATACCCCTTTAACTTACCTTTTAAATGATTTTAAATTCTTTTATGGGAGGGGGGGGGGAATACAGGTAGAACTATTATAGTTATTATACCAATCACATGAGATTAATAACTATCAAACCAGTGGATATCTTACATATCAAACTGTGTTATCAAACAAACCGTTTCAAATCGTTTTATAAACTCTTTTACATGATAAATACTTTCTATTAAACTCTTTTAAACTTATACTTTGTCACAATCATGTCTATATAGATATAGTTATATAAGTAGGATTGAAAGGACTTAGGACTGATAACTCGCCTTATTTCCTGTTCCTTGTTTGGTCGTGGACTTAGGGTATCCGTTATTTGTCCGAAGGTCGTTTGAATCTTAGTTATATATTATGTGTATGTATATAGATACTAAAGTTCTTCATTAAGTTCAATACCTTTGGGTAGCAAAGGTGTCCAAACATGTTCATTCATACAAACAACATTGCTAGTAAACTATAATAGGTATAGTTTAGGAAGTCACTATTACTATTTCTAGAACAATGAAACATACAAGAGTCAGTTCATACATGAGTCAGTACATACTATAACGAGAAACAATACTCACTAGAAAGAGAAACAGAGAGAGCATACTATAACGAGAATCACTACATACTACACACTATACACTAGAGAACATATTACATACTAGACAGAGAGAACATACACCACACTAGTACATACTATACAAATACAAGAATACTATAACATTAATTTGAGATACTACTTCATGGCTCGGCAAGATACTGATGCGTCATGTTTTGTACCCAGAGTCTCCTGGAGGGAGAGTGTGAATTTGTGTATAGATCTATACGGGACTGACCCTCCTACACCTTGTTGCTAGCTACAGTGGGACATGCAGGTCTACGGGTGACGAATGTTATATCATTTCGACGTCTAGAACGTCGTGTTATACTGGTCGATCAAGCATGGTTACAATCATATCACATTTTACCTTAATTAACTAACAAGTTTAAAGGTAGTTAGTACATTGGTAGTTATCTAGATAAAACTAAAGTACATCTTTATTTTTCCCATTTCATTCACATTGTGATCTTCTCACATAATCGGTAATGAGAAACTATATTTTGGTAATGATAGTCATACTATGGGAAAACTCACACTTTTACAAAAGAACAAACATAGAGAACAGTTGAGTCTTGGTAGAAGGCTACTTTAGTAGAAAATATAGGATTTTCTAGGAAGTTTACAAACATTTACATCAAATACTTACAAACTTTTACATCAAACATTTACAAGTACATTCTTCAAACTTATACAAACATTGACACTAAAATGCTTATGAACTCACCAACTTTAATGTTGATCTACACTTTCAAAATAACTTGTATTCTCAGGTCACCTGTAGACAGGTACCGATGACCAGGTTTTGAGAAGATGGAGCATGTTCAAGACTCATCTCTTATTTTGATTTACATTTTTGGTGTCTTATAAACTTCAGAACACACTTGTATTAAAATTATTACTATTAATGCAATGGATGATGTTGTTGCTTGTTTACTATTATGCATTGTTGTGATACTGTACATGACGTCCTCCGCCCCCGAACATTTCCGATGTTCCGGTTTTGAGGCGTGACAGATTGGTATTAGAGCATTGTTTATAGTGAATTGAGTATATCAACGCATAAAATATATACAACTATAAACACAACGGGATTAAAATACACTAACCAAGAGTTTATACTTTTAAATAATAAAATATTTAACCAAAGTATACATACCTGCATTCATACTAAAATCAGTGTCACTAGGACAGAACAAAAGAATTACGATTATTGGACAACACAAGTAGGCTTGGGAACATATGATCAGATCTAGGAGTGATATAGCCTGATCAACTATATCTTTCCGAGAAGTGATCAGCATGTGCCCAACAATGGTTGTGGTGTTGCAGCAAGTCTAAAAACTTACCAACACTACTACAATGAAAACATTAGAACATAACATAAACTTAAAATACTATAGGAGTATTTTGTGTTACTATAATTACTTATGTGCAAACTAAAAAGGTCTTTATTAGTATGTCAATAGTTGCGGAGCGGATACGCTAAGGTTATATGTGACTAGGGTGTTATAGACTTAGAATTTGTGATCTTTGCTTTACTTCCTGTTCCTTGTTTGGTTGCGGGCTTAGAGTTAGGGTCACCTATTCGAAGGTCTATCCTGTTTTGGTCACATATGACTGGTATGTGCTACGCAAATGTTGGAGTAACTGGTAAGGATCATCTTATAATTATCTTAATTAGTACGTCTATTAACTATCTCTTTTACCCCTTTTCTCGTGTAGATAACATGGTTGGATTCCATATCCCCGGAGATCCGTACTATCCAAACCAAGGCAACGGAGGATGGCTCGATGTAGAGCCAGAAGAGAATCATCCAATCCCTTTGGATGATGACTTTGCAGAGAACTTCACGGAGGATTCTGACTCCGAGCCAGAAGTCAACAACCTACCTCTGGAAGCTCCAATCCCCAATCCTAACCCTCGTCCGGCTTTTCAAGTCCCAATGCCTCTGTGGGCAGAATACTTGGATGGATGGAGTCAAGAACAGGGTCAACCAATGTCATACAATGGAGACTGAAGCTTCTACAACCTGAGCGAGGGAGGCTCAGCAGACAGAATCCTTCCTATTCTGGTCCGCAGGGTTGCTCGTAATGAAGAGCAGGGTAGGGAAGCCATCCACCGGGTCATGCAGGTTAATGCCAATGTTAGACTCACCGGGTCATGTAGGTTGATGCCAATGTTAGCAAGCGCTTGGTGTGCATCAAAACAACTTTCAATTTCCTGTAAAAATTAGACAATCAGAACAAATTCCAAATTCACCAAAAATATTACACCTTGAAAGAATTAGACAGCTTCCTTCCAATTTGAAGGCTGATGGATCCATCGATTATGGCTTTAATTGAATCCATTGGTACCTTTCTTCCATCGGAACATCTTTCACGATAATAAATCTGCATCATACTCCCCTTCATTTGTAACAGATTCTGGAAATGGACCAAAACCGTCAAGTCACCAAAAATACAGGGACCAGAATTGTCAAAACGCTTAAGTTGCAGGGACCAAAAATGTAACTTGATTATCTTCTTCCAATTTAACGTCTGATACAACTCATTTTCATATCTTGAAGAAAACAAATCAAAACAACACCCATGAATCATTCGTTACGAGCACTGAGTTCATTTGCAAATCAAATCTAGTCTAATTTCCAATTGCGAGAGGAGTACGACTTTCGACCCAATTCCAACTGCGAATCCACCCCATTCGCAGTTCTAATTGCATAAATTCAACAACGATTCCTTGACCTTTCGCTCAATCGATAATAGCCCAAAGCGAATCTCCAGTAAACCGAATCCAGTCACAGATTCGTTGTCGAGCAAACAGGGGAGAAGAACAAAATGCGAGCCCGATTTCAATTTCGAATCCTAGACCTTTCGCTCCGAATCAACATATTACACACCCAATGCAAACGTTCGTAGGTAAGATCTTTCGTTCATTATTCACCCCGAATCACAATTTATTTTGACTTTTCTGTTGACTAGCAATTGCGAAAAAGTACATAACCACTCTGATTTCTTTTGTTCTTAACATTACACTCCCGATTGTAGTCACGATTCAGATTTCATTCGTTCGCAGGAAGGACATTCACAACAATTTTGACTTTTCGTTTGACCGGTGTTCTTCCCAATTAAGTCCCCAAAATCATTCTGATTGAGCTCCAAATTCCGAATTAATTAAGATCTACAACATGCAACGAACACAAATTCATTACTCGAGAAAAAACAATCGATGTACTTACTAGAATTTTGATTTTCATACCTTTAGATCTGGTCTCGAATCATTATTGATGGAGAAGAATGACGACGAAACGTGATCAGAAACACCAGATACCGCCGTCAAAACAACATTCTCAAGGAAATTGACGTCAATTTCACGTCGAGACTGAAACCGAAGCTGAAAAACATTCTCCTGATCTTGAGAATCCAATTTTTAGGGAGCCATTTCTCTGGATCGAGATTTGTATCGGCAATAGATGGTGGTTTTAAAAAGCCGAAGATGGATGGAGAAAGCCTAGGTAGCTGAAGTCAATGGTTACCATAATTATAGGATATTATTTGTGGGAACTAATTATCAAATTACCTATTTACCCTTATTTATTTATTTAATTATTTATTTTTATTTTAAATTTTGATTGACCCACATTTATACATACAATAACATAATAGTTATTTTGAATACCTGAACCTATCTCTCTCTCTCTCTCTCTCTATATATATATATATATATATATATATATATATATATATATATATATATATATATATATATATATATATATATTCCAACATCAAGATTTTTTATAGGAATCAAACACATTAATTTCTTTTAGTTGATTTTTATTCGATTATAATGGTCATTGTTTTGCATTGTACTCTCATAGATTTCTATAATTCAAGAGAACAGGTAAACAACCCCCCTCTTCTCTTTTTTTAACCCCTCCCCCTATGATTTGACAGTTGATATAACCATATATATATATATATATATATATATATATATATATATATATATATATATATATATATAACATTTTTAAATATATAATCATATAAATATATTTTTTAATAAATATTATTATAAATAAAAACAATTATAAATAATTAATCAACTTTGTAATTAAATTGTCAAACAATAAAATTAAAAAAAATAATAATTATCAAAAATTAAAATACTTAAATGTGTTATAAAAGAATAATAAAAACATTGTTAATAATTATAAATAAATTGAAAAACTCTAAAAGTAAAGGGACCATAAGTATAAAATAGAGAGTTTGTATGTAAAAGAAAAAAAGAAAAAAAAATAGGGGAGTGAGGAAATGGAAAACACAAAAAGCATGTGATATAGGTTTACAGGGGGGAGGGGGGCGGAATAACAGACCATTCAAACATGTTGCTGCTAATAAGACACCCCTTAGACACCCTCTCATCATTTTTATAAAAAATCAACCGATAATAAACTACTTATAATCAGTTTTTCGGAAAACAATGCAATTTCAACCAATAAAAATACTTCAAAATTAATTAGGGTTGTCTAAATCGTAAAAAAGGTATCTTTTTAGCCAACCTCATTTAAATATTTAATTATAACTAGTAGGTTCCAATCTTTGCTTCATGGAGGAACCGAACTTACGTAACTTCAAATGTGAAGGGAGAAAACTTATAAATATACAAAATTCAAGTGACAAAAATGTGAAACCAAAAAGATGTATAAACAAAACATGGCAATATATCCTGGGGTGTTCTACAAATTTTTTTATTAGGTAAGGACTATTTAAGTAAATTTTTAAACGTAATTCAAGAAATTTTATAAATATATTGACCGTTTCTACGATGCATTTTGTGTAATGAAACAAGGCTACGAGTTATAATAGTAATATATGAACACTTCAAATAATTTTGTTATTTAGATGTGTACAAAAATTAAAAAATTATTTAGATGTAAACAATACCCGGGTAAATCAATTTCTCTTTTTTTATTAATATGAATTGAAATAATTACTTATTTATCATTTTATTTTTCCTTATTTCAAGATTTTATTTTAAAATATAATTAATGTTTACACATTATTATATATATATTAAAATTGTAGAGAAAATGAACAGTTAAGTTGACACTTGAATTACGTTTTCGGTCCCTCTATATTTGTTTATGTTTCACTTCTTCAATAAAAGAAATGGACCACTTCTGTCACATAATAAACAGGGACCAATTCTGCCAATTTCTAATGCAGTCTCCACCGATTGCTATTTTCCCAAAAACCCACCGCCTCCCATTCTATCATCCACCTTACCCGTCTGCTTGCTTTTCATTCACACCGGCGAATCCTTCCCCGAGATAAGAACGGAGCTGATACGTGTGGTTCCCACGCCTTCCCCGACCGGTTCTGCTTACTTTTCCCCCACCTGCTTTCTCATCCACGTATGCCCTTTGGGTCGAGAAACGAAGAGCCTCTGTACGACGGGACTAGAAATTCCCCAGCGAAGCTTTCCGGTTTACCGGAGGCGACAAGTTGTTTGATCGTGAACAGGAATAGTACACGTTCACCTCCGTAAAGCTGAATAGTGACGGCCGTTCGGTGAAGATGCGGGCATCGACACACGCATCAGGTCTGTTTCTCATACCCATTTATGATGATTCGATTTGTTTTGTCGAAGTCAAAATCCATCGGACCTTCTACTCTTTCATCTTTTGAAGAACACCACTGCGAGGTTACATATTCCTTGGGTTATTTACTTCAGTCCTAAATCGGTAGAAGGAATAGGGTAAAATTTCCGGTTTGGAGCTTAATGGTGACCATGAACGCACCATTGTCGGCCCCCTTCGCTTCTCGGGTGCCCCGAATTCTCCATTGTTGCTTCTTCAGACTTCCTTCACCAGGTTCGTACTTCGTTTGAATTATTTTCGTTAACTGATTCAATGTTTGGTGTCTCGGTGAGAGGTCTTGGTTTGATTCCCGGGGTGGTTGGACGTTTTGATTCTGTGAATGGTTGTAGAGTGCCTCATATTGGCTGGAATACTTTGCAAATTAAAAAAGATTCACTTATTTTAGATGATATTGCAAACCGACATCTATATTTTGTTCATTCTTATCGTGCTGTACCGGTATGTTTTTTTTTTTTTTTTTAATAACCAAATACCAAT
Organism: Lactuca virosa; assembly: GCF_052849685.1. NCBI lineage: Eukaryota > Viridiplantae > Streptophyta > Magnoliopsida > Asterales > Asteraceae > Lactuca > Lactuca virosa. The sequence continues at coordinate 88,612,566 of NC_136432.1, forward strand.
TTTACCCCTGACCATGGTTTTTATACAACACAACAATCCGAATAAAATAGAGTTTCGGATACATTTATAACTTTCAACTACACATCTTCTGAAACAATGTATTGCTTCATTACTTTCGAAAGCAAAGGTTTCATACGGAGCCACTCCAGCCAGTGCCATAGTTTTTGTCCAAATTGTCCCTTCATACTCTTTTTCTTTTTGGATAAAAAAATAATGATTTACTGCTTTTTGGTCAATTGATCTTTCATACAAAGTTTGTTGCTTCTGTAAAATGCAGAAGCTTTGTCTAAAAGGATTCTTGATTTCATGATATTTGGATGGAATTACTAGGGAAAATGTAGCAAGTCGCCTCCAAGTACGCAACTCTTTTCTTGAAAATTGGCCTCTTTTGATGTTATCGAAATTACAAAAAAAAAAAAAATCTTTTTATCATTATGTTTTTTTATCGTCTAAAAATTTTATTTACTAATTAAGCCACTACACTAACATTTTTTTTTTTGATTTAGTCATTAAACTATTAGTTTTTGATGATTTATCCACCGAAGTATTATGATGAAAATCTAAAAAAGAAATATTTCAAGTGGCTAAATTTATATAATGGTTTTTTTCTGTATTTTAATAGAACAACAGAACAAAATGGCTTGGCTATTATTTCTATTTTTTTTTTCGTTTTTCTTTTGCATTATGATGCACTTTTTTAAGTTTCTGATGTTATTGATTGTGTATATCTATAATGCCACAAGTTGTGCTTATATAAACATATATGTAGACATTTTTTACACTTGCAGCTGGAATTTGAGAGGCAAAGGATGTGGAGGCTACAGTTCTTTAGGTTCTTCCAATTTCAGCAGTAATGGTTTTATTGCCATTATGTGTAATTTTCATTTTTTCGTTTTAAGTGCACTAAATAGCAATGCGCTTTGAATTTACATCTTTTTTTTTTTTTGTAATTTATTTTTTTACCAACAAACAAAGTACATTGCTATTTGTTGCATCTTTTCATATTTCCATGTATTTGATATTATACTCTATTCAATCTTATACAGTTGCTTAGTATTTGAATGACATTATAGCATCCTACTTTCGTGACCTGCCAAACATCAACAACAAAAGTTGCACGGGTCTCATTTCTAGTTCATATCTTATTTTGTTTTTAATTAACTCGTACTATAGGATATCTTACACCTAATATATAATAATATTTAGATGCAAACATTATCAAATACATTCATTAACATAAAAATAATTACTAAAATTAACTTCGTTTCACATTCAAGTTGTCATGAAAATATTTCACGCAAGGAAAACATTCGTAAACATCATAAAATATGTAAGTGTAATGTCTCTTTTTTCAAATTTAATAATTCAATAAAGCTAATCCAATTATCAAGAATGTGGAAGGTACGACGGCGGTGAAAGATGAAGCCTCATCACTATCACTAGGTGGTGGTGGTGGTGGAGCGGTGTCGTCCCAGGTGGTGGTTGGCGGCGATGATGTGTCGCATGAGCTTGTTGATACATTTGGAGGACAGGGAGGAGAGGGTGTTGCGGGTGTTTCCGACGGAGGAGTACTAGGGCTCGTGGTCGACGGAGACGGTGGTGTTTTGAGTATTGCTGACGGAGGAGGTGGAGATCGGGGTGTTCTGGGTGTTGCTGCTGGAGGAGTAGTGGTGGAAGAGTCAGAGACGTTAATGGCTAACTTCTGACCAATTTGACAGTGACTTCTGAATGTGCAGATGTAGTAATGAGCTCCGGGGGTGGTCAAGGTGAGGGTAGCGGGGCCATTGGTGGCAAGGGAGATAGGATTTGTGGCAGTGCATGAGCCAAAAGCCGCCGCCGAAATCTCTGCAACATCATGTTCTCCATCAGTGAAGGTAAAGACAAGAAGGTCGCCCACATTGAAGGTCTGAAGCGAGGCCCACGTGGTGTAAGCCACCGCTCCACCAGAAGGAACGGTCCATCCCAAACCGTCGCCGACGACGTGCCTTTTCTGTGCCATCGTGACTTGAAACTGCATGGTTGCAATCATCATGACTATTAACACCACCAAATTCGGATTAAAGTCTTGCATTTTTGAAACCTCGAAATTTGTGTTTTTGATGGCATTGGTATATTTAGAATATGATATTTATAAGCAGTGCCTTATACGCCTTTGAATGTATTGGTTACTTTTTATTTTCTTGATTTTAAATGATCTAAACGTGATATTGGTGTTAGTTTAAGGAATGTATTATTGAGATAAAGTTAGTATGGGTTATTTTATGATTCATAGTGTTTGTGTTATTCCTTTTATGGAAACACACACTATTGTTTCTCGTACTGCAAACAATATTTGTATGCTCCGAAAGAGAAGAAAATATTCAAGGATTGAGACTTCTTATTCAGCTGAAAGTTATATAGAATTCATAATAGTTATTTGTTAAGATTTTCTTATAACACGTAAACATCATCTCCATCAATTTAATTAAAAGTGTACTAAAGTTCAAGACCCTAATAGCTTTTTCATCAACTCACTCATCAATATATATTATTTAGTTGTATTTTATATAAGTTGGCAATTAAAATTAGTTGTAATTTTATATGAATCATCATAATAACTAAAAATGATCCAATCAAATGCTTTGCAAATTTACAGACTTGATTTAAAGCTTTTGGTGAAAAAGTTTCCTCCTAGAGAGGAAGTTTTTTCATAGTTTTTTTCCAAAATAAAAATCCTATAAAAACCCTAATAGAGAATGCTCTCTCGAACATTAGTATTAGAATAATGATTAGTAAGCCAATGTGATACTAACCCGCTTCGTAGAGGTGGAAACCTCTTAAATTGGAGGTTTCAGGTTCAAACCCGGATATAGACGAATTAACTAACTTGATGAATTTAACTTCTAATCATTAACCAACTTTTCAACAACAAGAACAATACTACTACTACTACTACTACTACTACTACTACTACTAATAATAATAATAATAATAATAATAATAATTACTAACATCTAATTGTAGTTGTCGTTAAAATCTACAAAATTATGATACTTTATCAATGGATCTATAACACTCAAAATTCAGGTATTCCATTTATGCCCTCAAAACATCTCATTTTGTTAAAAATGGTCCTTCCATACGCTGGGCGTATATATGCGTATGCTTGAGCATGCATTGCGGGGCTGAGGCTCGTACGCGGGGCGTACGAGGTCAGAGAGCAAAAACGCTAATTTCATGACTTGCACCCTATATAAACAACCTTATATCATTTGGACCAAACCCTAATCTGCCTCCATAGCCTCATTTCGTCCTTAAACCCTATTTTTGCATGAAAGTATGAGATTTGAGCTTAAAGGTGTGTTTAGTGGCCTTTCTAGAGGGAGTACAAGAAGAACAAGGTGGTGTTCAAGTCTTGATGAAGGAAGGAGCCTTTGGATCCTACATCTAGAGCATCTTGGAGAGAGATTTTAGAGGTAAAAAGCTTGCATCTTGTCTATCCTCCTTGCTTGTTGAGTTAGGGTTTGCTAGAGTTCACTTTTGAGTCAATAATAATAATAATAATTACTAAGATCTAATTGTAGTTGTCGTTAAAATCTACAAAATTATGATACTTTATCAATGGATCTATAACACTCAAAATTCACGTATTCCATTTATGCCCTCAAAATATCTCATTTTGTCAAAAATGGTCCTTCCATACGCTGGGCGTATATATGTGTACGCTTGAGCATGCATCACGGGGCTAAGGCTCGTATGCGGGGCGTACGAGGCCAGAGACCAAAAACGCTAATTTCAAGACTTGCACCCTATATAAACAACCTTATATCATTTGGACCAAACCCTAATCAGCCTCCATAGCCTTATTTCGTCCTTAAACCCTATTTTTGCATGAAAGTATAAGATTTGAGCTTAAAGGTGTGTTTGGTGGCCTTTCTAGAGGGAGTACAAGAAGAATAAGGTGGTGTTCAAGTCTGGATCAAGGAAGGAGCCTTTGGATCCTACATCTAGAGCATCTTGGAGAGATTTTGGAGGTAAAAAGATTGCATCTTGTCTATCCTCCTTGCTTCTTGAGTTAGGGTTTGCTAGAGTTCACTTTTGAGTCCATAAATCATCTCTTTGGAGTTTGGGCAACTCCAGAGGTTAGAAAGTTTAGATCTTCACTCTTGGACTTGTTTATAGTATAAAATTGCAAACTTGATGCCTTCTATCGCTCCATGCATGGATTAAGACCTTTGGTAAGGTCTTAATGAAGTAGATTAAGTTTTTGGGACCTTATATAGCATGCAAAGGCATAAAGTTGCCAACTTTATGTCTTAGGACCATTATATCGACCTAGATCTGGAATTTGAGTGAAGAGACTGCATGCATTAAGCACTTAATGGAGTAGAGTGCATGAGAGCTGGTATGCTGGGTATACCGTATTGTACGTTTCGAGTACAACCCTTAAGCCCAACACGCTATGTGTACTGAAGTGGTACGCTCAGCGTACACTCTCCATGAGCTTTGGGCCTCCGGCGGACTTTCGAGACTTTGGGCCCTAATTGCTTGGGCCTGGACTTGCTGGTTTTGTGGGCCTAAATTTATTACTTGGGCCAATGTTGGCATGTTGGGCCTTTTTTGGCCTTGTGACCCAATATAGAATTGGATTTTGATGTTAGGCCCATTAGTGAAGGAAAGGCCTTTGGGCCATTATGAAGGGACTTGGACTTAGGATTTTGGGCCCATGTTTAGGTTATGCCATAATCTTAACTAGGGTTATTTGTATATTGTTCTGTGTGAGATTTTGAGCAACTATTGTGTTCAGCAGATTGAGGTGAGTCTTTTCACTATACCAATGGGTCGAAGGCACCAATGTCGGCCCATTACTTGATATGAGATTTCAATAATATAATATGCAATGATTTGTTAGTTGGTATGTATTGATTTATGTGAAGACCATGGGGGAGCCCATGGCACTCGATAAGACCATGAGGGGGAACCCATGGCCCTTGGATATAAGACCATGGGGGTAGCCCATGGTATTCCAGTTGAAGACCATGGAGGGAGTCCATGGCAAATTTATATGTATATGTGCATGACATTATGTGGTTATGTGTTTTGTGTATTTTGGGAAAACTCACTAAGCGTGTGCTCACAGTTTGTTGGGTGTTTCAGGTACTTCTAGTTCTAAGGGCAAGGGACCGGCTTGATGGCGCAACATGCACTCTCCTGTATTTCCGCATTATTTGTTTGGATACTCTGATCTTTTGGACAATGTGTTTATGTAATGGGATTTTAGGAAAACAAATGTGGTTGAAATTTCTGATTATAAAATGAAAAATTGTATTTGAATTTTTGGGCGGTTACAGGATCAACAATGGTCTTAGTTTTTCGAGCTTAACATATTATCTAGGGCTTTGACCAAGAAAGGCCTTAAGTTTGCCAATATTATACAGATTTACCCTAAGTACGAGATTTTGTTCATTAATGTCTAATATTTAGACAAGTTTTGTCATATATCCCATTTATCAATTAATGGACATGATAGTCGGTTACCCAATTCTTGTCAGAAGCCAACATGACATGTTGTTGATTACTAGGATGCCACGTAAGCCATCATCCCCCCACCCCCTTAAATTAATGTTATTCTTCTGTAACCTTCCCATACGCAAATCCAAAAGCGAGCATGACCGCTTCTTGGGTTCTTCTTATGCGTGGCTGCTTCTAAAACATGAGGACAGACATGTAAATTATAACCCTAAAACATGAGCAACTTTTCATCTTTCTCTTGTGATTTATACATCTTTCCTTCTTTCTCCTATGTATTGATTATGGTATCATCTAGTTTTGAGATTGAGGAACATACACAGATACAAGACAAATTGATTCAGAATGGAGCAAGTCTCGATTTATCTTAACCCTTACTTGAGATCGATTTCAAAAAAGGGAGCCCATATATATGTGATCGATTCTCTCCACGTCTTGACGTTCTCTTCTAAATTAAAATACACATTGATTTTAGGGGCTGAAATAGATCTTAGAGCCAACTCCACAGATGTTTATCATCTTCTCCACACTTATTCCCATACATGACGAACACATCTAGCACAAGATAGGGGTTTTTTCTGTTTCAGGATGAACACATATAACTAAATAATTGGTGGCGTCGATTTTAGATTGAAGATTGGGGTTGAAATAGAGGGTTGACCTGATTGGGGATGACGGTGATGGTTTGGGTCGAAGAGGTTATTGTACACATATCTTCTTCAATTAAGTATGTTTTAGTGAGATATTTGTGAACGAGGATTAAGGAAAGCAGCCAACTAGATTACACATACCAATTAATCGATTATGGAGTGTATATATATATATATATATATATATATATATATATATATATATATATATATATATATATATATATATATATATATGGTTATAGTCCGTGGGACCCATGGTTACAAAAATAAATATGTTTTTATAGTAAAAAGTCAGAATTAGTAATCAATTATAGTAAATGATTGAATATAAACAACTTATCACGATCCTTGGTGATTTTATTACAACTTAAAAAGTCATTAACTTAAAGACCAAAACCACATTGTCCTCTCTTATTTTAAGAACTTTGAATGGGTTCTTCATGTCAAGAAAATCATCATAAAAAGTAATAACAAAACAACTGCTATTAGTTGGTAGATCGAAAACTAGACAAATCAACATTCTTCTTTCTTACTTGTAAATATTTAAAAAACCACTAAAAACTGACAGAAAGCTTGCAAAAAATTACTTTGTGCATCTCTTCCCTTGCTATAGCGAGATAAACCATAAACTAATTAGACTTAATCAAGCATAAGAAAATAACTTAAAGATTAATAATTTACATGAAGTAATCAACATGATATAAATCCAATACCTGAAACCTAAATCGGTATCCTCGAGCCCTAAGCATATATATATATATATATATATATATATATATATATATATATATATATATATATATATATATATATATATATATATATATATATATATATATATTGATCTGTAAATATTGAATCAAACATTTCTATTGGATCCTTGAGTGGTTTCTGACAAAGAAATATGTAAACATCTTCAATAGTAGTATGTTAGCAGTAATAATGACTAAGCGAGAGAGGAAGGTGGTGACCGAAGAAGACAAAAATCTAAATTAAGAAGAAACAATATTTGAAGGGGTGCTACTATATGTAAGCCCATCACTCATATAAATCATCACATCATGGGAGTACACAAGCACTATTACACTCACATGGGGGGTATACTAAGAATGTTTTTTTTTGGGGGGGGGGGGGGGGGGGAAGGGGTACATATAGAAATTCCCTATTTGAAGCAGGGCTTAGATTAGGACGAGAATAATCTTTCATAACACGTTACACTATACATTAATCAAATCAAACATGTAGATAAAGAAATGAAACCTATAGATGGTGGCAGGGTTGGAAACAACATCGACATAATGGTGGTGATTGAATTAATTAAAAAGAAGAATCAAGACTGAAAAGAAATCACAACATAGGGTTCAAGAGAAAACGATAGTGATGGCCGATTTTCCAAGATGGAATGGGAAAACAAATTCATAGTAATAGATAATAATCTGAAATCCTTGATCTGAAATCCTGAAATCCAATGACCACACTGTAAATCTTTGTAGCAACACCAACTTCGTTGAATTAGAAATTGTAATCCATTATACAATGCAACAAATTTAAATTTGTAATTCATTTGCGATTCCATGTATACATAAGCCCAAAAAATCGTATAAGATTAAATTTAGAATAAGATGTGTTCCTATTTTTTGTGATTAGGTTAACTATAATTGCGATTTTCACTTGTTCAAGGAAAAAATGAAAAATGGAAGAAACGGAAAGAAGACGAAAAGGAAAAGGTAATACTGTGGAAGATACGATTTAGTTGCTGATTTGTTGCGATCTATAAGGAAATGGATTTAATTTTAACTGATTTTATGGGATCGTGAGATAGATATTAGGATGAATCATTGAGTGGGAAAACAATTTTTTGGGATGCAAAATGAATGACACGTGGCATCACCTTTACAGAATGAATGACATATGGCATCAAGAACTATTCCTTTATTGTAATTATATTAAGGATATATATATATATATATATATATATATATATATATATATATATATATATATATATATATATATATATATATATATAGAGAGAGAGAGAGAGAGAGGTAGGTTCAAATGTTTCTAATAACTATTGTGTTTTTTAATGCACCAATCAAAATTTAGCAAAAAATTAAATAATTAATTTAACTAATAAGGGCATTTTTGGGTTTTGCATTTACAATTAATGATATCATTTATTTGAATCTCTTCAATTAAGGAAAGAAAATAAAGACCTAATATCTCTCTTATAAACATTTGTATTGTAACCCTTTCGTTCTCATCAGCAGAAATTTACAACCCTCATAATCTTCAATAGCCCTACACATCTACGATTGAAGAAGGCGACATACATGACTCCACCACCAACATCGATAATCATCCTCTCCACACTCGATCTACTTCATCTATCACCATCATCTTCTTTCAAGCCTATCTTGTTCATTATTTATAGAACCCTAACCCGCCACCACCAAGATTCCTGCTCGTTACATCTCTATTATTCATCTTCCTACACCAGCATCATCTTCATCACCATTTTCTGCCACTATTCTATTCGATTAGGTAAACATATTCTTAAAACATCATACACTCATCCTCTCTACTTCTAATCAAAGGTAATCATATTCTTATATTCTTTTTAGCAAAATTTTGATATGTAATTAGGTAATGGTATTCAAGGCATCTTTATTTTTAAATATATATGATGTTGGTGCATTTAATTGTTCATTTCATTATTAATATTCTACAAAGCGTGATGATTTGTGTGTGCCCTAAATGTGTTTGACGAAATGTCTAGTAAAAAAGATGTGGGTGGATCTCATTTTTTATCACAATATTTTTGGATTAAAAAAGATGTAATGACATAGAAATCTTGATAAAATGGTTGGTTAATATTTTTTCTTAGGAAATACACTCCTTATTCCTTTTTTATTACGTGATGCATCTTTAGTGGTAATACAGAAATGCAATATAAAATAGCAAATTCAAAAGGTTTTTAAATAACGCCATGAATACCTTATGGTTAAAGATCTTTTCATGCTTAGAATATTTTTGATGTCTTTCTAACACCTTCCAGGTTGGTTATAATGTTTATATAACTAAAATAGAGAAGAGGATGATTAAAACATTGATATTTCATCGTAACTTGTGAGAAATACACGAATTGCTCCTGGACCTTCACACACAAATATACTCATCTAGGTAATTTTATTTAATTTTTTAATTTATGTTGCAACTTAATTATAGATGATAAGTTTTCATGGTTTTATTACATATACTAATAAAGAGAAACTATTATACAATGTATTCTAATAAAATACTGATTTTTTTAGGAAAATCAAATACACAATATAGTAGATTGTGTAAGAATACATTATGATTTGTATAGTGTATTATGTTAGAATACACTCGGTTAGAATTTAAAACGATAATTAAACTTTAGGTTTAATGATTCTTTAAGAATGTTTGTAAAAAAATTTATTATATATTTTGGTTACACAATAGTAATGGGTAATTGTATGATGCTATAAATGGTAATTGCATATATATTCTATCAGAATTAAATGGTAACTACACTTTATATTTAATGATTCTTTTAGAATCTTTGTTTACATGTTAATCTTTTTTTTTGTAATAGATATTTCTCTTGGATTGCCTATTATTCTTTTTTTACTAATAAAATCTATATATTCTGCCAGAATGTATTCTATGTATTCTGTCATATTCTATGTATTCTACCAGAATATACAAAATATATTGTTAATTGCAACTAACATGTTTTTTTAACCATTATTAGTTTTTGTTAGTGATAGGAATGGCTGGAACAATGCGATGAAGACCTAATAAGAATAACTTGAAGAATGAATAAAGTTTGATCATACTCACAATTTTAGAATGTTGTTATTTTTAAAAAATTTATTCATTTTTGTTGATATTCTTTTAAAATATGTATAATTATATTAAAATGTACAAGGCTTTTAATCTGTAAGAATATGTATGAATTTGTATTTAAGTTCGGATGTATAAGAATATATTAGAATGTTGTTATTTTTCAACCTCATATTCAAGAACGTTGTTATTCTTCAATAACATTCCAATAGAATAAAATTCTGAAAGAACATCATTCTAACAAAAAAATATTCTCACAAAATAAAATCGGTTATGTATACAAACTACGTTAGAATTAAAATTGAATTAATTAAAAAAATTCAGATTTTTAAAATTAGGAGAATTAATTATCCCTAAAAATCCAAAAATTTCCTTTTATAAATGTAGTTAATTGTCCAAAATACTCTTTTGCTAAAATTTGTGTGATTATATGGTACATGTTATCCCATTGTAATATCATACACCCCCAAATCATGTCCATTGATTAATTCCATCCGTTGGTCGAGATCTGTGCATTCTGGCACACAATAGTTAGTAAAAACAAAATAACTTAAGCATATATATATATATATATATATATATATATATATATATATATATATATATATATATATATATATATATGTATATGTATAAGTGTGTGTGGGTGGGTGGGTGGGGGGATTATTTGTAGCTGTGTTTGTTTCCCAAAATGATGTATCCTATTGTGTGTATATGAGAGAGAGAGAGAGAGAGAAAGAGTATTAAGTCTAGTCAGATGGGGTTGAAGTCTCGTTAGATGGCAAGTTTCCATTGTAACCGGCTAGTAGGTTTTTTACCTGATAAATGTGATATATGTCACACCCCCGACCCAAGGATGGAGGAAACATCCGGGGGTGGAGGACTTCATGTATAGTATCACAACAATGAGTATAATAGTGCTCAAAGTAAATACAACCATCATAAATATAATTGAAAGAGTTACACCATAGTATGAGTTTACATGTGTCAAAATCAATTACACTATGATGACAAAATAAACTGTTTGACGCCTTAGTGTCCCATCCTCAAAAGCTGCGGTTTGCCTGTTTTACTGATTCCCTGAGAATACAATTAGTTTTGAAAAAGTGTCAACAATTAAGTTGGTGAGTTCATAAGCTTTTGGATGAAGAGTTTGAAAGCCCTGGTTACTACCAGCATGTATAGTAGTTTCTGTTTGAAATGAAACCGAGTATTATATTCCGAGTTTGAAAACCCTTGGTTATAAATGTAATGTATACTTCAAGAAAATCCAATATTTTCTTATAAAATGTTATGTAGTCTTAAATCCAAAGACTGAATATTAGAGTGTGTTTTGTACTTGTATCATGTTTATAGTTTTAGATAGATAAAACCCCTTTTTAAGTAGAAATTCCCGTAAACTATAAGTGTCGTTATCTCCCTACGTGAGTCGCTATAACCCTACTATAACAGAGATGCTTGTTGCGACGTTCTTCAGATGTCGGAATCGAAATGACATTTGTCACCCCCGATCGGCCGATCGGACTGTCTTAGCAGCATGGGTGTGGGTTGTCAACCCCAATATAGATCTATACACAATTATCACACTCTCCCTACAAGAGACTCTGGTTATAACTAATTCAGGAATTTTTAACCAGTACTCAAAGAGTACAATGAAGACTTGTCTCAAAATTTACGATAACGAGTTTATGTGTAGTGTATTTGAAATGTGGAATCCATAAACTATACCTATTATAGTTTACCATATAGTAATTACAAAGGACTCTTATATTTCAGAGAATATTTTCTATTATATAAATATATCACAACAGAAAACACATGCAGAATATGAAGTCATCAAAGATTACACTTTGCTCAACATGTTACAAAGTGTTACCTTCGCATGGGTACTTCTGAAGTTTTGAAGCGAAAGGTGATATAAGGGTTTTCGTTATGGAGAAGAATTTCGTCTGACGGCTGATTTAAGGAAAAAGTTTTTTTTTACACAGCATAAGAATTTTTACATGGTAAGGACCAGGCCAAACCATGTCGAATGAGGATGTCGGAATTTTCTCGACGAAATAGATATTAAGTCGTTCTGGGAGGAATGATTACTAGGATGATGAACTATCCTATGTACCTAAGTTTTCAGCGCTTCCGGTTTTATTTTGTTATTACTGTTACGTATCCCCTTTTTGATTCGAAATTGGCGGGTACTACCAATACGAGGGTTCTGATAATTTGAAATTACGAGCTTCCATGAAATGATCCTTACTAGGTCTCTCTATAATCGATTGGTGTATACAAGTCATGTATAATTAAGATTGGTAAGACCTTTGACTGAGCAACCCTGCCCTAAATCCACAACCAAACAAGGAACAAGAAATAAGGCGGGATTACTCACTCTAAGTCTACAAATCTTAACTATAGATGACCCTTATGTATACACTAAGCCATCATAGCTTACCTGTTAGGGTTTCAAATTTTTATATGAATGTTGTGATTTAATTTGAACGGGAGAGTAATCATAATTATAGATAATTATTGGGGTTTGGAAGCGTACCAAAAATATAGCAGGGTTCTTTGATGCCTTCCCATGCATTGGGGTCAAACTCCTCCTGTTCCCCCGCCGTTCTTCTCTGTTGGACAGTCCCTCTTATAATGTCCTATTTCACCATAAAGGTGACATATTGGAATGGTTCCAACATTGGTAGTTGAAGTGATGAACTCAACCGGAGTTCTACAGATGCGGGCGGTGTGCCCCTTCATGTTGCATCTATTGCAATGCAGCCCTCGGCAAACTCCATGATGATCGTAGTTGCACTTGCTGCAGTGAGGGAGGTTTCCTAAGTACGGCGTGTTCGGTTCTGGAATAACAGGGCTGATGGGGGTATTGACTGCCCCAGTTCGTTTCCCTCTGTTAGGTTCTTGAGATAAAAGACTCATTTTCTTGTTCTCGAACTTTCGTTTCACGATATTAGGCTTAAGGTTCGAAGTGTCCTTACAAATAGGTACTCGTTGCTGTACTTGCTCATCACCACGATCGGGGTTGCCGATAGCATTACCACTAACATTTGCGTTGTTAGCATTAAGGTGTGCCATGACAGCTGCTACAGCTGCTGTGACTGCAGCTTGAAACGTAGCCGAATCTATTTGAAGAATTGGTGTTTTGCCGGTGGGTTGGTTTTGTTTCTTCGGAGGCATGATTCTGCTACACGAAGAGAAAACGAGCTCGTGAGCAACGATAGTTGTCTCTAGATGTATTCCAACCATAATAAATTTGTCGTTTTGTTATACTGTTCTCAATGATTCGACCTGTATCCCTATGATGCAGTCCTGGTAAGGAGCAGAAATAAGTTTCTAGAATGGTTATGAACCGAGTATCATCCGAACTAAGTTACCTTCGATTGGTGGATATCGTTTTCCAACTTTTGAAATGATTTGAAAACAATTCATAATAAAGTCTACATAAAATAGACTTATGAATTTGAGAAGTAATCACTATCAATTGAGATTTCGTGATCCGATTTATTGTTATTAGTCGTGATGGGAAAAGAAGATAAGCTTAAAACCTAATGTGAGTAATGTAAATACTAACTCACTAGGTTGAATCGATTTACTAGTTATTACTTAGATGAAAAGGCGCTCAAACACTTCACATGAATCACGCGTGGTTTTCCGCTGTTCTCTGTTCTATTCTGGGCGGTAATGATTTGTTCTCTCCTGGTATCTATAGGGTCCTTCTCCTCCGTAGGTATATTGAATTCCTGGGCTGTCTTACTTTCGATTCTGACACCGATCCCGATTACTTCGTAATGAAGATTTTGAATCTCAGAAGTTCATGCGAACCTCCCATTGGTGCCCTTATTAGGGTAAGGGCACTAAATGATTTCTATAGTTTCTTTATTTCTCATCTGTTTCTTTCTCATAATTTTCCTAATGAAATTTTGTTGGATCCTCCTTGACTCTTCTATTGGTTGCTGGAGTGACTACATCTATCTAAGGGGCTTATACGAGAATAGGAATGTCTAAAGAATCTATGAGAAAATTTAAATTTTTACAAAGGTGATCCTTTCTGGTCCTTCTATAATCACATTGTGTGTACCAATTATATATAATCCAGATCAAATAGACCTTCGAATATGTAATCCTACTCTAAAACCACATCCAAACAAGGAAAAGGAAGTAGAGTGAAAATCACATATTCTAAGTCTATAAAATCTCAACTATATATAACATTAACGTATCCATTTAGTAATTATAGACTTACCAGAAAAGATCTTTTTAACATTTCCCCAAAGTTATTTATGGTATATAAAATACTTCCATGGTATTTTAATTATAAGTTTGATTCTTGGACTTCTAGATATAAGAAGTTGATAAGTTTTCAGTTTTCTTGTTATAGCATCCTAAAATACTCCTATAGTATTTTAACCTTTATGTTTGGTTCTAGAATTCTTCTGGTACCTAGGTAAGTTTTAGACTTGTTGCAACACTACAATCACTCCCAAAAACATATTGGTCATATCTCAAATGAATATAGTTGATCAGGCTATATTGATCCCAGATATGATTACATAACTGTCCAGGTTTAACTGTAATGTCCAATATCCAAATACTTTTGTCTTGTTCTTCTTGTGATACTTATTCTAGTATATATATTCTGCATGTACTTATACTTTTATAAAATATTGTTATATTTTTAAAGTATAACTCTTGGTCAGAGTGTTTTTATCCAAATGGGTTTATAGTTGTATATCTTTTATGACTGATATAATGAGTTCACTATAAACAATGCTCTGATACCAATCTGTCATACCCCCAAAACAGAACGGCGGAAACGTTCGGGGGCGGAGGACTTCATGTAAGTATCACAACACATGCAATATAGTAATCAAAGTACAAATTCAAACACCAAAGTAGATACAGTAGAAGACAAGAGTCACAGTACGGTAGTAGGTAGTCTTCTCAAAAGCTTTGGGAGTGTACCTGTCTACTGGATTCCTGAGAATACAAGTTATTTTGAAAGAGTAGATCAGCATTTAAGCCGATGAGTTCATAAGTATTTTAGTTCTATAAAGTACACTCTAAGTTCTTTGGAAAAGTTCGCTGGTTCCTCTAGAAAATTCTATATTTCCTGATGTGATAAAATGATAACCTCAATAGTTCCCTCTGCAATTACTTAGTTGATACTAGTTATATATAACCTAATATCGAATGGACAGTTAAATGGGTGTATATGCCCTAAGCCCACAACCAAACAAGGAACAGGAAGTAAGGCGGAAGTCACACATTTCACTGTCAATCGGATATTACTTATATATAACTCTGATGTATAAACTAAGGAATTATAGAATTAGCCACTAAAGGTCCTTTATGTTATACTAGTTTAAAGAGAGTGAATGACTAAGTTCCATCTGATAAGTAGTTTTAAATCCCCATAAAACCGTTCCATTTGTAAAAGTAGTTTAATCCCATAAATCGTTCCATTTGTAAAAGTATTCTTAGTTGTATCCGTTCTACAGTAAAACATTGATATTAATCCTGGAAAATATTTTATTATCCATAATACTGATTTGTGGTTTTAAACGTTCCAAAACCAAAAGTACAAGTATATTTGCCATACTTGATTTCATGATACGTAGTTTTTGCTATAAGTAAAAACTAACAGAAGGTATATTTGGTCAGTAAAATAGATAGGATGTAATTATCTTTTCTTACTGTTTTAAGAGAAGTATATTACTAAGTAATTTACTCGTTGTTTTATCCATGTGAGTTCTATTAACCATACTAATATGACTGATGTGCCTGATGCGACGTTCTTCAGGCGTCGGAACGATATGGCATTTGTCACCCTAGGCCTGCCGGCCAAACTGTAGCGAACAGTGAAGGTGCGGGATTTTCAGTCCCGTATAGATCTTTACACAAATTCACGCTCTCCCTCCAGAAGATTTTAGTTAATAAGTCAGGACTTAAGGTCGTACTTAGATAAGTACACCATGAAGAATCTCACAAATTTATTGTTTCAACGAGATTACGAGTAATATAGTGGAAAAAGCCTTTTAACAGTAATGATGAAACTTTTCCATATATAAGTTTAAGATGATTGATATTGAGAATTGACCCATAAATTATACCTATTATAATTTATATGTTCTATGTGATTAGCATGATTTCTCATGGATGAACACCTTTGCTCAGCATGATACAAAGGTAATGATACCGAATGAAGTAACCTTTTATATTCATATATGTATAATATATATATAATTAATAAGGAAACAACCTTCGGATAAATAACACCACCTTAATTCCACATCCAAACAAGAAAAAGGAAATAAGATAATTCATTAGTCCTAAGCCCTTCAAATCTTATTTATATATTTATACATAGATAAACATGATTTTGGCAATTATAATTTGAAATAGTTTATAAAACCTTTTTCAAAGAATTTAACAGTATTAAAAGAGTTTACATGATTTTAAAGATTTAACATGGCTTTAAGTCATTTTGGAAGTATTTGGTAATCCTTAAAAGCATAAGGAAACCCTTTGTGTGATTATTATCACATACAATTATTAACACAATTTAGATTGTGTTCAACTTGTATTCCCCCCCCCCCCCTAAAAAGCATTTAAAACCATTAAAAAGGTAGATTATAGGGGTATGAATTCAATTCATAAGTGGTAATTTGGGCAGCGTTTCATTTCTATAAATGATCTTTCTCGAAGAAACCGCGAGTTTTTGATTAAAAATCGGGCTTTATGCGGGCAGCACTTCGACTGGAAAGAGGTTAGCTTCTCGAGAATTCCGGGGCTTCGGGGATTGCTTCGGGTTTTAGATATGATATCGGAGCTTCGGGGGTTGTAAGAAAGTTTAAAGGGGTGAGAAATGTGAAAAATGGTGAAATTTGGGGTAAAAATGGTGAAGGAACCGGAGAGTCTCGCACCCTTTATATAGGGGCGAGGGTTCGGCCGAGGAGATGAGTCAGCAGTACACGCAGCGTCAGCAGTGAAGGCCACAAGGCCGAAGTCTCAGATCCGAAGGGGTGGGACAGGTGTCTCGCATGCGAGCAGGACACGCGTCAGAAGGAGAAGCGAAGCGCGTGTGCGAGCTCGGAAGATGTCACCGGTGCGAGGCGCGTCTGCTTCTCATTGGGCCGCACTTCAGTTGAATCAGAGACGGACACGAGTGGACACGGGGAAGCCTCGCATGCGAGGTGACGTGGCCGAATGGTGACCATGCGAAATTTCGCGGTTTTCAAGATTTTTCGATTTTTGTGCCCGAAACTTGCGAAATTCATAACTTTCGCATACGAGCTCCGTTTTCGACGTTCTTTATATGCACGCGTAGGTAAAATTATACTCTACGACTTTCGTTTAGACTTCGTCGGCTAAATTTGAATTTATTTTTAATATTATTATTCTTAACAGACCGGGACAGGAAATCCGTTAAAAATCCATAACTTTTTTATTCGAAGTCCGTTTTCGTCTGTCTTTTTACCGTTGTACTACTATTGACGAGACCTTCGATTATCGTTTAGGTTGTATCGGCTAAAAATCATTCGATCTTTATTTCGAGTTTTTAGCTGTGTACTGCTATACTGAAACTTAGAAAAATCATAACTTCCTCATACGAAGTCAGATTTTGACGTTCTTTTTATGAAAGTTCTCGGTTTAACATAGTATACAAATTTCATTTAGATTTTTATGGCTAAAAAAGTCTTTTATTGAAAATTCACTTTTTACACTGAACAGTGTTTTGCCGGTTTTGTCGCGGATCTTCGATTGGTCATAACTTCTTCGTTATAACTCGGATTTCAGTGTTCTTTATATTTTTGAAAACCTTGTTACAATCTCTACCACTTTGTTCATCCCAATTACGATTATTGATCAATTTATTTTTTGACCTAAATTTGACTGGTGTTACATTATCCCCCTGTTAGAGGGAATTTCGTCCCGAAATTAAGTCTAAAGTGATACTCATGGACTAGGGAAAAGATGTGGATATTTTCGTTTCATCTAATCTTCCCTTTCCCAAGTGAATTCAGGTCCCCGATTTGTAATCCAACGAACTTTCACTATCGGGATAAGACTTTGCTTGGTTCTTTTGATTTCCCTATCCATGATTTCTATTGGTTCTTCTACAAAGTGTAGACTTTTATTTAACTTGATTTCATCAAGTGAAATAACAAGTGTTTCATCGGCTAGACACCTCTTTAGATTAGATATGTGAAAGGTGGGATGAATGTTATTAAGTTTTTTTGGTAGTTTAAGTTTATAAGCTACAAGACCGATTCTGGTAAAAATATAAAATGGTCCTATGTACCTTGGATTTAGTATTCCATGCTTTCTCAAGCGTATCTTGCCCTTCCAGGGTGAGACTTTCATATGACAAGGTCATTAACCTGGAATTCCAAGAGTTTTCTTTTATTGAAGCCGTAGCTTCTCTGATTAACTGTGGAAGCTTTATGTCGCTTCCTAATTCGTATTTCATTTTCGGTAGTTTCTCGGATGAATTCCAGACCAACGAAGGTGCTGTGTGGAAATTGGACCTCTAGCTAGTTGCGTGTCACCTAATTTAGTCTAGTGCAGATAGGATCTGCACTTGCGACCACATAAGGTTTCGAATGGAGCAACTTAAATGCTAGCATGATAAAGGACTTGACTAATTAATAAATGGGTATCCCATACTTTACCAAGGCCGATCATATACGTTCTTAGCATGACTTATAATGGTTGAATCATTCTCTCATTCTGTCTGCCAGTTTGTGGATTAGTAGGCTATTCTTATGTTTAGCCTAGTTCTCAGAGATTTCTGAAGTGACTGCCTGAACTGGGAGATGATTCTACTATCTCGAACAAAGATAACAGATTATGGAACACCGTGCAGTCTAGTTAATCTCTCGGACACACTTAATAGTTAGTTTCTTTATCTTCCTTGTTTCTTTTAATGGCATGAAGCATACGTTTTGACTTATTTGTCCAAGTTCGTATCCATTCTTCCCAAGGTTTCACCTGCCACATTTTTAGGTTTCAAGGCTTCCTGTTGAACCTCCTTACTTTGTGTGGACAGATTTGAATGGGTTATCATAGTCAATGATTGGCTCTACGACCCGAGTACTCTTTCCGACTTAGGGTGTCAGCTACTATATTGGCTTTGTCGGGATGATAACGAATTTCGAATTCATAGTCATTTAGTAGCTCGACCCACTGTCGTGGTCTTACGTTGAATTCCTCCTGGTAGAATATATAATGAAGGCTTTTGTTCCGAAGTTCATGATAAGACTCATACTTGGCTCATCCACCATCACCTCGTGTATACAAGTTGTATATAATTTAGATTTCACAAACGTTCAGATGGGTGACTCTGCCCCAGGTCCACAACCAAACAAGGAACAGGAGATAGGGCGGAATTACACATCCTAAATCTTGTTAAGTCTAAATTATATATCACTCTCGTGTATACACTTAGCAGCGATAGATTAACCTAATGAGTTCTTAGTCTCTATTCTTGAACTTGACCTGCGGTACAATCATTTTCCTATGAGATCTATTGGGGTACTTCGGTGGTTACTGACTTCTAAGACTACTTCGGTGCTTTTCGTTTCAAGTTTCTTGTCTACTAAGTAGGCTAGAAGGGCGTGGTACCTTCGCATGGGTACTTCTGAAGTTTTGAAGCGAAAGGTGATATAAGGGTTTTCGTTATGGAGAAGAATTTCGTCTGACGGCTGATTTAAGGAAAAAGTTTTTTTTTTACACATCATAAGAATTTTTACATGGTAAGGACCAGTCCAAACCATGTCGAATGAGGAGGTCAGAATTTTCTTGACGAAATAGATATTAAGTCGTTCTGGGAGGAATGATTACTAGGATGATGAACTATCCTATGTACCTAAGTTTTCAGTGCTTCCGGTTTTATTTTGTTATTACAGTTACGTATCCCCTTTTTGATTCGAAATTGGCGGGTACTACCAATACGAGGGTTCTAATAATTTGAAATTACGAGCTTCCATGAAATGATCCTTACTAGGTCTCTCTATAATCGATTGGTGTATACAAGTCATGTATAATTAAGATTGGTAAGACCTTTGACTGAGCAACCCTGCCCTAAATCCACAACCAAACAAGGAACAAGAAATAAGGCGGGATTACTCACTCTAAGTCTACAAATCTTAACTATAGATGACCCTTATGTATACACTAAGCCATCATAGCTTACCTGTTAGGGTTTCAAATTTTTATATGAATGTTGTGATTTAATTTGAACGGGAGAGTAATCATAATTATAGATAATTTTTGGGGTTTGGAAGCGTACCAAAAATATAGCAGGGTTCTTTGATGCCTTCCCATGCATTGGGGTCAAACTCCTCCTGTTCCCCCGTCGTTCTTCTCTGTTGGACAGTCCCTCTTATAATGTCCTATTTCACCATAAAGGTGACATATTGGAATGGTTCCAACATTGGTAGTTGAAGTGATGAACTCAACCGGAGTTCTACAGATGCGGGCGGTGTGCCCCTTCATGTTGCATCTATTGCAATGCAGCCCTAGGAAAACTCCATGATGATGGTAGTTGCACTTGCTGCAGTGAGGGAGGTTTCCTAAGTACGGCGTGTTCGGTTCTGGAATAACAGGGCTGATGGGGGTATTGACTGCCCCAGTTCGTTTCCCTCTGTTAGGTTCTTCAGATGAAAGACTCATTTTCTTGTTCTCGAACTTTCGTTTCACGATATTAGGCTTAAGGTTCGAAGTGTCCTTACAAATAGGTACTCGTTGCTGTACTTGCTCATCACCACGATCGGGGTTGCCGATAGCATTACCACTAACATTTGCGTTGTTAGCATTAAGGTGTGCCATGACAGCTGCTACAGCTGCTGTGACTGCAGCTTGAAACGTAGCCGAATCTATTTGAAGAATTGGTGTTTTGCCGGTGGGTTGGTTTTGTTTCTTCGGAGGCATGATTCTTCTACACGAAGAGAAAACGAGCTCGTGAGCAACGATAGTTGTCTCTAGATGTATTCTAACCATAATAAATTTGTCGTTTTGTTATACTGTTCTCAATGATTCGACCTGCATCCCTATGATGCAGTCCTGGTAAGGAGCAGAAATAAGTTTCTAGAATGGTTATGAACCGAGTATCATCCGAACTAAGTTACCTTCGATTGGTGGATATCGTTTTCCAACTTTCGAAATGATTTGAAAACAATTCATAATAAAGTCTACATAAAATAGACTTATGAATTTGAGAAGTAATCACTATCAACTGAGATTTCGTGATCCGATTATTATTATTAGTCGTGACGGGAAAAGAAGATAAGCTCAAAACCTAATGTGAGTAATGTAAATACTAACTCACTAGGTTGAATCGATTTACTAGTTATTACTTAGGTGAAAAGGCACTCAAACACTTCACATGAATCACGCGTGCTTTTCCTCTGTTCTATGTTCTATTCTGGGCGGTAATGATTTGTTCTCTCCTGGTATCTATAGGGTCCTTCTCCTCCGTAGGTATATTGAATTTCTGGGCTGTCTTACTTCCGATTCTGACACTGATCCCCATTACTTCGTAATGAAGATTTTGAATCTCAGAAGTTCATGCGAACCTCCCATTGGTGTCCTTAAGGTAAGGGCACTAAACGATTTCTATACTTTCTTTATTTCTCATATGTTTCTTTCTCAAAATTTTCCTAATGAAATTATGTTGGATCCTCCTTGACTCTTCTATTGGTTGCTGGAGTGACTACATCTATCTAAGGGGTTTATACGAGAATGGGAATGTATAAAGAATCTATGAGAAAATTTAAATTTTTACAAAGGTGATCCTTTCTGGTCCTTCTATAATCACATAGTGTGTACCGATTATATATAATCCAGATCAAATAGACCTTCGAATATGTAATCCTACTCTAAAACCACATCCAAACAAGGAAAAGGAAGCAGAGTGAAAATCACATATTCTAAGTCTATAAAATCTCAACTATATATAACCTTAACGTATCCAATTAGTAATTATAGACTTACCAGAAAATATCTTTTTAACATTTCCCCAAAGTTATTTATGGTATCTAAAATACTTCCATGGTATTTTAATTATAAGTTTGATTCTTGGACTTCTAGATATAAGAAGTTGATAAGTTTTCAGTTTTCTTGTTATAGCATCCTAAAATACTCCTATAGTATTTTAACCTTTATGTTTGGTTCTAGAATTCTTCTGGTACCTAGGTAAGTTTTAGACTTGTTGCAACACTACAATCACTCCCAAACACATGTTGGACATATCTCAAATGAATATAGTTGATCAGGCTATATTGATCGCAGACATGATTACATAACTGTCCAGGTTTAACTGTAATGTCCAATATCCAAATACTTTTGTCTTGTTCTTCTTGTGATACTCATTCTAGTATATATATTCTGCATGTACTTATACTTTTATAAAATATTGTTATATTTTTAAAGTATAACTCTTGGTCAGAGTGTTTTTATCCCAATGGGTTTATAGTTGTATATCTTTTATGACTGATATACTGAGTTCACTATAAACAATGCTCTGATACCAATCTGTCACACCCCCAAACCAGAACGGCGGAAACGTTCGTTGGCGGAGGACTTCATGTAAGTGTCACAACACATGCAATATAGTAATCAAAGTACAAACAACCATTGCATTAATAAGTATAAGTTTTACATAAGTGTTTAAACATTACATATTCAAACACCAAAGTAGATACAGTAGAAGACAAGAGTCACAGTACGGTACTAGGTAGTCTTCTCAAAAGCTTTGGGAGTGTACCTGTCTACTGGATTCCTGAGAATACAAGTTATTTTGAAAGAGTAGATCAGCATTTAAGCCGATGAGTTCATAAGTATTTTAGTTCTATAAAGTACACTCTAAGTTCTTTGGAAAAGTTCGCTGGTTCCTCTAGAAAATTCTATATTTCCTGATGTGATAAAATGATAACCTCAATAGTTCCCTCTGCAATTACTTAGTTGATACTAGTTATATATAACCTAATATCGAATGGACAGTTAAATGGGTGTATCTGCCCTAAGCCCACAACCAAACAAGGAACAGGAAGTAAGGCGGAAGTCACACATTTCACTGTCAATCGAATATTACTTATATATAACTCTGATGTATAAACTAAGGAATTATAGAATTAGCCACTAAAGGTCCTTTATGTTATACTAGTTTAAAGAGAGTGAATGACTAAGTTCCATCTGATAAGTAGTTTTAAATCCCCATAAAACCGTTCCATTTGTAAAAGTAGTTTAATCTCATAAATCGTTCCATTTGTAAAAGTATTCTTAGTTGTATCCGTTCTACAGTAAAACATTGATATTAATCCTGGAAAATATTTTATTATCCATAATACTGATTTGTGGTTTTAAACGTTCCAAAACCAAAAGTACAAGTATATTTGCCATACTTGATTTCATGATACGTAGTTTTTGCTATAAGTAAAAACTAACAGAAGGTATATTTGGTCAGTAAAATAGATAGGATGTAATTATCTTTTCTTACTGTTTTAAGAGAAGTATATTACTAAGTAATTTACTCGTTGTTTTATCCGTGTGAGTTCTATTAACCATACTAATAAGACGGATGTGCCTGATGCGACGTTCTTCAGGCGTCAGAACGATATGACATTTGTCACCCTACGCCTGCCGGCCAAACTGTAGCGAACAGTGAAGGTGCGGGATTGTCAGTCCCGTATAGATCTATACACAAATTCACGCTCTCCCTCTAGGAGATTCTGGTTAATAAGTCAGGACTTAAGGTCGTACTTAGATAAGTACACCATGCGAAATTTCCCGATTTTCAAGATTTTTCCATTTTTGTGCCCGAAACTTGCGATATTCATAACTTTCGCAAACGAGCTCCGTTTTCGACGTCTTTATATACACGCGTAGGTACAATTATACTCTACGACTTTCGTTTAGACTTCGTCGGCTAATTTTGAATTTATTTTTAATATTATTATTTATAACAGACCGGGACAGGAAATCCGTTGAAAATCCATAACTTCTTTATTCGAAGTCCGTTTTCGTCTGTCTTTTTACCGTTGTACTACTATTGACGAGACCTTCGATTATCGTTTAGGTTGTATTGGCTAAAAATCATTCGATCTTTATTTAGAGTTTTTAGTAGTGTAATGATATACTGAAACTTAGAAAAATCATAACTTCCTCATACGAAGTCAGATTTTGACGTTCTTTTTATGAAAGTTCTCGGTTTAACATAATATACAACTTTCATTTAGATTGTTATGGCTAAAAAAGTCTTTTATTGAAAATTCACTTTTTACACTGAACAATGTTTTGCCGGTATTGTCGCGGATCTTCGATGGGTCATAACTTCTTCGTTATAACTCGGATTTCAGTGTTCTTTATATTTTTGGAAACCTTATTACAATCTCTACCACTTTGTTCATCCCAATTACGATTATTGATCAATTTATTTTTTGACCTAAATTTGACTGGTGTTACAAGTGGTCATGGAGTGGGTGGGTGGTTGGTGTCATAGATTCATGGCAAAGTCAACACTCCAAAGCCATACCTTGTACAAGATTTTGTCCAAAGATATGATTTTCCTTCACAGATATGTTTAAATTATGGGTCTATGGGGTTTAATATATTAAAATATGGGTTTGGGTGAAAAATCCCCGTCAAAATCATGAAAAACGAGCTTAAAAGACGAATCTAGTCGAAAACCGGGAAAAAGGAGCGAACTTGCGAGACCACACTGAAGGTTCGGTCCTGTAGAGTGAGAACCGAAGGCAGGTTTGGTCCTGAGCCTTGCACGCGAACTTGGTCAGGAGGGAACCGAAAGTGGGTTGATCCGAGGAATCTCGCAGGTGAAAGTGTTGTGTGGTAAGCGAAGGCGAGGGTAGGCGAAGCTTCGGTCCGAGAAGCTTGATCTTAACCGAAAGTGAAATGGAGCGAAGGTACCTGAAAGCGAAATGGACCGAAGGCTCGGTTCATTTCGGTCCTAAGGAGGTTTCGGTTCTTTTAAGAGATTTCGGTTCTCAAGAGGGTTCGGTCCATTAAGAGGGTTTGGTCCTGTAAGAGGGTTCGGTTCCTTAAGAGGGTTCAGTTCCTTAAGAGGGTTTCTCCATTTATCTTCCCGTTTCGAGTTGTTTTCGAATAACTTAAGGGTCGGGATGCCCCGAGTGATTATAAAAAGTTGAAAGAGAATTTGAGAGAGATTTGGGAGAGTGAGAGAGAGAGAGAGAGAGAGATGGAGTGAGAGAGATTTAGAGAGACTTCATTTGTGACTTTTGTGAGTGTTTAGCCTTGAAATGCAAGGTTCGCAAGACCTGATAATCCTTGTTATGAGTGTTATACGCCCCCGAGGGGTACGTAATAATGTTTTACCAAGTAGTTTCATCACTTACCCTGATTAGGGTTTAAGAATTCTGAACATACGCACTTTCCAAGTGATAACTTCTTATTAAAATAGCGAGTTGTACAGTAATAATATAATCTAAACCCTAATACACAAGGTTAATTGAGTTGACCGGTTTGACTTGTTGACTTTATTTGACTTTGACTTGACCAGAAATTGACGGTTGTCACATCATCCCCCCGTTAGAAGGAATTTCATCCCGAAATTAGCATTTTGTCTGGGACTTCAGGAGGTGGGGAAGAGGTGTGGGTATTTTTGCTTCATCTGATCTTCGCGTTGTTGGGTTTTGAGCATTCTAACACTCCTATGGTGTACATGCAACCCTATAAACCTTGGATCTATGTTTTCTCTATTATACATGCAAATATTAACTATTCCAAGGTTTCATCCTAACTAGCATATTATGAAGCACCTATACTACAAAGTTCTAGTTAGATGACATACCTTTTGATGTAGCTTGATGTCTTCAAGCTTTAAGAGCTTAGCCCCAATAGTGTGGAAGCCTCAAATGGAATCACAAATCACCAAAACACCTTGGAAGAACTTGAGAGAATATGTATGCACACTAAAATCGGCCCACTCTTATTTTCACACACTTGTGCCAATTTTCTGAGCCAAGGACCCCTTTATATATTATGGAGGATTAGGGTTACATCCATGTAAACCCTAATACCCATGACCTTTCATTTACATAGGATCCATGGGTTAAAAGCTCCATGGACCATCCATGAAAGCTTAGCCCAACCTAAATGAACTTGGCCCATTCCATATATATAAGAGTCCATATTTAATTAGTTCTTTTTGATCACTTAATTAATTCTAAATTAATTATTGATCAATACTAATTAAATAATATGATTCCATATTAATATATTAGAACTTATAATATATTAATATAAATCATAAATATATTATTCTCAAAAAACTATCCATATAAATTGTGCCGGTGAAGTGCAACCCAAATGGACCATGCCGGGTCGGGTCAAGTACATACCAAATATAGTTATGGACTTAGACATTAATCCAACACTTTATACTTGAATTAAAAACACTAGTTGTCCCATGCTCCAAGCATGTACACTATGTTTTTCTTAAACAATAGCTTTGCCATACACCAAGTATGCACTCTATGTTTGTCTATGATCCTTACTTTGTGAAATAAACCAATTGAACATAATTTCAATGATTTTAATTTCACACTCCCAAATCCTTATCGAAAAATGTGAGAAATTCAAATTCCTATCATTTATCGAAATCTGTTTAGATTTTAAACTTATATGCACTGACCCTCCTGTAATGAATATGTACAAAGTCACAAAGACTTGTCAACAGTCATTATAAGGTATTCCAATGGAGATCAACTCCATGGAAACTAAGTCTCATATTCAAAGTACATTGCTTTGGACATGCTTCTTGCATTAAGTTTTCTAATCTTACACAGATAACTTCCACCTATGGAGACAACTCCATATTCTCATTTTAACTATCACTTCTGAATAAGAGATGCCTCTTTTCAGAATATGTCAATATGGTCCTTCCAAAATTAGCACTATACTTTCAACTGTCCCTAAGCAACCAATCTTTAGTAAACCTCAGATTGTCCTCGACAATTGCTTAATCATTTTAGTCATATCCAATTCTAGACCTTTTCCCTTCTTAATGCCTCTGGGCATTTGGAAAAAATTAGAAATGACAAATATTATAGCACATGCAATCGATCCTGTACCCAAAGCAAATGGTACACGATTCATGATGTCTCACATAAAGACATGATTCTAGACCAGTCTTTTGCTACAATATTTTTATTTGCCATGTTTTCAAAATTTGACTATGAAGAGGGATGCCGTAATCATAATCGAATTTTGAGAACGCAATATATAGAATTTCCTTAAGTTGAACCAATCCAACATGAAATTCATATATATATTTTTAACTAAAGATGATTAAGGTCTCAATCTAAGCCTTTAGAACTGAAATGAAGTATATCCTCTCCCTTAATTATAGCAAAACAACTTTTTCAATCCCTGCAGCCTCACGAATTGAAACTTTTGTTTTCTATATATAACATTGCTAACTTGAAACACTAACAATAATTATCATGCTCCCACTAACATGATGATTATTAGCATAACACTTATGCTCCCACTAGCTTTGACATGTACTCAGAAATCAGCTGGACTTCTAGAAATCAATACTTTATTGACTTTCTTACCAAAGTTCAGATTTCTGATACGAGATGCTTTGATAAAACTTTATCAAAATCATACACCTTTCCTTAGATAGCATGCATGTGTGTCTAAACAATTTCAGAACTATGAAAAGGGATGCCGTAATCATAGTCTCAATTGTTTACACCTTTTGTCATCTGCTTCAAATCTACTTGGTGGAAGTGTTTCCTCACCATCATTTTCATGAATCAGAGAGAAACCTTATGACCCTTAGATTTTATGGTGTATGTGTTCTTATCCATGTGAATCGTCAAAACCATAGTCACAAGACAAGGATAATGACAAATCCAAACTCATATGGACTAAACTTATGCAATCTTAACTTCTTGCTACCTGGCAGTACAGGGCCTGCCATTGCTTCCAAGTTGTTATGCAACCAATTGAGAACTTTCAGAACTCCTATTCAAAGCCAACTTTAACTGGAATGGGCACAGAATATGTCATCACGATAGGTTATAAACCTCAAGTCGTGTGCTAGTGAAGAACCTCAGGTTTTATTCTTGATTAGTTCTTGAAATTCTTTTTAGGATCTTTAAGACTCCCACTATCCTCTTGACATATAAGTCTATCTTGCCAAATATTCAAGAGATAGTGCGGATTCTTTATCAAGACAAACACTTCACACAATTGGCCTTAGTTGGTCTTTGTTTTATCCAAAACATCACAACTTACCAATTTCAAATGTACAAGAGTAGGACACTTTTACTCTTACATTTGACAAGTGTTTTAAACCTTTCTTTAAGATATGTCACTCAAGTTACAATCTTGGAGTATGACTCTAAGAATTGTTTTGGAACGAAGTATGACTCATCTTCCTGATCTAACCATTTCAACAATTCATGACTCCTCTTCTTAGTCATAAGAATGCACTAAGATGACCTTTAGAGGACTAATTGTGATATGATTTCTAAATCATTAAGATGATCACAAACATGATACTAAAGTACTCTCCCATCTTTTCAGATTTGAGAAACTTTTATCTTTCTGCCTAATTTGATTCTTCCCATTCGTTCTGCCATACAT
Organism: Lactuca virosa; assembly: GCF_052849685.1. Lineage (NCBI taxonomy): Eukaryota > Viridiplantae > Streptophyta > Magnoliopsida > Asterales > Asteraceae > Lactuca > Lactuca virosa. The sequence continues at coordinate 88,641,236 of NC_136432.1, forward strand.
TGAGACTTTTCCAATGTTTCAGAATTATACTTAAACTTGTAAGTATAACCATATTTACTAAACTTTAGTAAATAAAAGAGTCTTAACGAGCTTTGTGGTGGACATGACCAGTGCACAAGAATGTGTACTCGATCCCTTTAGTCCTTCACTTGACTCACACATCCATGTGAACAAGTAATTAGTCTTGATTTTCCAATGCTTGAAAGTTCTCATTCATCATACTATTCAACTTGCATGATTCCAAGTTTCGGTCCAATTGAAACTTGGGTGATGAGGAACTTTCCTGATTTGATAAATTTAGACACTACCACAAATGAAAGAATCAAATCCATTTTCCAATATTGCTGTCAGTGGAATCATATAAGCAACAATTTTCCACAAATGCCATTGTAAGGATACTTCAAATAAATAAAATTAAACAATTTTCTTTTATTTTAAAACTTTGCGGAAAAACTTATCCTTACAATCCACATGGAAAATTGTTGTTATCTATTCCTTAGCAATATATCATAACTTCTTAAGCAACTGCTCAAAATTCTGATGCGATCGAAATCCACCTTCGCGATCATAATCAGCATATACTTCCTTTAAGATTTCTCTCTATTCTTTGATTCTTAAAACATCAACATGTGACCCAGTCACATCATGTAATGAGGATCTCAGAATAGAACTTAACAGAGTTAGATAATGGGCTCTACCTGATGTAGAGTCAAACTTATTGACTTTAACATCCTTAGGTAAATTTGGCAGCTTTGCAATCAACGCCCCTTCCTTTGGCAAAATAAACATATGGACCCTTTGGTAATGGGACTATCTCAGACTTAGCCTTTCTCTTTACCATTTGGTGAACCGGGTTGACTATGGCCAATCCCTTTCCATTGGGAAGAGAATGCTTTTTCTGGATTTCCAGTGTCACCATTGTCACTGTCCATAAAGTTTTTGGGAAGTTGATCTTCTAATCAAATTTGCTTTACTATCGTTCCAAATCATTGCTGATTCAGCAGCACCAAGCAAATAGATATGATCATTAAGGTTCATGTTATAGTCTGTTTCATAGTAGTCCCAAAGGAACTCACTATGTGACTTAGAAAGTGATTGAACATCCAACTTTCTCAAGACTTTGACACCCAACTCTCCCGGCTTGTCAATATGTGAGTTCATATCTAAGATGTGATCAGACATAGACCTTGCTTGCCATTAGGGCTTGAGTGACCTTGAACTTGTGGGTTAGGGAGAATAATTAGAGGAGGTGGAGGAAGAGAAGTATGACTTCCATGAGCCAAACTCGGGAAGTCATATTCATCAGGAAAGCTTGGTTTGGGAAGATCATTGTTGTCTAAACCAGACATCAACAATGGGAGAAATTCACGTAAAGTTGATTTAAGTCCTTAATATAACACCCAATATGATATATTAAGGCTAGGACCCAACAAACTATTTTATAACTTGGAAGGGGGATGCCGTAATCCAAGCTATAAAATATTTGAAGGTAGGTGAATGACGATTCACCAATTTCCACCAAGATAAACGAAATGTATTATTAGGTTTTAATTGGTTTTGAAACTCCTAGATTCTTTTGAGATTCATTGAACTTTTCAATGACATGTTTCAATCTCGAGTGTGCCCTTCAGGTTTTGTGACTGGGATGCCGAGGATCACAAAACAAGGTGTGAAGTAACCATGCAAATATAATTGGTACCCTTAATATTTACCCTTCAATCAATGTGCCGGTTAACCACACACGCTCCAATGATACTATGATAAACATTAAGTTACCCTTTGCCTACCTTGTTAAGTCCAGGTTAGTGTGCCGGTTAACCACACACGCTCCACTAACAGCTTAAACAAAGTGCAAAGTGTAATTTCATGGATTAGCACCTTATTCACATTTTCCTAAGTAACTAAGATTGGGAATTTATAAGTGTTTAGTTACTTAGTATTTATCATTATACTTATAATGAAGGGAGAATTATAGTCCTTGTTCTACCTGTTCGGCTAACGACCCTCCACCGGTCAAGGAAGCGGTGAGTGAGAGTAGACACCCATTATACTGCCATTTTATAGGCAGTAACCTTATACCCCCTTATAGACCGGCTTCGTGAATGAGGCCTACTAATGGTAAGACGACTTGCTCTTATACATATAATATATTAAACTTTTAATATTATAATAGTATAAGGGTGTATTTTAGACATTTAAAATACTTGGTGGTTTAATCTATTAATTAAACTAGACTTTTAATTTAATTAAACTCAAACCATATATTTATGGATTAATAATACTCCTTTAATTAAACGCTTTAATTAACTATTAATAAAGTCCATAAGAGTTAATTTGAACTATTCAACAAAACATCATAATTCCAATTATTAAACTCAAAATTAAAACCATTTAATTAATTGTTTAAGTTATGAACCCAAGAGTTTTAGAATTCAATTCTTTTTTTCATAAAAAACTTTTCTCAAATTCCAAAACTTGAGGGCAAGTTTTGTAATTCTTGAAAACCTTTGGATTCCATAACTTATGGAATTAATGGTGTTTTATGATGAAACTTTCCATGTTCCATAACTTAAGAACAAGTTATGGAATTCTTTAAAACATTAACACCAAATTTTGTAACTGCATAAAAACTTTGAATCAATTTTTTTTTTTTAAAAAAAACTTTCATATCCATAACTTATGGAAGTTTCAAAAACCTTTAAGATCACAACTTTAAAAAAAAAACTTTTGAGCTCCAAAATTTTATGACAAAATATGTAACTCCTTAAAACATTTAGATCAAACTTTTAAAACTAATAAAATAATCATATCATTTTATCTTTTACTAATCTTGACCTAATTCAACTCATATAACAAATGATTCAAATTTTACAAATAATTCGTTTTTCACAAAACAAGTAATTATCTTAAAATTTGACAAACGTCATGTTTTTTTTTCCTTTTTTTTTCAACTTGAAAATAAAACATTTGCATCAATATAACAGAAAACAACCCATGGCTCTGATACCACTGTTGGGTTTTGAGCATTCTAACACTCCTATGGTGTACATGCAACCCTATAAACCTTGGATCTATGTTTTCTCTATTATACATGCAAATATTAACTATTCCAAGGTTTCATCCTAACTAGCATATTATGAAGCACCTATACTACAAAGTTCTAGTTAGATGACATACCTTTTGATGTAGCTTGATGTCTTCAAGCTTTAAGAGCTTAGCCCTAATAGTGTGGAAGCCTCAAATGGAATCACAAATCACCAAAACACCTTGGAAGAACTTGAGAGAATATGTATGCACACTAAAATCGGCCCACTCTTATTTTCACACACTTGTGCCAATTTTCTGAGCCAAGGACCCCTTTATATATTATGGAGGATTAGGGTTACATCCATGTAAACCCTAATACCCATGACCTTTCATTTACATAGGATCCATGGGTTAAAAGCTCCATGGACCATCCATGAAAGCTTAGCCCAACCTAAATGAACTTGGCCCATTCCATATATATAAGAGTCCATATTTAATTAGTTCTTTTTGATCACTTAATTAATTCTAAATTAATTCTTGATCAATACTAATTAAATAATATGATTCCATATTAATATATTAGAACTTATAATATATTAATATAAATCATAAATATACTATTCTCAAAAGACTATCCATATAAATTGTGCCGGTGAAGTGCAACCCAAATGGACCATGCCGGGTCGGGTCAAGTACATACCAAATATAGTTATGGACTTAGACATTAATCCAACACGCGTTCCCAGGTGAATTCGGGTCCTCGTTTTACGTTCCAACAGACCTTCACAATAGGAAAACGACTTTGTTTCATTCTCTTGATCTCGTGATCCATGATTTCTACCGGTTCTTTTACGAAGTGGAGACTCTCGTTGACCTCGATTTCATCGAGTGGGATCACAAGAGTCTCGTCAGACAGACACTTCTTTAAATTTGACACGTGGAAGGTTGGGTATACGTTGTTAAGTTCTTGGGGTAGACGAAGTTTGTATGCCACCGGGCCCATCCTGGAAAGGATTTCGAACGACCCGATATACCTTGGATTTAGTTTACCACGTTAACCAAAACGTATCGTTCCTTTCCATGGTGAGACCTTCAGTAGCACCCGGTCCCCAACCAGGAATTCCAAGGGTTTGCGTCGCTTATCGACGTAGCTCTTTTGTCGATCTCGAGATGCTTTCAGTCTTTCTCGAATTTGAAAAATCTTTTCCGTAGTTTCCCTTATGATTTCAGGGCCAGTGAGGGTGCTGTTAGGGACTTGCCCTTTTGCTAACTGTGTATCTCCCACTTCAGCCCAGCATAGTGGTGATCTGCACTTGCGGCCATAAAGAGCTTCAAATGGAGCGACCTTGATGCTAGTATGATAGTTGTTGTTGTACGTGCAACGCCCCAATTCCCAGGTATTGATTTAACATGTGAGTTTCTTGATTTCAAGGGCTACTCGACGAGTTGATTGCCCTACTCGTCGATTAGCAGCGGGATGGTCCACGCATTTTAATGACCTGCTCGCCGAGTCCAAGAAGCGACTCGACGAGTAGGAGTTGGCAGATGAAACCCTAAATCCCGGGGTTTTGCACCCTATTTAAAGGATCATTGGCCTCCCCCAGCCTCCCTTTTACTGCTTCTTGCCCCTCTCAAACCCTAATCGAGTGTGTGTGTGTCTCATTTATGTATTCTTAAGCTTGGAAGAGGATTTTATGGAGAAGGGAGCTTGGAGATCAAGTATCCAGAAGCAAGGAGCTTGTGGGATCTGAAATCTATCTTATTTGGCATCTTCTGGAAGGTATAAATCGCTACCCTGACCTCATTGCATTTCTAGATCCCCTTTTGGACAAATTCTAGGGTTTTCCTAGTATGTTTGGAAGATATTCATGTGTATAAGCTAAGATCTGAAGTTGTAATATCAGAACTCAACTCCCTTGGGCTTCTAAGTCCATAAAATTTCCAACTCTTGCAAGGATGAGACTCTCCTAAGAAGTAAAGCTCCATTAGAAGCTTAGATTGGTCATTTAGATCCCCTAGGGCCTTACATACTTGTAAAGCTTGCAACTTTACGTGAGAAACATGCCATAGATGCTTGGATATGTAATCTGGAACCTTAGCATCGCTTAAAAAGTGTCTGCATGGATGAAGGTCTGAAAGGACTCGGCGAGTTGCATAGTCAACTCGGCGAGCCACATGAAGATGGCCATGTACTCGACGAGTTGGATGAACAACTCGGCGAGTCGGCTAGGGTTTTTTACCAATCCTTGGACACGTATGAACTCGGGGAGTTAAAGGGGAACTCGACGAGCCAACCAAGGATTTCACGATTTCTCGAGTTCAGGAAGGACTCGATGAGTCGGTGAACTACACTCGACGAGTCTAAGGCACCAAAGCCGGCCCTTTATGGATTTGTATCCGGATTATTACATGATATGTTAATTGTTTTGCATCCTGTTAGTTAGGATGAAGATATGCTTATGTTAGTGACCTGAGTAGGTCGATATCCTGGTTATAGGATTATGCTATGGTAGTGACCTGGGTAGGTCGGTGTCCTGGTTATATGGCGTTGCTATGCTATTTGATCTGTTAGATCGGTTTGACTGTTATTATGATAGGGTATGAAGGTATATGCACATTTTGTTTGATTTGGGGGTTGGGTTGAGGCGGTCCTACTTTGTGCTGAAGGCCAACATACCCAGGGTGGTCCGGATATACTACAGACCCAGGAGGGTATGCTAGTCAGAACGAAGGCCCGGCGAGCGGTCCGGATAGGCTGTAGGCCCTGCGAGGCGGTCCAGACGTGCCGAAGGCTCGGAGAGCGGTCCAGATAGACTGAAGGCCTGTGAGGCGGTCCATTCAGGCTGAAGGCTCATTATGCATGCTGTTTGCTTATATGTTTATATGACATGGTTATGTGGTTGGTATTTTGGGGGATAACTCACTAAGCTTTCGGGCTTACAGTTTCAGTTGTTGTTTCAGGTACCTCTGATGATCGCGGGAAGGCGAAGGCATGATCGTACCGCTCCTCCTGTTGTTATGATTTCTATAATTTGATACTGGGATACTTTGATAATTGTATTTTGAAAACAAACTATGTAATGTTGAATGGTTCCAAGTGTTTTGAAAAAGTTTAAATTGGCTTGAATTTTTGAGGTGTTTCAAGTTGGTATCAGAGCCTTGGTTTGAGTGAATTGGAGGAACATTCGTGTGAATCCAGTCTCAAATCAAGGAAAGATTTTAAAATGATTTTTAAATGGTTTTCAAAATAAGTAAAGGAGGATGCAGGATGTACGATAAGCCGAAGCCAGTAAGTAGACCCCAAAATACCATACAATTATTTGATATGATAGAACAGCATGCTAGTACTTGGCAAGGGATATTCAGGAATTGTATGATACAATTGCTTGATTTCATGATGCCTGTTAGCCTAGGGATTCCTTTATATGAGATTGACATCATTACTGTAGTTGCTTAGGGTATGCATCACCGTTATACATAATTAAGATCTTATAGCCTGAGAATGTTTGATTTGGCCTTATGTTCTATTCTTGTTTGATTGGGAGCTTAGGGTAAGATTGGATATTCGAAAGTCTATAGGGTCCAGCATTATGTATGGCTAGCATACACTAGCGTTGCGGGGTTGGTGGAAGTTTCATGGATGGGTGGGTTGTTGTGAGGCCGGGAGACCAATTATGAGACATTTAGCATTCCTCTGGGAGTAAGGATTAAGCGCTCGATATGTTATGTATGTTGTTAGGGCGTTGTGGTGACACTTGAGACAAATATGGGTAGGTGTGGAAGGTAGTGTGGGCCCGTACTACTGAAAGCACAGGACCCATACGCGTACCGAGGAAGTCACGACCCCTAGGGTTAGTCGGGAGTTGACTCCCAGTTATTTATGTGGATTATCTGGTGTCTTGTGGTATTTTTCAGAATGGTGATGACGAGACGCTTTGTGGCTGGATCCGGTTCGGGATTTGGGTCAGGAGGCGGAGGCTAGGAGGGGCCAACAGCACCTAAGCCGGTGGTGCAGATGGGTACGGACAAGTTGGATGCCAGGATTCGAGAGATCCTGCATGATGAGGTTGCTGCTATGTTCCGGGCACAGCTGCCGGAGATGTTCGGGTCGATTAAGACCGCTATGGTTGAGTACTTTGATGAGCGCTACGCGGCTCTTACAGAGACAGCTGCCGCAGCAGCTGCATCAGCTGTATCCGCGGCAGGGGGAGGAGTCAGTAGGGGTTTCCAGTACCGGGACTTCGATAACATGAAGCCCCCGACATTTGACGGTACCCAGGACCCTATTCGAGCCATGAGGTGGTTATCCGACGTGGAGGGTTGTTTCTTCACGTGTTCATGTCCTGCTGATCAGAAGGTCAGGTACATTCCGCGGGTCGAGCGGGAACGTTTACTTGGGAGAGCTACGGTTACTTGGGAGCAGTTCTGGGACATGTTCCGCGCCCGTTACATTCCGCGGGTCGAGCGGGAACGTTTGGCACAGGAGTTTTTGAGTCTGAGACAGGATGGAGAGACGGTGAAGGAGATCACTCGCATGTTCACTGAGAGGGCGATGTTCTGCCCTGAATTTGCGTCTGAGCAGGCCCAGATGACACGTTATCTGAGCATGCTCAAGACTGATATTCGACAGTTTGTTGGCACACAGCGATGTGATACTCTATTGGAGTTACAGGAGGCCGCTAGGCGGCGTGAGTTAGAGATCGAGCTGCAGTTGAGGGAGCAGCGGTCGGCCCCGACGCAGTCGCAGCAGGCGCCGAAGTGGTCTAAGACCGCTGATTCTAGGATCGTGGGTCAGCAGGGCCGCACTTGTGGAAAGTGCGGCAAGTGTCATACTGTGGTTTGTCGAGCTAGTAGCGGGTGCCACAGGTGTGGTAAGGAGGGGCATTTTGATAGGGACTGCTGTCAGTCTGCCCCTGCCTCGGATATGAGGATATGCTATCATTGTCATCAAGTTGGTCACGTGAAGACCAACTATCCACAGCTTGCGGCCAAGCCGGCGCAGGCTCCAGCGCCGGCTACACTGAGGATTACCGATGGGAGGCAGGGTAGGGAAGAGCCCCCGAAGGCTCAGGGGCACGCCTTTCAACTTACGGCCGAGGAGGCCAAGGCAGCACCGGACGTGGTTGCTGGTATGTTTCTATCCTTTATTTCATTTACTATATCTGTTGTATGCTTATCTGTTGTGCCTGTGACTAGGTACGTTTCTAGTGAACTCCTTACCTGTATTGGTTTTATTTGACTCGGGGGCGAGTCGGTCTTTTTTATCTCAGACATTTAGTAGGGAGTTCAGAGTACCAATAGGCGAGCTAGAGTGTCCGTTGCGAGTTTCTATCGCCAACGAACACGGGATTTCTGCTTCTTCGATCTACCGAGGGTGTGAGATGGAGATCTTCGGGGTACCTTTTCCGATAGACTTGATTCCGATCCCCATGGGGGATGTATGCGTGATTGTGGGGAGGGACTGGCTCAGTCGTTTCGGTGCCATGATTGATTACGAGGGTCAGCGGATGGTGGTTCGAACCCCAAGTGGGGGAGAGTTGACGGTATATGGTGAGGGCACCAGAGTGGGATCAGGGTTTTGTTCAGCCGCCAGGGCTCGGCAGTATATTCAGCACGGGGGTGCGGGTTACCTAGCGTATGTATTGGATACGCGAGCCAGGGATCAGATTTCGGTTTCCGATGTTCCGGTGGTCAGGGAGTTTGCAGATGAGTTTCCGGAGGAGTTGCCAGGGATACCTCCGGAGAGGCAGGTCGAGTTTCGGATCGACCTGGTGCCTGGTGCGGCCCCTATTGCCAAGGCACCGTACCGTTTGGCGCCACCCGATATGCAGGAGCTATCGTCACAGCTACAGGAGCTGCTGGCAAGCGGTTCATCCGACCTAGCAGTTCTCCATGGGGAGCACAGATTCTTTTTGTCCGGAAGAAGGACGGTTCGCACTGGATGTGCATTGATTACCGGGAGTTGAATAAGTTAATGGTGAAGAACCGTTACCCACTCCCGAGGATAGACGATCTCTTCGATCAGTTGCAGGGCGCATCTTGGTTTTCCAAGATAGACTTGAGGTCTGGGTATCATCAGTTCAGGGTCAGAGAGGAGGACGTGGAGAAGACCGCGTTTCGAACTCGTTATGGACATTACGAGTTCTTGGTGATGCCTTTTGGGCTCACCAACGCGCCAGCAGTGTTCATGGACCTGATGAATCGGGTCTGCAGACCGATGCTCGATCGCTCGGTCATAGTGTTTATAGATGATATCTTGGTGTATTCCAAGGCCCGAGAGCAGCATGAGGAGCATCTACGGGAGTTATTGGGAGTTCTGAGACGAGAACGGCTGTACGCCAAGTTCTCGAAGTGTGAGTTTTGGCTACGAGAGGTCCAGTTCCTCGGACATCTCGTTAACCAGGAGGGGATTTTGGTGGATCCGGCCAAAATCGAGGCGGTTATGCAGTGGGAGGTTCCTAAATCTCCCTCAGACATTAGAAGCTTTTTGGGATTGGTAGGGTACTACCGGAGATTCATACAGGACTTCTCCAAGGTTGCGGTACCCCTCACTCGTCTGACGAGGAAGGGGGTGGATTTTCGGTGGGGCCCTGAGCAGTAGAGGGCGTTTGAGACCCTCTGACAGTGGTTGTGCGAGGCCCCAGTCTTGACACTCCCGGAGGGAGTTAAGGATTTTGTGGTGTTCTGTGATGCATCCATCACAGGTTTAGCGGCGGTCCTCATGCAGAGAGGGCGAGTGATAGCCTACGCATCGCGGCAACTGAAGCCGCATGAGACGAGATACCCTAATTATGACTTGGAGCTGGAGGCGGTGGTGTTCGCCCTCAAGATATAAAGACATTACCTTTATGGGGTCCGTTGTACCATATACACGGACCACAAGAGCTTGAGACATATCATGGATCATCCAAACCTGAACATGAGGCAGCGCAGGTGGCTGGATGTAGTCAAGGACTACAACTGCGAGATCCTTTACCACCCTGGTAAAGCGAATGTGGTTGCAGATGCTTTGAGCCGCAGGTCAGCTGGGTCTTCCACCCCAGCGGTATGCATGAGGATAGCAGTGGACTCTCCGCTTGTGAGTTTGATCAGAGATGCCCAGGTTGAGGGCATGCGACCGGAGAATTGGAAGCTGGAGAGGATCAAGGGTGAGAATACCCGGTTTGAGCAGGATAGTCGGGGATTATTAACCCGATGCGGTCGGGTTTGGGTTCCGATGTCTGGTGGGGTTAGGCAGACGGTTATGGAGGAGGCTCATAAGTCTCATTTCTCTATTCACCCGGGCGCCACCAAGATGTACCAGGATTTGAGTTTGAGCTATTGGTAGCCGTGCATGAGGCGAGAAATTGCTTGGTACGTCGAAAGGTGCTTGACCTGTAGGATGGTCAAGGCCGAGCATCAGAGGCCGCATGGCAAGCTGCAGCCCCTGGAGATCCCCATGTGGAAATGGGAACATATCACGATGGATTTTATTACCAAGTTGTCGAGGACGGCGAAGGGGTTTGATGCTATATGGGTCATCGTGGATCGATTGACCAAGAGTGCCCATTTCTTAGCCATACGGGAGAGCTCATCGGCCGAGAAATTAGCCGACGTGTAAGTTCGCGAGATCGTGTCTCGCCATGGGGTTCCCGTTTCCATTGTCTCTAATCGGGATGTCAGGTTTACCTACCGTTTCTGGCAGAAGTTTCACGAGGAGCTGGGCACGCGGTTGCACTTTAGCACAACATTCTATCCGCAGACTGATGGTCAGAGCGAGCGGACCATTCAGACCCTCGAGGATATGTTGAGGGCGTGTGTCATTGATTTCGGTGGGAGCTAGGATTCCCACCTACCGCTTGCAGAGTTCGCCTACAACAACACCTATCATTCTAGCATTGGCGCCCCGCCATTCGAGCTGTTGTACGAGCGGAGATGTCGCACCCCGGTTTGTTGGGGTGAGGTTCGTCACAGGGTGATGGGTCGGACGGAGGTGGTCTTGCAGACTACCGAGAAGATTCAGCAGATTAGGCAGCGGCTGCAGACCGCTCAAAGTCGGCAGAAGAGTTACGCCGACCGGCGACGATCCGAGTTGGAGTTTCAGGTCGGTGACATGGTACTCCTGAAGGTCTCGCCCTGGAAGGGTGTGATCCGCTTCAGGAAGAGGGGAAAATTGGGTCCCCGATACATTGGTCCGTTTAGGATCATTGCCAGGGTTGGCAAGGTGGCCTACAGGCTAGAGCTGCCGGAGGAGCTTAGTCGGATCCACAGCACTTTCCACGTTTCGCAACTGTGAAAGTGCATGATGGACCAGGAGGCGGTGGTATCGCTGGATGATATTCAGGTCGATGAACGTATGAATTACGTGGAGAGACCCGTGGCCATACTGGAGAGAAAGATGAAGATTCTGAGGAACAAGGAGATACCTTTGGTTAAGGTATAGTGGGAGCATCGGAGGGGTCCGAGTGGACGTGGGAGCCAGAGGCAGAGATGCGGGAACATTATCCGGAACTGTTCACCGCGGCAGACTTCGAGGACGAAGTCTAGTTCAAGTGGGGGAGAATTGTAACGCCCCGATTCTCAGGTATTGATTTAACATGTGAGTTTCTTGATTTCAAGGGCTACTTGACGAGTTGATTTCCCTACTCGTCGAGTAGCAGCGGGATAGTCCACGCATTTTAATGACCTACTCTCCGAGTCCAAGAAGGGACTCAACGAGTAGGAGCTGGCAGATGAAACCCTAAATCCCGGGGTTTGGCACCCTATTTAAAGGATCATTGGCCTCCCCCAGCCTCCCCTTTACTGCTTCTTTCCCCTCTCAAACCCTAATCGAGTGTGTTTGTTCCATTTGTGTATTCTTAAGCTTGGAAGAGGATTTTATGGAGAAGGGAGCTTGGAGATCAAGTATCCAGAAGCAAGGAGCTTGTGGGATCTGAAATCTATCTTATTTGGCATCTTCTGGAAGGTATAAATCGCTACCCTGACCTCATTGCATTTCTAGATCCCCTTTTGGAAAAATTCTAGGGTTTTCTTAGTATGTTTGGAAGCTATTCTTGTGTATAAGCTAAGATCTGAAGTTGTAACTTCAGAACTGAACTCCCTTGGGCTTCTAAGTCCATAAAGTTTCCAACTCTTGCAAGGATGAGACTCTCCTAAGGAGTAAAGCTCCATTAGAAGCTTAGATTGGTCATTTAGATCCCCTAGGGCCTTGCATATGTGTAAAGCTTGCAACTTTACGTGAGAAACATGCCATAGAAGCTTGAATCTGTAATCTGGAACCTTAGCATGGCTTAAAAAGTGTCTGCATGGATGAAGGTCTGAAAGGACTCGGCGAATTGCATAGTCAACTCGGCGAGCCACATGAAGATGGCCATGTACTCGACGACTTGGATGACCAACTCGGCGAGTACGTTGAAGATTGCCTTGAACTCGGCCAGTCGGTCGAAGACTCGACGAGTCGGCTAGGGTTTTTCCCAATCCTTGGACACGTATGAACTCGGCGAGTTAAAGGGGAACTCGACGAGCCAACCAAGGATTTCACGATTTCTCGAGTTCAGGAAGGACTCGACGAGTCGGTGAACTACACTCGACGAGTCAAGTCAACATGGACTGTTGACTTTGAATTTGACCAAGAGTTGACCAGTTGACTTATGAGGGTATTTTGATCATTTGGAAACTTATGAAAAAGGGTTTTATGGTAGCTATAGGTGGGGGAGTTCGTGCTGGTGATCCGGGAGTTGAGCTTTCTAGTTTCAGACGACAGTTGTGAGGTGAGTTATCCTCACTATATCAACAGGGTCTAAGGCACCAAAGCCGGCCCTTTATGGATTTGTATCCGGATTATTACATGATATGTTAATTGTTTTGCATCCTGTTAGTTAGGATGAAGATATGCTTATGTTAGTGACCTGAGTAGGTCGATATCCTGGTTATAGGATTATGCTATGTTAGTGACCTGGGTAGGTCGGTGTCCTGGTTATAGGGCATTGCTATGCTATTTGATCTGTTAGATCAGTTTGACTGTTATTATGATAGCATATGAAGGTATATGCACATGTTGTTTGATTTGGGGATTGGGTTGAGGCGGTCCTGCTTTGTGCTGAAGGCCAACATACCTAGGGCGGTCCGGATATACTACAGACCCAGGAGGGTATGCTACTCAGACCGAAGGCCCGACGAGCAGTCCGGATAGGCTGTAGGCCCCGCGAGGCGGTCCAGACGTGCCGAAGGCTCGGAGAGCTGTCCAGATAGACTGAAGGCCTATGAGGCGGTCCAGTCAGGCTGAAGGCTCATTATGCATGTTGTTTGCTTATATGTTTATATGACATGGTTATGTGGTTGGTATTTTGGGGGATAGCTCACTAAGCTTTCAGGCTTACAGTTTCAGTTGTTGTTTCAGGTACCTCTGGTGATCGCGGGAAGGCGAAGGCATGATCGTACCGCTCCTCCTGCTGTTATGATTTCTATAATTTGATACTGGGATACTCTGATAATTGTATTTTGAAAACAAACTATGTAATGTTGAATGGTTCCAAGTGTTTTGAAAAAGTTTAAATTGGCTTGAATTTTTGAGGTGTTACACTTGACAACTGTATAGAAGACCGAGATGTGGCCCTCGGCAGGAAATTACTTGTAAGACTATGGTTTGGCCCATAGCACTAACTTATTTATTTTTCGTATGTAGTACTTTGGGGAAACTCACTAAGCTTTTGCTTACAGTTTATATTTGTGGTTTCACGTACTTCTGGTACTAAGGAGAAGGGTCCGGCGTGATGGTACAACATTCTCTCCTCATTATTTTCCGTACTTTTGATATTATACTCTGATGATTTATCATTGTTATTATGTGATGGTTTTGGAACAATGTGACGATTGTAACTTTTGTTTTAAAATGAAAATTTTATCCTGGTTTTTGAGTCGTTACAAATGAAATTAAACTTTCTTTGTGTGCATTTTCATTCTCTACTTCAATTTAATTTCTCAAGGTCCTGAAATATTAAAATTTGGATTTCTTTTATACCACTAAATTAGTTAGGTTTAAAAAGGAAATTACATTTCCATTTTCCTTTTCTTAAATGAAATTTTCTTTAACGAATAATTAAATAGTCAAATACCCATTTGCAACCCCTCTATTTTGTAAAATGATATGTTTCATCCATTTACTTTTCAAAATATCACTTTCGACCTTTCACCTTCAACTTTGTAAAATGCCACTTTTACACCTTCAAAAACTAGTAAAAACTAACGGCAAACCATGTGCTCAATTACTAATATTTAAAACATATTAAATAATTTATATCTTTTCGTTATTCACCTACTTAACTAATTGGGCTTGTAATCATCTTTGGACATATTAAAGTTGTGGAATACATTTTCTAATAGCCCAGTACAATCTTTTGATCGACTAGAAACCCTAATCCGTATCTAAACACTTGTTTGGGTCATAAAATGTGTTATCTTTATATTGGGATGTCGCTTTAAGCTAAATGGTATATATACACGGCAGAGTCATGTTCGTGGCCAACTTGGCATCTCACCACGGTACGTAACTCGAGATCGGCTCGTTAAAAGCTCAATTCGAAATCGATTTTAAACGAGCCCGAGCCGAGCTCGACTTTAATATTAAGTTCGTTTATTAAACGAGCTCGAGCTCGAGCCTATGTCACTAAGCTCGATTAGGCTCGCGAGCCTAAACGAGCTTTTATATAATATAATTTATTATTATTTTTATATATTAAAATAAATATATATTTGGGGAATTAGGAATTTATGGTATTAATAAACGAGCTTCTTAACGAGCTCGAGTCGAGCTTAAGCTTATTTACGCACGTAGAACAAAAAACGAGTCGAGCCCGAAACCGAGCCGAGCTTGTATAATTATTTACGAGCTCGAGCCGAGCTCAGTACAAAAAAGTTCGAATCGGGCCGAGCCCGAGCTCGGGCCTCGTATAACTTAAACGAGTCCGAGCCGAGCCTGACCAGGTTCGGGCTCAGCTCGGCTCATTTGCACCCTTAGTACGTACCATGTGGGAGGTGTCATGGTGCAACGATCACAATGAGATGTCACTAACCAATGGGAGATTGTGGATATTTTCAGCCTCTCTCTCTCTCTCTCTCTCTCTCTCTCTCTCTCTCTCGGGAATACACCACTAGCATGCGTTTTTCATAGATTCTACACCTTGGAGTCGGATAAAAAATGTACGTATGTACGTAATACGTTAGTGTTACGGAAATTGGAATCTTTAATGAATAATTAAATAGTCAAATACCCATTTGCAACCCCTCTATTTTGTAAAATGATATGTTTCATCCATTTACTTTTCAAAATATCACTTTCGACCTTTCACCTTCAACTTTGTAAAATGCCACTTTTACACCTTCAAAAACTAGTAAAAACTCACGGCAAACCATGTGCTCAATTACTAATATTTAAAAAATATTAAATAATTTATATCTTTTCGTTATTCATCTACTTAACTAATTGGGCTTGTAATCATCTTTGGACATATTAAAGTTGTGGAATACATTTTCTAATAGCCCAGTACAATCTTTTGATCGACTAGAAACCCTAATCCGTATCTAAACACTTGTTTGGGTCATAAAATGTGTTATCTTTATATTGGGATGTCGCTTTAAGCTAAATGGTATATATACACGGCAGAGTCATGTTCGTGGCCAACTTGGCATCTCACCACGGTACGTAACTCGAAATCGGCTCGTTAAAAGCTCGATTCGAAATCGATTTTAAACGAGCCCGAGCCGAGCTCGACTTTAATATTAAGCTCGTTTATTAAACGAGCTCGAGCTCGAGCCTATGTCACTAAGCTCGATTAGGCTCGCGAGCCTAAATGAGCTTTTATATAATATAATTTATTATTATTTTTATATATTAAAATAAATATATATTTGGGGAATTAGGAATTTATGATATTAATAAACGAGCTTCTTAACGAGCTCGAGTCGAGTTTAAGCTTATTTAGGCACGTCGAACAAAAAACGAGTCGAGCCCGAAACCGAGCCGAGCTTGTATAATTATTTACGAGCTCGAGCCGAGCTCAGTACAAAAAAGTTCGAATCGGGCCGAGCCCGAGCTCGGGCCTCGTATAACTTAAATGAGTCCGAGCCGAGCCTGATTAGGTTCGGGCTCAGCTCGGCTCATTTGCACCCCTAGTACGTACCATGTGGGAGGTGTCATGGTGCAACGATCACAATGAGATGCCACTAACCAATGGGAGATTGTGGATATTTTCAGCCTCTCTCTCTCTCTCTCTCTCTCTCTCTCTCTCTCTCTCTCTCTCTCTCTCTCTCTCTCTCTCAGGAATACACCACTAGCATGCGTTTTTCATAGATTCTACACCTTGGAGTCGGATAAAAAATGTACGTATGTACGTAATACGTTAGTGTTACGGAAATTGGAATCTTGACGTTGGAGGCATTACGAGGGAGTCTCTAATTAAAGATGATTTTCTTACTAGTGCAGAGGATGGTGGATTTAGAATTTTTTGGTGTACTCACTTCAATGTCTTGTTAACTCCAAGACTTTGTTTTATTTTATTTTATTTTATTTTATTTATTTATTTATTTATTTTGGATTTCTAGTCGATATAAAAACATTCTTACAAGTTTAAATGGCGTGAAGATACAGTCGTTTTACATTCAGTTAATGGACAAAAATTACACACAAACAAACATGATACAAATGTAAGCACATATGATCATCTCTCACTCTCAAATTTAACAATTCAAGAAAACTAAGCCAATTATCAAGACCGTGTAAGGTACCATGCCGGTGAATGATGGAGCTCCATCTGTAGTTGGTGGTGGGGTAGATGTAATGCGGGGACATGGAGCAAAGGGTGTTGCGGTGTTCGGTGTCTCCACCGCTGTTCTGGATGTTACTGGTTCAGGAGGACGCCTGATGGTCGGTGGAGTTACTGGTGTTGCTCGAGGAGGAGTGGAGGAAGCTGCTTCTGAGACGTTGATGGTTAACTTCTGACCAATTTGGCAGTGACTTCTGAATGTACAGATGTAATAGTGAGTGCCTGCGGTGGTCAAGGTAAGGGTGGCGGGACCATTTGTGGCGAGGGAGATGGGGTTGGTGGCAGTGCATGGGCCGTATGCTGCCTCTGAAACCTCCGCAACGTCGTATTCTCCATCGGTGAAGTTAAAGACGAGAAGGTCGTTGACAGTGAAGGATTGATGGGATGCCCAAGTGGTGTAAGAGACTGCGCCACCGGAAGGTATGGTCCATCCCAAACTGCCGCCGACGATGTGCCTGGTGTGCGCCATCGTTCCGGGTAACTGCATGACTGGAATCATCGTGGTTATGAACAGCATCAAATTCAGATTAAAATATTCCATTTTTGAAACCTCAAGACTTTTGCTTTTTGCGTTATCGATTTTCTGGAATTGTTGATGAAGATGGGTGTACTTGTATATAATTTGATATATAAAAATAGCATTTAACGCTTTCAAATTTACTTGTTGCTTTTGAATTTACTCATTGCAAATGAACTAAACGTGATATCGGCGCTACTTTAACGAACAGATAATTATAATGAAGTTGCCAAGTTGGTGTAGTATAGTTTTTGTATTTCGTTCTAAAAGTCATACGTTGGTTGCCGTACGTTTTGCTAACAATATGCCCAAAAAAAAAAAAACTTGGCGGATTGAATCTCAAGATAATAAAGTAGTTGAAATTATCATATTTAAATAAAAAATAACTTTAGATAATCTAATGTTGCCTTGAGATTTTGAAAAAAAATAAAAATCTTGAAATTTGAAAAAAAATAAAAATCTTGAAATTCATCGTCAGTCACATATTTCTCATTTCTCGCTCTAGCACTTTGGTATACCAACACCGCGGGAAACTTATAATCATAAATGATTATGCAACGTCGTCCGTTCTTTTTTTCCCGACCACCTTCACCACCACCACAAGCGCCACCACCACCATCTCTGCCACCAACCGACCTCGTCGTACTGCCACCACCGTCACCTATACTACCGCCACCTCCTCTGCCATAACCATCATAATCGTATATGATTACTCAATCTATGAACAGACATATATATATATATATATATATATATATATATATATATATATATATATATATATATATATATATATATATATATAAACATGTTTAATCATATATAATTATACATCTCTGCTATATAATCATTTATGATTAGGCATACCCCGCTTTGCCGATACATTGGAGCTTTAGAACGGAAAATGAAAAATATGTTGTTGTGGTTTAATCGGAATACCATTGTAACCAAGATCGATCTCTCATAATTATCATTATCAGAGACGAACCGTAGCAAAGATATTGATCATTGAGCGGACAGAGGTGGTGGCCTTCAAGAAGGCTTCCTGTATAAAACTCAAATCAATTTGGGAAGGCCATCCATGTGGACAAAGGAACCAGCAAACCGAAGAAAGATATAGAGAAGGAGACTAACTAATGTTTCTAATCTCATGGCGTCAAATATATTTGTTCAATACAATAAATTTAGGCTTTTACTCACACATATTATGTGATGGTAAAAGCCACTTATGTGTTGGAAATTATCAATATCTACACATAAATTAAGTGTTATCATGTGTTGGCTCATGACTGTAGATATAGATATTTACCTATACACATAGGTGATGTGTAGGCATAGAATAAGGAATACCTACACATGTATGTGTGTGTAAAAATATTAAGTATGTGTGGGTAAAGGTCTTATATGATGTTTTGGGAAGATGACGTGGTATCTGACGTGGTCGATGACATAGACGATGACATAATGTGCATTGAGGACATGGATGGTGGCATACCCCTACAAAGTGTTAGTGCCACATGTCATAAAATATGTGTGGGTAAAGTCATTTTTATGTGTAGGTAAATTTGATAGTTGTGTGATTATAACTTTTATAAGTGTAGGAAAAACTATAGATGTGTTGGTAAAAATATAATTATATGTAGGCATTAACCACAATATATGTAGGTAATCGTGATTCAGTATGTAGAAAAGAAATACAAACTGTGTTATTGTAAATAGGAACATATCAGGGCAAAACTATACGTAATTAAAATAAAGTTATAACATAAAACTTCAAACCACAAATCAAAAACCAAGTACTAAACTTGAAATAACTGAACTAAAAAATAAAATACTAGTTGTAAGTAGCTACGAGTATAATAAAAGTACTAAACATCCTTGAATATTCATTCCATATGATCAAACTCATCAATATTCTCACCATGAGACTGTCCAGACGGGGTGTGGGTAGATGTATCACAGTCGGATGTATCATTTTCAGATTGCCCCGATAATATACTTAACGAAAGAGGCATGATATTTTTCTCAATCATCTTTTGTTCCATAATTGCACATCTTTTTTTCATCTTTCGAACATCATCCAATAATTCATTGTAAGTAGGGCGCTTTGAATTCTTAGTATTACTTGTGTTACTAACAACAACAGGATCACGTCCCCACCCTGACAAACGAACAGAGATTCGTCCAAGTACATTTTCTAGAATTGAATTGTTGCTCATTGAGTTAAATGTATGCTCGTTTCTCAGCTTCATCATTTCTTCCTGTTAGCACAAAACATAAGGAAAGTAAAGTAAAACCCATTAGTTACCAACTAATGTACATTTATTACGGGTTGCAATGGGTAAGCACAATGCCTAAGAATTTACAAGTACAAATCCCATGATGTTCGTAGAACCGTTTTCCTCTATAAATCCCATGATGTTCGTAGAACCGTTTTCCTCTATAAATCCCATGATGTTCGTAGATTTCGGAAGAGATTACGCCCCAATTCAAAATGGCGCCATCGTGAAGGTAGGATGGGATCAACCCAAATTATGCCTAGTTAGGCACGTATCTTACCTTAATCATTATCCCAATTCCCTTTATATTTTAGAAACATATGTTTCAATTTTCAACACTGTCAAAGTTATTTTGTAATTCTAATATGTTTTTTTTTTCTTTTTTAATTATATTTTTATTGCATACAGTATTTCTTTATATTTAAAAAATCAAAACTTTTTTATCGTTATATATTTTTGATTAATTAATAATGTACGTGTAATCATAAGCAGTAGACATGTATTACATTTCAAGATACTTTTATCCACATATTTAAATATATATTAGATGTTTTTAACATTTATTATGTTTAGCTATACCTTTGTAAATTAATATTATGTTTTGGTCAAAATTAATGAATTACGCATACATAATTTAACTTGTATATATGATTAGACAATCAACGTCAATTCTTTAAAAAAATATTTGTTTTATTTTAGCTACACATTTATATGTAGAAAATATGTATTGGTAAATAAAGGATTACCCACACATACATATAGTTTTTATTTATCTGTGGGTATTTTACTTGCCACCTCATTTTCAATAAAAAAAAGTTTAAAACGTTTTCGATACATTTACCTACACATTTGTATATAAGTATTAGAACTGTGGGTATGGTTGGGTGTTATAACACCAAAAAATTGACACCTCACCATGACACATCACCCTTAACACCACATCATTTAGATAGGAAATGGTGTTCAATGTTAGAAAATGTGTTAAGAAAGAGAGAGATAAAGAAAAGAAAGAAATCTGATTGGTGGAAAATGGCGTTTTGGCCCATTCTCGTTACAACGATGCATGCCACAACGAGAAGAAACGAGAAGGGGGGGTTCCCCTCGTTACCACGCTGTTAAGGCCTGTCCACGTCAGAAATAACGAGAATGAGATAACCCATACCCTGTGCTCTTATGTGTAGGTAAGGCTCAATAAATTACCAACACATACATCCAATTTTTAAGATTGTGTTGGTGATTTACCAACACATTAATATAATTTGTCATATGTGTAGGTAATTTTACTTGCCGTCAAACATAAATTTTGGAGGGAAATTTTCCCACCATAATAAAGTGTTAGTAAAAAGTATTACCTATATATATTAAATGTCAATTGTTATTAAAAAGTATTTTTTGTCGATTACCCACACATATAAAACAATGTGTAGATACTTACCAACACATTAATATATGTGGGTAAAATATGTGTTAGTAAAGACCCTAATTTCTTGTATCAGAAGCCAAATCCGAGGATAACACACATTAATATATGTGGGTAAAATATGTGTTGGTAAAGACCCTAATTTCTTGTATCAGAAGCCAAATCCGAGGATATGTTATCGGTCTTTAAACAATAAGTTCCTCAACTGAGTAAGTTAAATAATTATTGAAGTATAATCTTGAAACAATAAGTTGATTTCAAAGTAAGAATATTATAAAGGAGTCAGTTAAAGTTCTATGTTGCTCGAAATTTGAGGTATGTTCCTCAACTGATAAATTGATAAAGTATAAGTTACTAATAATGAAATTGTACTGTTATTGAAGTTTTATGCAAGATATTGAGTAACTTTAATAATAAGCTAAGATCAATGTTGAACTAAAATGTGATTTTGACCTAATTTAGTCAAAGTTGTGTAGTTTTTGAATTCATATAGTTAAATGAGTAAGTTAAATAATTATTGAAGTTAATATGTTGTTTATGTTATAAACAAATGGAATTAAAGGGAAATAAGTGTAATGATATGTATATTTGTTGTGGATACAAAAAATCCAACTGGAGGTTAAGGACATTTAATTGATGCTTTGAGAGGGGATTGGTCCCAATTATGAAGATAACAGACTGATACCATATGAAGATAACAGAGAGCACAGAGGAAGAAGGAGAACTCGTGTTTTTTATTATGTATACAAGTAAACAAAGATCCTATTTATAATACAATAGAGTGCAACTAATAGGAGATATATACGGAAGATATTGATGGAGATCTACAACAAAATTTGACTGGGTAAAATATGTACACGTGAGTTATAGT
Source organism: Lactuca virosa (assembly GCF_052849685.1). Taxonomy (NCBI): domain Eukaryota; kingdom Viridiplantae; phylum Streptophyta; class Magnoliopsida; order Asterales; family Asteraceae; genus Lactuca; species Lactuca virosa. Next base: position 88,663,149 of record NC_136432.1, read on the forward strand.
TTAATACCAATATGTGCAGTTGTGTTTACTGAGTAATTGATATATGCTTGGAACTATTTAAATTCATATCTTTGTTTTATTAAAATTAAAGCACCAACTACTTAGGAATAGAAATACAATCTTCTTGATGATTGTTTTCATGAACCTTTGTTGTTGTTTAATGTAGATAATGTTGGTATTATTTTCAATCCCAAGGGAGAAATGAAAGGTATTTTTGCAAGAAACTCTATCCCAATGAATCATTTTGTTATTTAATTATAACCTCATTGGTTAATTGTATGTTGAATGTAGGACATGGACCATTTGGGAAGGGGTGTACTAATTTGTGGCCAAGGATTTCCAACAAGATGATGATTGGCATGGGTAAAACAAAAGGAAGACGTTATTATTTTGATGGTTAAAGACGAGTTATGGAGAATTTGGCATCATTGGAAGCTCTGGGGCTCATTTATATAGTAAACAGAGTGCATATATCTTCATATTAATATGAATATGGTCCTATTTTGTTCTTATATTTTCTATATCTTCTTGTGCATAAATTATCGGTTCAACCATTGAATTCGGTTGTCTTGAGTCAACCCTAGCTAGTGGTTTTGTAAGTATGATGAATTTGAACTTATGTTGATTTATGAACATATGTTCATATATGAACATATGTTTATGTTGATGTAGATATGATCTTACTAGGAATATAATCCTAATGGGTATATATTTTGTTTTTTAATTGTTTATATGTTTCATTTGTAAATATGAACTTATGTTTATTTATGAACATATATGTTCATTTATGAGCATATGCTCATTTATGAGCATATGCTCATTTATGAGCATATGTTCATATATGAACATGAACTCTTTTTACCATCATACCCTTTAAATATTAATCTAATCTAACGGTGATGAAGATGGTTATGTGGTTAGACGGTGTTATTTGGTTGTGTTGAACCCACATCTATATGTGGATTCAGCCGTTTTCTTCGAATCCAAGAGCTTCAAAGCTCAGATCTGGTCCATTCCATGGTCTAAATGGATAAAGTTTCCAACTTAATCCCTTAGGACACCCCTTTAAGTCTAGATCTAAATTCCAAAGTCTACAGGGGTAACTTTACAATTGGGACTAGACCATTAAGCACTTAATCCGAGAAATCTTCGAACCAAAACTCCTAGAAGCACAATAGGGGTCCTAATAAACCCTAAAAATGTAATATGGACATGTATACCCCATGCATGTCCTTTCCCAAATCTAGGTCAAATATGCAAAAATAACTTAGATTTCATGCAAGGTTCCCAAATCACCACCACTTCCTAGATCTATGGAATATATTACTCGTGGTGTTGGGCCCATTATTGATATGTATTGGGTTGAAACATACCCCAGTGCTAGGCCCATCATTATGATGGGTTCCTAAGGTGTACATGCAACCCTAGAAACCTTGGATCTATGTTTTCTCTAATATTCATTCAAATAAGAATTTTTGCAAGGTTTACATCCTAACTAACATGGAATGGGGTACTTGTAATATAAAAACTAGTAGAATGGCACACCTTTGTAGTTGCTTGGATTCCTTAAGACTTTGTGAGCCTAGCACCTCAAATGTGATGCGTCAAATGTTTCACACAACACCACAACTCTTGGAATAACTTGAGAGAAGAACGCTTTGATCAAAAAATCAGCTAGCCCTCCTTGTCTTGTAATAGTCCCGATTTTGCTAGCTATGGAGCTCTTTATATAGTGTGCCACATGTAGGGTTACACCATGTTAACCCTAATGTGCATAGATTTTTATTTCCTCCATGATCCATGGGTTATAACCTCCATGGAGAACCTAATGGGTCCTAGCCCAATTTAGTGAATCATGAACCATGAGCCCACTACATAGGAATGAATGATTTACAAATCAATCCTCATATATTTAATTAGTCTCTTTTTTATCACAGAATTAATTCCAAATTAATTCTTGATCAATACTAATTAAATAATATGAATTCATATTAATATATTAGAACTTAATATATATTAACAAATCGTAAGTGTCCTTTTCTCATTTTTCTATCCAACAGTTGAGATGTCGATGCAACCCAAATGGATCATGCCAAGCCGGGTCAAGTACATACTAAATATAGTTATGGACTTAGACACCTTATCCAACACATTATATGTTGGGTTGTAATATACCCCAGGGATGGGCCCATGATTATATGTTGGGTTGGAATATACCCTAGGGATGGACCCACTAATATGTATGACATGTGGTATTTTGGGGAGGTCACTAAGCTTTGTTCTTACGGTTTATGTTTAAAATGTTTTTAAGGTACTTCTGTTTCAAAAGGAAGGGTCCGGCTTGATCGCACTGCATCCCCTAGAGATTTATTTTGTACTGAATGTTTACGAATTACTCTGCCTCTTTTTAGAATACTTTTATTCTGATTGTCTTTGAGATAATAAATGAATGGTTTGACTTATTTAAAAAATGAAAATTGTACTCGGTATTTTTGGGACGTTTATATATATATATATATATATATATATACACACACACACACACACCAAGTGTTTAAGAGAAGAGAAGAAGAACGATCATATGAATAATTTAAAATTGACATACCATATGATAGCAGATAATTTTAAGTAGACATATTATATGATAGATTGCAAATAAATTAAAGTGTAGAATATCATGTAAGCTTCTTATGAATCAAGTTTGGGTTCATTACTAGATGAAGGGTTAAAATAATCAAGTTAATCTCTATCATCATATTATCTTCAAACTCTTGAGATTCTTCATCCTCCTCATCAATCATTTATTCATTTGTATTTGTATCAAACTCTTGAAATTCGCCACTGGTGACTAGGTGCATGTGTTCATTATTACTTACTTCATTTGTATAGTCAAATTGTTTATCGGTCTAAAAGAACTCATCTCCTCTTATATTTTCATTGTCCACGACTTCATATATAGCTTTGGTGACTTCACATAGCCCTCCTGGTTTTTTGTTGACACAAATCCACCAAATTTTTAATTCCTTTGTCATATCATGATATGGTGTAAAATACACTTGTTTCATTTGTGATGTTAAGGCAAATGGGTCATCGATTTGAAGTTAAGACTTGGATTTCACATCAACCAACTTAATTTTGATAACCTTTACATAGTGACAGTTATCAAACCAATTAAACATAAATAATACACCAATGAAACTTTTCATTTGTGTTAAGACACTCAACCTCTAATACCCCCATGTTGGATTTAATGTTCAAAAAACAATATAAATTATATTGTTTATATGTGAACCAATAGGAAATCACACTTAAAAGCATAGATAGGAAATCACACTAAATGCTTTTGAGAAAAGCACGTGTTATCAAAATGAATAAAGGTTTTGACAACTTATTTGAGAGATTAGAGAAGATACTATCAAAACCCTAACATCTTTCCTTAGAGCCAAACTCATAGACACCAAAATCTCCTTCTATCTCTCTCCCGCTTGGTGACGTGACCAAGATGAAGTGATGGAAGGATGAAGTCAAGAAGTTTGTCATAGTTGGTTTTTTTAGGAGCTATTGTTTTTGCTCTATTTTGATCAACCATTGAGGACAATTTTTCTTAGTAGTATGTGGTTAATCTTAGGTATAATTATATCACTATATGGGTTAAATTATTCTTGGATTATTTTGTTTTAAATAGGTACAGATTTGTGACTGATCATAAAATTTTCATATGTTAATGCTTCTACTACTTGTACTTTTTTATGTATGTTTATATTGTAAGCAGAAGCCGAAGATAGAGGATAAATGATTTTCATAATCTTTTATGATTTGTTGTATAGATAAATATTGATGATATTCAAATATGATGTAATCTTATCTTTGTAAATATATATATATATATATATATATATATATATATATATATATATATATATATATATATATATATACATATGGCAGTATAACCTACGGGTCCTTTAAGGGGCAAATATCTAGTTTTTCTTGGTATCTGTCACACCGTCCGGAGGCGGGTGACTTCATTGTGCAGTATCATAACAATTGAATATAAATGAAACAGAGCAATTCAAACATCATACATTGAGATAACAAACTTACATTGTTTACATATTGTATTTGTTCTTCAAGTTACACAAAAGAGACATAAGTAGAAAATTCCAAGCTACAGCTAAATAGTCCTGCATCCGCGTCCCTTGTTACCTGCTTACTAGATCCCTGAGAATACAAGTCGTTTTGAAAAGCGTCAACTAAAAGTTGGTGAGTTCATAAGCATTTTTGTATAAAATCGTTTACACTTGTTTAGAATCGTTCGTATTGTACTTTCAGAAAATCCGATATTTTCTATGAAATCATTTGAAGTCTTGCCTTGAAAATCATGGATATATGTGTGCATGTCATTACTTTTATTCATCCTTATAAGGAGTGATTTTGAAAAGTAGTGTGATTTGTAAAAGCGAGCTGTGTACGAGAATAATTCTTTTGAATAGTAATAGTCAACCGTTTCCAGAAAAATCCCTTAATTTCAAAAGAGAATATGGTTGAAAATCTTGTTCCTCTTATCGAGTAAAATTGAGTGTGCGTTCTAGTTTATCGTTATCGAAATCGTAGAAATCGTTTTCTCCAGAAAATCCTATATTTTCTGCTATAAAATAATCGTAAGTTCTAGTTCCAACTATGTAAATGTTTGGGTTAGATTATCGTTTTCAAAATCATTTACAAACGTTTTCCATAGAGTCCTACGCTTTTTAATTTGTAAAATAGCAGTATTACGACTCTATACTTGTTAGGAGAAAGAATCAACATGGCTATTGTGGACGTTCTATGCTATGAAAAAGGACAGTCAACGCAACAAATGCGGACCATCACTTATCGCGTGTAGGATAGTCGACACAACGTGCCAAAATTTATTTATGAGGTTTTCCTTGCATAAATTTCTAGTTAATATAACATATTCTAGTGAGCCGTTATAACCATACTAATCTGACGGAGTGCCTGTTTTGGCGTTTCTCAGGCGCCCTCGGTTTGGAAAAGACATTTGTCACCCTAGACTTGCCTGTCTAGCTGTAGCGAACAGCAAAGGTGCGGGGTGTCAACCCCGTATAGATCTATACACAAATTCCCGCTCTCCCTCCAGGAGACTCTGGCTATAACTCCTTACAGGACTTAGACGTACACTAATATTTTTATATTTAGGTACTTTTGAGATTTGTCTGACTAGAATATTAACAACCTTTTGAGCAATCGTTAGAGATCCATTATTTGTTAGATAAATAATGAAATTCGCACTTATTGAATAGAAATATCGTTCTCGTTCCATATCGTTGATTGTGCTCGTTAACTAGGTGCTCGTGTTCGTTCCTTTTCGTTTATTGAAAAATAAGTCATCTTAGTCAAGAGAAAAAGTGTCAAGTTATAATTTGTATAAATTTATAACTGCCGGTTATGACACATATTTTCTGTTTTATGACATATAGAACATTTCTTATTGTTGTTGGAGGTTTTACGACAGCAGTTTATGACATGCAAATATTTCTGTCATAAAGGCTCTATTTGTGTATTTTCTTGACGCAAACTTTTATATTGAATATTTACAAAATACTCCCTGATAGTTTGCAAAATAGTCACAAAGTTCCCATTTTCAAAAATCACTAGAAATAGTGTCAACTTATCAAAGTTCCTTTTTAGAAGTTTTATTTCTAGACATGAAAGCTAAGATAAAGGTCTTAAGTTGGACACATCCAATAGTTTGGAGGCCCTTTTGTACACAAAGTATCCTATGTTCCTTATGAAGTTGTGAAATCTTACGTTCATGAGGATATTACTAAAATAATAATTTAATAATATTTCACACACACATACAAACATATGTATATATGCAATTATTCAAGTATTTAGGCAAGATTTGACTTGTACTCTCCCCCAAAAACATTAAAATATTAAAAAGGTGTGGTATGAAGCTCACCTTGAGATGGTTGAGGAGTTGTTTGGAGTTATGGAGTGAAGATCTCAAGATTATCTTTTGCCGAGATGAGGAACTTCCTTGGGAGAAAGTTATCCTAAAGGTGATTTTTCACATATTATTATGAATAAAGTAATATAGATTCATCTTGAAATATTATAAAATATTAGATGAGTGGAGGAATTTACCTTACAACTCCAGGGAGAAATTGAGAATTTTGTTTTCAGCAAGTTCTTGTTCTTACTCTTGAAATGAATTTTTGAGAGAAAATGAGAGGAGTGAGAGAAAATGTGAAGTCTGAACTCCTTACTGACGTTGCTTTGAGGATGAAAAAGGGAGGGAATCTTTGGTGCATGGAGATCTATTGGTCCATGCATGGATATTTGGTGGGTAAAGCATGGAATACTGTGATTTGCATGGGAAATGAGAACTTCATCAAATCACAAAGTCAACCTCTTTGTCCTTATCTTGATTTCGGATAGGATCTTCCTAAATCCTAAACTTTTATTTTATGTAAATATAATTTAAATAATTAAATTTGGCATAAAATAAAGGTTTTAGGGGTCTTAGTTAAGAAAAACATGAGTTTGGTGGGATTCCCGACCTCAAAATACCCCAAAATGAAGAAAAGGTCCGGAATAGTCCAAAATCCGGAGCTAAAAGGTGAAATCCGGAGCCCTTATGCGAATTCTGAAGCTCTAAATTAAATTCCGGAAGGGAGGATTACGGCTGCAAGGGTCCGAAGTGGTTGGCAGGGAGTTCCGGAGCAAATAGTGAAGTTCCAAAGCAAACAGGAACTTCTGGAAGGCTTTTCTCGGATTCCGAAGTCAGGAGCGGGTCAGCGGTCCGGACAGACCAGGTGCTTCCGAACCGAAGTGAGGTAAGAACTTCCGGAGCTGCGAACTTATCCGGATGAGAGGCTTCCGAGATGAGCTTCCTCTTGGCTTCCTTAGAAGACATTCCGGACTAAGAGGTTCCGGACCAGGAGGGCTCCGGACCAAGAGGAGTCCGGACCAAGAGGGTTCCGGACCAAGAGGATCCTTTTGGGTTTCCTCTTCCGTTTTTGAGTTGTTTTCGACTAAGGAAGGTGCTTAGAGAGATTTGGGAGAGATTCCACATACTTGGAGAGATTTGGGAGAGATTTCATATTCTTGGAGAGATTTGGGAGACATTTCACATACTTGGAGAGATTTCACATGTGGGAGAGATTTCTCATACTTGGAGAGATTTCACATACTTGGAGAGAATTGGGAGTGATTTCACATACTTGGAGAGAATTGAGAGAGATTTCACATACTTGGATAGAATTGGGAGAGATTTCAGATACTTGGAGAGAATTGGGAGAGATTTGACATACTTTGAGAGAATTGGGAGAGGTTTCACATACTTGGTGAGAATTGTAATCTATCTTTCCATGGTCCATTAGGAACCATAAAGTACACTTTTAATGTGTTAGTACAAGTCTCACAATAGTTATTGCTTACATGAGGACGGAATTTCCTAGCCAAAATGCTAGTTGTGACATCATCCCCCCGTTAGAGGGAATTTCGTCCCGAAATTCCTTTGATGCATAGGGTCATGAATATGGAAATAGGTGAAGGTACTTTCGATTCATTTGGTTTTCGCGCTCCCAAGTGAATTCTGGCTCACGCCTAGCATTCTCACGAACCTTCACAATCGGGATGCGGTTTTGTTTTGTGTACTTAACTTTTCCGTTCATTGTCTCGATAGTCGGATCAATGATTAGGAGGTTCTAGTTCGCCTTAGTCTTGTCTAGTGGGACTGGGAGAGTTGTCTGATAGACACTTTCTAGGTTCGATACATGGAATACAGGGTGTGCGTTACCAAATTCGGAGGGTAATTGGAGTTTGTAGGCTACCGGGCCGATCCGTGCAAGGATCTCGAAGGGTCTGGTGCATCGGGAGTCTAGTTCACTTTTCCTTTCCGTGGTTTCTCGAATAATCTCGGGTCTAGTGAGTGTGATATTGGGCGTTTGTCATCTTGCCGGCTGGGTATCTCCCATCTCAGCCTAACAGAGGATGATCTGCACCTCTGGCCCCACACAGGGCCTTGAGGGGTGCAACTCCTATGTTCGGGTGGTAGTTGTTGTTATATGAATACTCGATTAGAAGCAAGTGGGCATCCCAAACTTTGTCAATGTCCACTACACATTCTTCTCTTCGGGATGTGGGTTCGTGTTTACCTTGACCTTGACAGGTGGAATTTCTAGAGTTTCGGTGGTCTGACACTTGTGAGTGTTGAACACATGGAAGGTGAAATGTCTGAAACTAGGTTCTTAGGTTAATCGGAGGCTATGAGTTATCGGTCCCTTTCTTGGCGAGGCCTTTTGAATGGTCTTCTAGGGATCGAGATCCTGGTGTCCTAGAAGTAGAGTTTTTTGGGTCTTAGGAGTTGGTACTATGGTCACCAAGGTTGAGTTTGTGTGATATAGTTGACCTTATGAGCCTTAGATTATCTTGGGAGTTTTCTCCCTAGGGTTTTTCCAACCTAATGGTAGGTCGGCCTCTGCCAGTTCTTTGCTGGTGGTTGAGCGAACCTCCGATTCGGGGTAGGGAGTATCGATTCTTGATGATGGGTTTATTTGTCTTACTCGTAGTCAGTGGTGCTTATGGTAATTTTCGTCTTTCTCCCTTATGAGTTAGATAGGTGTTTCCTATGGTTAGGGACTGGGTCTGATGTTTACTTTATCTATTATGTCGATCTTGCGATCAGACACTATCTGTTCTTGTGACTGTGCTAAGTGGTATCGGGTGTTTGGTTATTGGGGTGGTTCCAGGAGTCGGGGTGATTCTATTTCCGCTTAGCACTTGGTTGATGTTTCTAAGAGGTTTTGGGAACCTTTGGAGGAAGGTTGGAAGCCTTTCGGATCCCCTTGATGCCCTTTGTTTCTTGGTTTTTAATCTTTATTGGGGCTAGGGAAAAGTGTGTGGCATTTCTTACACCAGGACTTAGGTGTCTGGTTGCTAGGGATTTTTCGTTACCGGCTGAAAGAGTTTCGTTACCCGGTGGAGTAGGGCGAAAGTCTATTTGTAGTGCTCGGGGTTTGTAAGGTGAGGATCAAGCTTGTCCGTGCCAATTGATGGCATTGGACTTCTTGTTGTTACGTCGATTTGGGGAGTATTGGTTGCTAGTAATGACAGGGTGTTCTATGTTTATGTTCTTATTGTTGCTAGTTTTGTTTTCATTGTTACCATTGGGTCTATCTTGTTTCTGCTTGTTAGGTGTTCTAGTGTTTGTGTTCTTATCGTTGCTAGTTTCGTTTTCGTTGCTACCATTGGGTTTATCTCGTTTCTGCTTGTTAGGTGTTCTAGTGTTTGTGTTCTTACCATTTCTGGTTTCGTTTTCGTTGCTACCATTGAGTCTATCTCGTTTCTGATTGTTAGGTGTTCTAGTGTTTGTGTTCTTATCGTTGCTAGTTTCGTTTTCGTTGTTACCATTGGGTCTATTTCGTTTCTGCTTGTTAGGTGTTCTAGTGTTTGTGTTCTTATCGTTGCTAGTTTCATTTTCATTGCTACCATTGAGTCTATCTCGTTTCTGCTTGTTAGGTGTTCTAGTGTTCGTGTTCTTATCGTTGCTAGTTTCGTTTTCGTTGTTACCATTAGGTCTATTTCGTTTCTGCTTGTTAGGTGTTCTAGTGCTTGTGTTCTTATCGTTGCTAGTTTCGTTTTCATTGTTACCATTGGGTCTATCTCGTTTCTGTTTGTTAGGTGTTCTAGTGTTCGTGTTCTTATCGTTTCTAGTTTCATTTTCGTTGTTACCATTGGGTCTATCTTGTTTCTGCTTGTTAGGTGTTCTGGCGACACGAGGGTGCTATTACAAGGCAAAAGAATTTGTGATCCGAATTCTTCCAGGTCCTTCCACTATAGATGGAGGTGACCTGCCGTACATACTTAAGATCTTAGGATCTTTAGAGATGGTTGACTGGGGTTCTGTCCTAATCGCTATTCAGCCCAGGGGTAGAAAGTAAGGCGGAATCGCACGTTCTTAGTTTGCGGAATCCTAATCATAGGTGATACTAACGTTCATATGGGACCATCATGGTCCATTCGTAAGGACCCCTAGCTTCCCGTAATTTACAAGATTTGCTCTATCGAGACAATAGTTTTTGGATTATGTTTTTAATTAACAAAAACTTTTTGGTGATAATTTGATGCTTAAGTTTATCGTGGAACGTACCCAAAGCTGCGGTAGGGTTCCTTGTCGTCTCCTCCTGTCTAGTTGTCGACTCCTTCGTTAGTCATCCCCGTTGGACAATCTCTCTTGAAATGTCCTGTTGCACTACACTTGTGACAAACTGGACTTACTTTTGGGTTGCGGGTTGGAGTAACGTATGGGGTCGGGGCCCTACAGTAGCGGGAGGTGTGCCCCATCTTGTTGCACCTCTTACAACAAAATGTCTGGCAGGCTCCCCAATGATGGTATTTGCACTTGTTGCAGGGTGGATTGTTCCCACGGTATGATTGTCTCGGTAGGGGAGGAGTAGGGTTAGTGGGGGTAGGAACTGATTCCACTTGTTGTCTTTTAGTAGGCCTCTGAGTCGAACTGCCTCCTTTTTCATTTCCAAACTTTTGTTTCTTGAGCTTAGGTTTAGGCTTTAGGGTGCATTGGCGAGTTGTCCTTCGTTGATTCTCCTGGTTGTTGTTAGGATTGAATTTACCGGTACTGTTTCTATTTTCGTTCGTGCTGTTGGAATTGAAGTATGCCATGACAGCTGCTACGGCGGCTGTTACAGTGGCTTGGAATGTGGTGTAGTTTATTTGTAGGACCGGTGCATCGTCAGGGTACTGGTTATCTCCATGGTAAGACATGACCCTGTTGCACACGAAAAGTGAGCTCGTAAGTACTTGTAGCTAGTCTCAAATGGGTTTACTCCTATAATCTTAACGTACTGGTGCTAATTGTGTCATCCTACATCCCCATGATGCAGTTATGGTATTGAGTGGGAACATGTATTGTCTGACGTAAAGTCCGTTAAAATAGCACATAGCTAGCACTATAGTTAACAGATTCGGTTGTATGGATTCTTGGAGGATGTACTCATCTTGGTTTACTACTACTGGTTGCGATTAAGGGCATTATGAACCTATGGCGAGTAGTGTGGTGATCCTCTTTTGACGCACAAAGTGCTTGGCCATTTTACTTATACTATGAGTGCCCTTTTTGTGTTCCTTACGCTGCTAAGGCTGTCCTAGCCTTGATTGTTATGAGTTGTGGTCTCCAAATGGCCACTGCCTAGTTTTTTGGTCTTACTTGTGGGTTTCGTAGGCAATTGGAATGGTGTTCTTGTTACTTGTGGGGGATCGGATTTACATTCCCATATATCGGGCTTTGTTTATGGTCTCCGTTAGTCCATGGCAGAGGGTTGGAAACCGGGAGTCACTTTGGGTTACTCGCGGCCCAAACGGAGGTGATGATTGATTTGGATATCGGAGTTTGGTGCACATCGATTGTGGATCGGGTGTCTCTCGTGAAGGTGTGCCCTAAATTGGACAGGAGCCAATTTTTCAACTTGTTTTTACATAGGTATCGTTTTGTTTCTAGGTATGTCTATTCCAGGAGTACCTATATGGGGTGTTTATGTATCTGGGAAGAGAAAGGTGAAAGGGTCTTCCGCCAATAGGAATAAGCTTGCTATGAGTTCCCTCGGCGCTTTAATCCTTGTCTGGCCCTTAGTCGAAATTCTCCCTTTCACGATTCATCTCTTGGTATTCCTTGGGATTACTTCTGGGTTTTTCCTCATGGACTTCTTCTGGTCTCTCTTTGCGCCATCTGTAATTTACCGTGACAGGGTAGTAGAAGTCTTGGCGAGGAATTTCAATTACTTGTTTGTGCGAGAATCGAGGTACGAGATATACGGGGAAAATTTAGGTGTGGGAGGGGTTTATAGTATCCTAAAATACTCCTATAGTATTTTAAACTTGATGTTCGATTCTAGTATTCTCTTGTACTCATAGTTGGTAGATTTTAGGTTTGTTGCAACACCACCATCACTTCCAAGCACATGTTGGTCATATCTCAAATAAATATAGTTGATCAAGCTATATTTATCCCAGATATGATTACATACTGTCTAGGTTTGACTGTAGCGTTCAACCTTTAGTTACTTTTGTTTTCTTCTCGTTATGATACTGTGTTAGTAGATATGTATACTTTTATAAAATACTTATCTTTTTAAAGTATACTTTCAGGCAGAGTGTGTTTTAGTCCCATTGTATTTATAGTTGTATATCTTGTATGGCTAGATATACCAGTTCACTATAAACAATGCTCTGATACCAATCTGTCACACCCCCGGACCAGACAGCGGAAAAGTCCGGGGGCGGGTGACTTCATTGTATAGTATCATACCAATTGAATATAAATGAAACAGAGCAATCCAAACATCATACATTGAGATAACAAACTTACATTGTTTACATATTGTATTTGTTCTTCGAGTTACACAAAAGAGACATAAGTAGAAAATTCCAAGCTACAACTAAATAGTCCTGCATTCGCGTCCCTTGTTACCTGCTTACTAGATCCCTGAGAATACAAGTCGTTTTGAAAAGCATCAACTAAAAGTTGGTGAGTTCATAAGCATTTTTGTATAAAATCGTTTACACTTGTTTAGAATCGTTCGTATTGTACTTTCAGAAAATCCGATATTTTCTATGAAATCGTTTGAAGTCTTGCCTTGAAAATCATGGATATATGTGTGCATGTCATTAATTTTATTCATCCTTATAAGGAGTGATTTTGAAAAGTAGTGTGATTTGTAAAAGCGAGCTGTGTACGAGAATAGTTCTTTTGAATAGTAATAGTCAACTGTTTCCAGAAAAATCCCTTAATTTCAAAAGTGAATATGGTTGAAAATCTTGTTCCTCTTATCGAGTAAAATTGAGTGTGCGTTCTAGTTTATCGTTATCGAAATCGTAGAAAATCATTTTCTCCAGAAAATCCTATATTTTCTGCTATAAAATATTCGTAAGTTCTAGTTCCAACTATGTAAATGTTTGGGTTAGATTATCGTTTTCAAAATCATTTACAAACATTTTCCATAGAGTCCTACGCTTTTTAATTTGTAAAATAGCAGTATTACGACACTATACTTGTTAGGAGAAAGAATCAACATGGCTATTGTGGACGTTCTACGCTATGAAAAAGGACAGTCAACGCAACGAATACGGACCATCACTTATCACGTGTAGGACAGTCGACACAACGTGCCAAAATTTATTTATGAGGTTTTCCTTACATAAATTTCTAGTTAATATAACATATTCTAGTGAGCCGTTATAACCATACTAATCTGACGGAGTGCCTGTTTTGGCGTTTCTCAGGCGCCCTCGGTTTGGAAAAGACATTTGTCACCCTAGACTGGCCTGTCTAGCTGTAGCGAACAACAAAGGTGCGGGGTGTCAACCCCGTATAGATCTATACACAAATTCCCGCTCTCCCTCCAGGAGACTCTGGCTATAACTCCTTACAGGACTTAGACGTACACTAATATTTTTATATTTAGGTACTTTTGAGATTTGTCTGACTAGAATATTAACAACCTTTTGAGCAATCGTTAGAGATCCATTATTTGTTAGATAAATAATGAAATTCGCACTTATTGAATAGAAATATCGTTCTCGTTCCATATCGTTGATTGTGCTCGTTAACTAGGTGCTCGTGTTCGTTCCTTTTCATTTATTGAAAAATAAGTCATCTTAGTCAAGAGAAAAAGTGTCAAATTATAATTTGTATAAATTTATAACTGCCGGTTATGACACACATTTTCTGTTTTATGACATATAGAACATTTCTTATTGTTGTTGGAGGTTTTACGACAGCAGTTTATGACATGCAAATATTTCTGTCATAAAGGCTCTATTTGTGTATTTTCTTGACGCAAACTTTTATATTGAATATTTACAAAATACTCCCTGACAGTTTGCAAAATAGTCACAAAGTTCCCATTTTCAAAAATCACTAGAAATAGTGTCAACTTATCAAAGTTCCTTTTTATAAGTTTTATTTCTAGACATGAAAGCATAGATAAAGGTCTTAAGTTGGACACATCCAATATTTTGGAGGCCCTTTTGTACACAAAGTATCCTCTGTTCCTTATGAACTTGTGAAATCTTACGTTCATGAGGATATTACTAAAATAATAATTTAATAATATTTCACACACACATACAAACATATGTATATATGCAATTATTCAAGTATTTAGGCAAGATTTGACTTGTACTCTCCCCCAAAAACATTAAAATATTGAAAAGGTGTGGTATGAAGCTCACCTTGAGATGGTTGAGGAGTTGTTTGGAGTTATGGAGTGAAGATCTCAAGCTTAAACTTTGGCTGAGATGAGGAACTTCCTTGGGAGAAAGTTATCCTAAAGGTGATTTTTCATCTTGAAATATTATAAAATATTAGATGAGTGGAGGAATTTACCTTACAACTCCATATTATTATGAATAAAGTAATATGGATTCATCTTGAAATATTATAAAATATTAGATGAGTGGAGGAATTTACCTTACAACTCCAGGGAGAAATTGAGAATTTTGTTTTCAGCAAGTTCTTGTTCTTGCTCTTGAAATGAATTTTTAAGAGAAAATGAGAGGAGTTAGAGAAAATGTGAAGTCTGAACTCCTTACTGACGTTGCTTTGAGGATGAAAAAGGGAGGGAATCTTTGGTGCATGGGGATCTATTGGTCCATGCATGGATATTTGGTGGGTAAAACATGGAATACTGTGATTTGCATGGGAAATGAGAACTTCATCAAATCACAAAGTCAACCTCTTTGTCCTTATCTTGATTTAGGATAGGATCTTCCTAAATCCTAAACTTTTATTTTATGTAAATATAATTTAAATAATTAAATTTGGCATAAAATAAAGGTTTTAGGGGTCTTAGTTAAGAAAAACACGAGTTTGTTGGGATTCCCGACCTCAAAATACCCCAAAATGAAGAAAAGGTCCGGAATAGTCCAAAATCCGGAGCTAAAAGATGAAATCCGGAGCCCTTATGCGAATTCCGAAGCTCTAAATTAAATTCCGGAGGGGAGGATTAAGACTGCGAGGGTCTGAAGTGGTTGGCAGGGAGTTCCGGAGCAAATAGTGAAGTTCCGAGGCAAACAGGAACTTCCGGAAGGCTTTTCTCGGATTCCGAAGTCAGGAGCGGGTCAGCGGTCCGGACAGACCAGGTGCTTCCGAACCGAAGTGAGGTAAGAACTTCCGGAGCTGCGAACCTATCCGGATGAGAGGCTTTCCGAGATGAGCTTCCTCTTGGCTTCCTTAGAAGACATTCCGAACTAAGAGGTTCCGGACCAAGAGGATTCCGGATTAAGAGGGTTCCGGACCAAGAGGAGTCCGGACCAAGAGGATTCCGGACCAAGAGGGTTCCGGACCAAGAGGAGTCCCGACCAAGAGGGTTCCGGACCAAGAGGATCCTTTTGGGTTTCCTCTTCCGGTTTTGAGCTGTTTTCGACTAAGGAAGGTGCTTAGAGAGATTGGGAGAGATTCCACATACTTGGAGAGATTTGGGAGAGATTCATATTCTTGGAGAGATTTGGGAGAGATTTCACATACTTGGAGAGATTTCACATGTGGGAGAGATTTCTCATACTTGGAGAGATTTGGGAGAGATTTCATATACTTGGAGAGAATTGGGAGCGATTTCACATACTTGGAGAGAATTAGGAGAGATTTCACATACTTGGAGAGAATTGGGAGAGATTTCAGATACTTGGAGAGAATTGGGAGAGATTTCACATACTTGGAGAGAATTAGGAGAGGTTTCACATACTTGGTGAGAATTGCACTCTATCTTTCCATGGTCCATTAGGAACCATAAAGTACACTTTTAATGTGTTAGTACAAGTCTCACAATAGTTATTGCTTACATGAGGACGGAATTTCCTAGCCAAAATGCTAGTTGTGACAGTATTAGAGACCACGATCACTAGGGTTCAACTAATTCTTTCTTCTCTTTTTTCTTCTTCCTTTCCCGCTTCTGGTCCTCTGTCAGATCGCTCTCCCATGGCTCCTTCCTTCATCAATTCTGCCAATTTTCTGCTTTGGAAAGCCCAGGTAGTCCCTATTTTACGGGGGGTTCAATTGTATGGCTTCCTCGATGGAACCACAAAAACTCCAAATGCCTAGATTACAACCCCAGGTGCATCCGACGGGAAAGAAGATCCAAAGGAGGCTGATAATCCTGAATATTTAAACTGGGTGATTCAAGATCAAGCTATTATTCGGGGATTACTATCCTCCATGACAGAGGATGTTCTGTCACAACTCACTAGGTGTATTGACACATCGAGTTAATTATGGACATCGCTCCATACAATGTTCTCGGCTCAACACAGGGGAAACTCGATTCAGATTAGAACACATCTGTCTACAACGAAGAAGGGCGATATGACTGCATCAGATTTTTATCAAAAGATGACTTCTCTTGCAGATACTATGGCGAACATAGGGCACCCTATGACTGATGAGGAAGTCATATGGTATATTCTTGCTGGACTAGGCCCAGGACATGGGGATCTGTTCACGGCGATAACGGTGCTCGGGAATCAAAGAGCTGTGACCTTACTAGAGTTTTACTCCTACCTGATTGCCCATGAAGCTCAAACTTCAGCTGTGAAAAATACCTCTACAGATTTTATGTCATCTGCCAACAACGTCACAAGACAACATTCCAATGGGCCTCGTCGGAACTTCAATCAGAACGGACAGAATTCTTACAATTCCAACAACAACAATTATCGAAACAACAATTTCAGAAACAATGGTGGAGGCCATGGTCGTGAAAGAGGCCGTGGAAGGAACAATGGTGGACCTCGATGTCAGGTTTGTGGCATCCAAGGTCATGTTGCTCTAAACTGCATAAATCGCTTTAATCATGCCTATCAATCGGAAGAAACTCGATCTGGGAACAGCGTTGCCACGGGAAACTACAACCACGATCCACACTGGTACCTTGACTGTGGAGCAACAGATCACCTTACAAGTGATCTTGACAGGATGACTGTTCTGGAAAGGTACCATGGAAAAGACCAAGTTCAAGTCGCCAATGGTGTAGATTTGAATATTTCTCATATTGATCATTCACGTATTCCTTGTTTGAATAAATCACTTATTCTCAAAAATATTCTAAGAGTACCTCATATTAGTAAACATCTTCTTTCAGCTTATAGACTTGTGTCTGATAATAATGTGTTTATCGAAATTCACCAAAATATGTTTCTTGTAAAGGACAAGGTCACGAAGAATACGCTTCTGTTCGGTAGAAGCAAAGGAGGTCTCTATTCGGTGCCCATTGTTCGTCCATCTCGCATTCCTCAAGCTGCATCTAGTATCAAAGTGTCTCCGTTACAATGGCACCAGCGTCTGGGTCATCCCTCACCCATAGTTGTTAGGTCTATTTTGAAGTCCAATAAATTAGATTGTCCTTTTAATAGTGTTTCAAATGTTTGTGATGCATGTCAACGTGCAAAAAGTCATCAACTTTCCTATAATAAAAGTTTTCATTCTATAACTTTTCCTTTAGAACTTGTTAATACTAATGTTTGGGGATCTGCACAAGAATCTAGTGGTGGTTTTAAATATTATGTGAGTTTTCTTGATGATTACAGCCATTATACCTGGATTTATCTTATTAAGCATAAATCTGATGTTGAACAGGTCTTTTATGACTTTCAACACCATGTTGAACGTCTTCTAAACACTAAAATTAGAATTGTTCAATCTGATTGGGGTGGCGAGTACCATAAGCTCCATAAATACTTTCAGCAAATAGGTATTTCACACAGGGTGTCGTGTCCCCATACTTCCCAACAAAATGGGATGGCGGAAAGGAAACACCGTCACATTGTTGAAACGGGACTAGCTCTTCTAGCTCATGCTTCACTCCCTCTTCGTTTTTGGGATGAAGCCTTTCTTACAGCCTGTTACTTAATCAATCGAATGCCTAGTCGCACACTATCAAATTCTACTCCCATCACGCGTCTCTTAATAATCATACTTGATTATTCGTTTCTGCAAAATTTTGGATGTGCGTGTTGGCCTAGTCTTCGTAAGTATAGTTCTCACAAACTTGATTTTCGGTCTAAGATGTGTGTTTTCTTAGGGTATAGTTCCATGCATAAAGGGTATAAATGTCTAGACAAGACCACCGGTAAAATTTATATCTCACGTGATGTTGTGTTTGATGAGTCACATTTTCCATATGCCACTCCAATCACTAATACCGCCATGTATTCTAAGTCTGGTATTGTCTCATTTCCCCGGTCAGAACCAAGTATTGTGAATGATCATTTGAGTAAATATGACCTGTCATTATTATTGGCTAATTCTTCTCATGCAGCTACAGCTCCCACAGGTACAACCAACACTCCAGCTGTTATATCGGGTCCTAGTCTGTCACACATGGGTCCCATTCTTTCACCTGTTGTGGAAGTATCCTCTAGCACTGCTGCAACTTCTCCAGCACCATCTACTCCCTCAAACATCAGCCCTACTGACTCAACAACGGTTGCTGGTTCAGCTGACTTATCTGTTCAACTTCCTTCCGAACCAGGTTCTCCGGTGTCCCCAGTCACATCCTCTCTGGCTGCTACTGAGGTCGCCTCCACACCTGGCATAATGACTCGTGGACGTGCAGGAAAGACTTGTCCTCGACGCTTCACTGATGGTACTATCTTATACAATCCACAGCGCCGTGCTTTTTTTGCTGAACCAAAGTCATCTCGAGTAGCTCTTCAAGACCCGTCTTGGCAAGCTGCAATGAAATCTGAATTTTCTGCCCTCACTAAAAACAATACATGGGTATTGATTCTGAGGCCTCCTAATGTGAATGTTGTCAGTTGCAAATGGGTGTACAAACTCAAACAACATGCTGATGGTTCCTTGGATAAGCATAAAGCACGGTTGGTTGCACGTGGTTTTACTCAACAATATGGGATCGATTATCAGGACACGTTTAGTCCTGTTGTTAAGCCAACAACAGTCCGTTTAATTCTCTCTCTTGCTGTCTCTCACGGTTGGCATCTCAGACAAATCGATGTGAGCAATGCTTTTCTTCATGGCTTTCTCAAGGAGGAGGTGTATATGCAGCAACCTCCTGGATTTGAGGATCCTCATCATCCTCATTTCGTTTGTAAACTTCAAAAAGCTATTTATGGTCTGAAACAGTCGCCCCGTGCTTGGTTCTCCTGGCTCAGTGATAAGCTTCATCAACTAGGTTTTCATTCTTCTAAAGCTGATGCGCCACTCTTCATCTTCAATCGTTCTACCGTAACAATTTATATGCTTGTGTACGTGGATGATATTGTTATTTCTGGTACATCTGCTCAGGTGATCGAAATTTTGATTAAAAATTTGTCTACGTCTTTTCCCATTAAGGATCTAGGTCGCCTGCATTATTTTTTGGGGATTGAAGTCGTTCACAATTCAGGGGGAATCACTCTTCTGCAACACAAGTATGCCACTGACTTGCTTCATCGAGCTCACATGGAGAATTGTAAAAGCGTTTCAACCCCCATGTCTGCTACGGACAAGCTTTCTCGTGATTGTGGAATTTTTCTTAATGAATCAGAGGCTTTTATGTATCGAAGTATGGTAGGTGGTTTGCAATACCTTACATTGACTAGACCAGATATTTCATTTGCAGTTAACAAGGTCTATCAATTTTTGTCCAAGCCAACGGATATTCATTGGGATGCTGTCAAGCGTATTTTGAGATATGTCAAGGGTTCGACTAACACAGGGTTGAACATTCGAAAGTCTCCGTCCACACTGTTAAGTGTATTTACAGATGCCGATTGGGCTGGTTGTTTGGACTCTCGCCGGTCAACCGGTGGATTTGCTATATTCTTGGGCCCAAATTTAGTCTCATGGAGTTCGCGAAAGCAGCCTACAGTGTCTCGGTCAAGCACAGAGGCTGAGTATAAGGCACTCGCGAATGGTACTGCAGAAGCTATTTGGATACAGTCTTTACTCAAGGAATTAGGGGTATATCAGCCTCGACCACCGGTGTTGTGGTGTGATAATCTTGGAGCCACTTATTTGACCGCTAACCTTGTTTTTCATGCTAGAACAAAACATATAGAAGTGGATATTCATTTTGTTAGAGAAAAGGTGGCTATTGGTGCTTTGGATGTCCGTTTTATTTCTACTAATGATCAAATAGCTGATGGGTTGACCAAGCCTATTACTCGCCATATGTTAGAACGTCTCAAGTACAATCTCAGCCTTGTATCGGTTAAGATTGAGGGGGAATGTAAGCAGAAGCCGAAGATAGAGGATAAGTGATTTTCATAATCTATTATGATTTGTTGTATAGATAAATATTGATGATATTCAAATATGATGTAATCTTATATATATATATATATATATATATATATATATATATATATATATATATATATATATATATATATATATATATATATATATATAGAGGATGGTTCAATTGAGAAAAAAAAGGTTGAGAATGGGGGAATCATTCTCAGCCACACATTTATTTTGCCGCAAAACACTTAGGCGTACCGTCGGAAATGGATAACGGATAAACATGTGTTTTCCAACCAAACATGTTTCCTTAAACTATGCTAATCATTACCTTAATATACACAAAAACATATTTTTTTTCGTTTTTTTTTTATTTTTAGAAAGCCATTATTATCGAAAAATTATTTTAAATATATCAAAATTCATAATTTTTTATTCTCTATAAATAGACATCCATATTGATATATACTTTTAAGATAAAATAAAAAATTTATTTTTTTAGAGTTTCAGCTCTCGTTATTCATAAGTGAATAAAAAAATCTATCAGATTTTTATTACAGTATATTCGTTATTCACTTATGAATAAAACGTATGCATAACTTTTTTTATAGTTTAAGTACCGTTCATATATGAATATGACACTCAATAAAGTTTTCTTACTTAAAATATATTTTTTACATCATCTTTCATAATATATTATATTTATATATGAATAAAACGTGTATTAGTTGTCGTCATATTTTATATTCATATATGAATAAACATTTATCAGATTTTTGTTACAGTTAATTTGTTATTCATATATGAATAAGTAGTATAAATGATACTTAAACTGTAAAAAAAATTAATTATATATTTTTATTCATAAGTGAATAACGAATGTACTGTAGCAAAAATCTGATGCATTTTTATTCAGTTATGAATAACAATAGCTGAAAATATAAAAAAAATAAATTTTTTATTTTATCTTAAAAGTATATCAATATGGATGTCTATTTGTAGAGAATAAAAAATCATAAATTTTGGTATATTTAAAATCATTTTTCTATATAAATAGCTTCTTAAAAATTAAAAAAAACAAAAAACAAACTATGTTTTTGTATATATTAAGGTAATGATTAGCATAGTTTAAGGAAACATGTTTTGTTGGAAACACATATGTATTCCTTATCAATTTCCGCTGGTACAACAAAGGCTTTTGCGGCAAAAATAAATGAGCGGCAAAAATATGTTTGAAATCAATTGAACTTACCTATATATATATATATATATATATATATATATATATATATATATATATATATATATATATATATATATATATATATATATATATATATATATATATATATATATCAATCCCCAACACCCTATCTAATAAGTTGTCGTAGTTAGATTCTTCTTGATTATAATTCGTCCCTCTCATACATACACCAAATTTATTCATAATACGTTCGTCACCATTGATTTGTATGTGGAACTTATAACCATCTACAAAGTACCACTTGTGAGATTTAATATATAATGATGGTCTCCTTCTAATAACTTCCAAATATTTAGTACTTTCATCTAATTTTGTCATTTCTTACATTGGATAACATAAATTCCATTGTGTTATTTAGTAACAAAATAATATTAATCACTATGCTTTAATTGGCTTAATTTACATGTATTTTGAACCAATGAGAAAAATATCAATCTCTAAGATTCTGAGCAGCTTATTCAGTTTATTTGGATATTGTTCTTGCACAAGTTTATCAAACATGTAGACGTAAGTGTAAACTTTTGCAAAATTTAGTAGAATATAAATGTGATCCTCATGGAGTTCTAGGTAATCCACTACTCTTCGCGCTCCACCCTTTTCATAAAAATATTTGAGATGGAAAGACAAGCATGCTTCGTTGAGAGTTTGTACTCAAGAATTGGGATGTTTTAATGCAAATTTTATGTATCTCAATTATAAAGTAACAATTGTCAACTAAAAGTATAAACAATAGTAGGCACCAAGTTCATTCACTATATATGACCCTATTATCGAACCCTCAACCCTTGATTTGTTTCCAACTATCCTTCTTTGCCATCATACATTCCTATATTTAAAAATTATCAAGATGTGCCAAAAAGGGAATACATTTGTAATTTTTTTGATATATAGAATACTCCCATCTATATTACATGAGACTACCAACAATATCTTAAACCACTAGATGTATGCGGTGGCGGATCCAGAAAGAAAAATTAGGGGTAGCACAAATTCTTTTGGGGTTGAACTACTAGAAAAAAAATTGTTTCCAAAGGAAGTTTCCATTACAAAATCGTCGCTAAACCGGTGAATTTACACTAATTTTAAAATTATCAGACTTTGTGATGGATTGCTGACGGATTTCCAACAGATTTGTGACGGATTTTCGAAAAAAAAGACGAAATTTACATTTGACGGAAAAATTGGAGGGGTAGCCCGGGATACCCCGGGCTACATAGTAGCTCCGCCCCTGGATGTATGAATATGTAACATCCTCAATTTAGGCCGAAAATATTTAGGTTATTTTTAGGAAATCAAATTTAAATTAAAATAAATTAGATTAGTGAATTGGTGGAACGGGGTTAAGGGTTTAATTGGCTAGGCGGGGATTAATCGGGTACCCTAATTGCTAATTGAATTTTTTAAAATTAAGCATGACTAATATCATAACAAAGTTTGTAAATACCAATATTATCATAACAAAATAGGTTAATATGATTAATACAACATTAATAATCCCTCAAATTTTTTCTATTGAGATAGAACTTCTTCAAAGTGTTTAAGTTCTATCATTTGCTGCTACTTCGTTCATTGTGTAGGTATGGATTAATTGGTAGGCATTTTCTAGTCGGTCTGATAGTGCGTAGGGACTAATTAAAGATTAATCGATACCTAATTGGGACCTAACCCGGATTTTTACAACACTAATAAAAATAAAAGGAAATACTAAGTAAATATACTATTAAATCATTTTATATTAGGTATTTAAATGAAAAGAGTCGGTTTGGACTTAGTGGACAAATAATTGAAGATAGGCTAAATTTGACAGTTTAATCAAACTTAAGGACTAGAAATGAAAATACTAAGGCTTATATGTAGGGCTGTCAAATCGGGCAGTCGTGTCGTGTTTTTGTCTGACACGACACGACACGACAAGGTTTTGTATAACACGAACACGACACGATGCGATGTCGTGTTTCATTAACACGAAAACGAACCAATTAAAACACGACAACACCACACGCCACGACAAAGATAATATTACATAACTATTAGTGTATTTCGTTCATACTTAAAGATATATAACACGACAAAAACGACAAACACGAAAAACACGACAACCACATGCTTAATCGTGTCAATTTCGTCTCGATTTATGAACACGAACACGACACGACACGACATCGTGTTTTTAATCTTGACACGAAAACGACACAAACACGAATTCGAATTTTGATTTCGTCCCAATTTCGATTCGTTTCGTGTATTTTTGTCATGTCGTGTCATAAATTGACACCCCTACTTATATGTTAGGATGATTAAAATTTGTGAAATATTTGGAACTTTCTCTAACGATAAAATTGTTAGTATGAGAAATCCAGAAATAAGAGTGTTAAATATGTTAAGCAAGTTTGTGAAAGTTGATTAGGGTACTAAATCGGTCGACTAACAACTACAACTACAGATTAATCGGCCTAGTCGGTAACTATTCGTGGACCCAAAAATGTAAACCAGTTATATATATATATATATATATATATATATATATATATATATATATATATATATATATATATATATATATACACACACACACGACTTATTATCATTACAAAATGAGTTCATATGACTAATACAACAGTAATGCTTGCTTAAATAATTTTTATTACTATAGAACTTCTTCCAAATGTTAAAAAGTCATCTTCGGCAACTACATTAATTTTCTAGGCATGGATAAAACATTATGCGCTACCTAATCAGTCATTACCACCTAGGGATTATGTGATATCCCCAATTTCATAGCTAGAAAGACCGAATTATTTATGTTTATTTAAAACCTAGAGTATCATTTTGAAGAATAATGTTGCAGAACTTGTTCATAAAAATATGATAAAGATATTATCAAATCATTTCCAAAGAAATGTATTTTAATTATATTAAAAACATTGAGATGTCATCGTTAATACAATACATAAGCATAAACGGAAATAATACAGACCCTACAAACATCTGTTATTCTACTGGCCTATAATCCATAAATTTCTCATCTGATCATCACACATGTGCTCTTGTGCCACTACCTGTAATACAAGAAACTGAGTGAGTCATCCTTGGGAGTCTGTGAGCACATAGAGTTTTCAACCCACAATAATTAAATTCGTTATTTTCATCAAATCATTCAACCCGATTACTCATTCTCGTTATCCTCACTTTCTGTCCCTAAAGCATCTAATTCAAGGGTCCTGTCTTAAGGATTATCTTCGGGGTAGATAATAATGCTTAGGGGATTCCTTAGCAGTATATGTCAGTAAGGAAACCATGGAGGGATGGAGTACACCTGGTGAACACTTAGTTAAAAAGCACCTACAGGTTGCGAGTCTTCCAACGTTCCACTGGACTGTCTGGAATAGTCTGTGGTCGTCATCTATACTCCGGTAGACGACCGGATCATCTATAAAGTCAAGGCCTCTCATCATCTATTTCATCTTTCATATCTCATCATCTATATCAACTTTCATCTACCCATCTTTACCCAATATATTTATAGGTGTAAAAAATACATATAAAGTTTAAATCAAGTTAAACATGTATAAATTGTTCATCTAGCATAGATATCAGGAACACAGATAATAAGGATATATAGTATGTAATTATCTTAAATACTTCGTATCTATGTGTAACATGAAAGTAACTATGCACTCACTTGTTAAAGTGATGACTCGAAACTCGGACAGCGCTTCGCTTCTCGCAACTGTCTTTTCCATTGACGTAACCTAGCTAGTATCATTATCACTAAGTCTTAGTCTAATCTTTCTTGCGACTAATTATTAGTCTAGATTCATCATTAATTCAAAGTCTACTTATAAATAGTTGATAAAGGACAACCAGGCAAGATCATATCGGAGGTAGGGTCCGTTTGGTATATAGAGTATACTATTTAGAAATCCCACTTTCAACACCTAACTAAATCTAGCCTTGTCATCAGCCTCGTAAGTAGATCAATTAGTATAACAACTTGCAATCACTAATAAATCTTGTGTATAGGTTCATAATAACGATAATGAACTTAAACAGGAGTTACACATAAAGTGTAATAGGTGTAGCTCAACTTACAGGGTTTCTAGCGAAAACTTAGAACTTCGTGGTCAGAACTTCGCCGCTGAATCTTTTTTCTAAAGAGATTCTTGTAGCGCTTCAGCGCTCACCTTACTATACTAAAACTGTAGAAAGAGAAGTCGAATCACAAGGGACCGGCATGCTCGAGGATAAGAAGAGAAAAACTTTTGAATCAAGAGAATGGTGCAAGAAATATGAGAGTCTAGAGCCTCATATTTATAGTAATTGAATTTTCAAAAACCACCCTTTATAGTTAGTTAATCGACCAAACGCCCCTTTATAATACTATTTTAATTAGAATTAACAATATTTGTACTAAAGTAATGTTGAAAGTATTCAATATTAGTCTTATAACGACAGCATCGTCGATGCCTTTCTAATGATATATATATATATATATATATATATATATATATACACACACACACACACTTTATTTTACTACATAAATATGATATTATAAATTATAACTTGTTCATATGAACTTCATTCTTGATGTTTTGCATCTCTACGCATAGCTTTCGAATTGATCTACAACTTTCGTCTAGACACTGTTGGCTAACTTTGACATTATTTTTAAAGTTATATTTTAGGAGGCTTAGACTGCTAAAGACTGATAAAAATTCATAAAATTGTCATCCGACGTCCGTTTTTGACTGTCTTTTTATTGTTGAACTCCTATTAACGAGATCTTCAACTCTCATTTATATTGTTTTGGCTAAAAATCGACCGATCTAAAATTCGATTTCTGAAATGTATAATGCTACGTTGAATCTTAGAAAAATCATAATTTCGTCTAATGAAGTCAGATTTAGACGTTCTCTATTTGCACGCTTTTGGTTTGAAGACTACTATGACTTTCTTTTAGATCTCTAAGGTTAAAAGGTATTTTATCAAAAAATTACTTTTTACGTTACCCAGAGTCGTGTCGGTTTAGTCGCGAAACTTCAACGAGGCATAACTTCTTCGTTATAAGTCAGATTTCAGCGTTCCTCTATATCTCCGGAATACTTGTTACATAAACTATAACTTTTGTTTAGATTATTTGACCTAAATAATCTTCCATCAAAAAGTCATTTTTAACGCTTATTATCTATAAAT
This sequence comes from Lactuca virosa, assembly GCF_052849685.1. Classification (NCBI taxonomy): domain Eukaryota; kingdom Viridiplantae; phylum Streptophyta; class Magnoliopsida; order Asterales; family Asteraceae; genus Lactuca; species Lactuca virosa. Next base: position 88,689,875 of record NC_136432.1, read on the forward strand.
TGACTAGCCCAAATCTGCGGGTGTTATAATTATCTCCCCCTTAGGATGATTACGACCCAGAATCATCAACAAAACAGGGCTTGTATAATGACTCTACATGTTACCTTTGCATCCTAGGCGGTAATGGTAACTCCCATGTCCTTTCTATTGAGTTTCTAATTCTTAGACTTATTGTCGGCTGACAGTGATACACCTACTCTTACTTCTAAATATGATCTCTATCGTAGATTCCTGCTCTTTCCAGAATAGACTTAACCTAAATTAAGGTCCTTACTTCGACTATCGTAACCTACCAATGGACCATGCATCTAATGACCTTTCGTCGTATGTGGCAATGGCTAGACACATGTCTTTTGAGTCAGACTCCAACATGGATGACACATTCCTTCATGTTCTAATGTGATATAATCACATTATAATAGTTAGCAATTCTAGCTATAGGCTGCTTAGCTTTACACGGTCGCAACAATTCTGTCGATTGCTTTGATTATCCTTTCCTTTAACCTTTTAACTTGAGTCGGATACTACATCGAACATGGTTCTCTAAACCAATTAACTTATTTCATAGACTTATTCTCAAGTCGGACTCGATTTGATATGACCACTAGGTTTGGAATAACAGTCATCTTCGTAGTCATTACCGAAACTATGGCAACGATAGAAACAAACGAAACAAACTCAACTACTAATGCCTTAGTAACCTTGTGACTTTTTCTGATCCAAGTGCGAGTCATCTGCTTCCGGTAGTATAGTCCTTACTACCTTTCACACCTACTCATACTCGTCCGAACAATTGCCTCATAGTTTTCCATGTCACCATAAAAGAATTTCACATAGTCATTTAACACATCGGATAACATAACTAAGGTTTATATTATTTTTTGAAACAATTACATAGATATTCAAGTTCACCCTACACTATTCCTCTTATATTAGGCTACACCACATGATACCATCTATATGGCTACTTTATATCTCAATCTTCAGATATATAGATCCTTACTCCTGATCCCTTGCATCGTCGCCTGCTTCATCAAGGATCGTCCGGAATGCTCTTGCCTTTGGCTTTGGCGGCACATTAGGCTTTGCAATCACCTTCTTCTTCGGACAGTCCCTAGCAATATGCCCTTCTTCATTACATTCGTAATACACCTTCTTGTTGGATGTACATTCATTGGTGTAATGACCAGTTCTCCCACACATGAAACAAGTCAACTCCTCGCCACATTTCCCATAGTGTTTCTTCCTGCACTTCTCGCACCACTTATCCCCATTGATATTCCCAGAACTTTTTTCGCTGGGACCAGACTTTGAAAATATGCTCTTTTTATTAGACATTGAAGATCTCTCAAACGTCCTTTTCTTTCCTACCTCTGATCTCTCCAAACCCTTTTCCCTTAATTGCGTCTCCACGTTCTTGGTTGCCCTAGATGGCGGCCTTCAAAGTGGTTGCTTGTTTGACCATTGGACCAAAGTCTGATGGCAATCCATTAGCAAACTTGTTGACCGTGGAGAGTTCAGTTGGAACCAATTAAGGAACCAACGTCATTTTCTCTGTAAAACTTGCGGCCTACTCGTTGACACTTATTTTTCCCTTCTTTAGGTTCTGGAATTCGTTATAAATCTCTAAAAGATCCTGCTTAGAGAAGTATTGCATTTTTAGTTGCTGAAACATCCCAAAAATACGGACCGGAAATTTATTTTTAAAATCATTAATAAAACCATAATTCAACCATCATAATATAGAAAAACCATAAATCGTGTATCTCAAAAACATCATATCGAATACGGTATCAAAATCATATAAAAATATCAGCGTCTGAACATCCCAGGCTAAACTGTGGTATGTGCCATGCGATCATCCCAAGCCCTTCCCCTTGCTAGTGGAAGTACCTGAAACCAAAACTGAAAACCGTAAGCACGAATCTTTGTGAGTCTCCCCAAACTACCACATACCATACATATAACATATAACATAACTTTGGGACTCCGTCCAGCTACATCGGGACGAACCCGACATTGGCTTATCCGGCATCCGACCGCATCAGGCATCGGACCCCGTCCGGCATCGGGCTTACCCCGACATACATACATCATAGCATAACAAATAACATAAGCATATAACATAAGCATATAAATATTCATCGGGCTTGCCCCGGCATCGGACCGGAGTCCGGTAGACAATACACATAACATATAGACTAGCATACATCGGGCTTGCCCCGGCATCGGACCGAAGCCCAGAACACATAACACATAACATATAGGCTAACATACATCAGGCTTGCCCCAGAATCGGATCGAAGCCCGGAACACATAACACATAACATGCAAGAATCACAAAGACATCAAGCGTACATAAACATTCCTGGGGACCGGCCCGGCATCGGATCCTAATCCGGAAAGCATATAACCTACATCAGGCCATGCACGGCATCGGGCCGTAGCCCGGAACTACTAACATCTAAACGGGCTGGCATTGTGGCCTTAGACCCCTTCCTACTAGAGAAAACTCACCTAGCAAAGCTGTCTGCAAAAACTCGCGGTGAGGAATATCTGATAGCTGCACCAACGACTCCCCGGCTATCAATATCATAATAATACTTAGTCAAAATCTGATAATCCTGCTCATGGTAAAATGACCATTTTACTCCTGGTCAAAGTCAACATCCTGATCAAAGTCAAAGTCAAGGTCAACTCCCAGTCCACCCCAACTCGTCGAGTCATCTTCCAACTCGGCGAGTTTATATACAACTCAGACCCATGGTCAACTAAGTTAACTCGTCGATTCCCTTCTCGGACTCGTCAAGTTCTTCCTGTCATAACATCGGGACATATCGACTCTAACTTGTCGAGTTCTTCAGTTTCCGAGTCCTAAACTTGTCCAACTCACTGAGTCATCTCCTAAACTCAATGGTTTCACTCACAATCAGAAAAAGGGTTAGGGTTCACGACCCTACTCGCCGATTCACAAGAACAACTCGTCGAGTCCCCCACGTGTCAATTCCATACAATCGATTCTAATCAATTCCAATGCTTCCAACTCATAGATCTGTACTCCTTACACTAGCATTACACGTAATGTTGCTAACTTTACGTGCATGCATGGTGATATGAAGCTAGAACACCCAATACCAGCTAAAATGGAGGTCTAAGTCATGGAATAGGGCTATGGTTGAATAAAGGTGGCAACTTTGAGATCCTAAAGCTCAAGAGTGCCCAGATCTGAAGTTCTTACATCCCCAAGAGTTCAAATATCGGAATGACCTTGGAGATAGCCCAAAAATGACAACATACAAGCTCAAATGAGGATCTAAGTGAATAGAGGCCAAGGTATAAGCTTTATACCTCTATCAAGACTGAAATGAGTCCTTGGCTCTGGATCTTCAACCTTCCTTCTACAACTCCAAGCCTTTGCTTCCTTCTTCTAGCTTTAAATCACAAAATGGCAAAGAAATAGCTCAAGATCACTCAAGGTTGATTAGGGTTTCGAGATTAGGGTTTGGAGGTGATGGAGGATGGGATGGAGGCCAGATATGATGCTTAAATAGGGTGCATACCCTAAAGATTAGGGTTTCATCCAGACTGTCCTACTCGTCGAGTCAGGACTTCGACTCGTCGAGTAGCTCACTTAAAACCCACACATATTCTACCTTTTACTCGACGAGTTAGGGCCACCAACTCGTCGAGTAGACCTTCCAAAATGAATAAATAATAAAATTAAATGCATACCAGTAACCAGGCGTTACAATTCTCCCCTACTTGTCTTAGACTTCGTCCTCGAAGTCTGCTGCATCTAAAAACAACTCTGGGTAGTGCTCCCTCATCTCCTTCTCGGGCTCCCAAGTCCACTCTGAACCCTTGCGGTGCTGCCATTGCACCTTTACCAACTCCACTCTCTTGTTTCTCAAATCCTTCGACTTCCTGTCAAGGATAGCTACAGGTCGCTCAATGTAGTTCAGGCTATCATCAACCTGAATATCCTCAAGGGTTCCAACTGCTGACTCATCCACTAAGAACTTCCGCAGCTGAGAAACGTGGAAAGTGATATGGATCTGGCTAAGCTCGACTGGAAGATCTAACCGGTAAGCAACCCGACCCACCCGGGACAAAACCCTAAACGAACCGATATACCTGGGTCCCAACTTGACCCGTTTCCGGAACCAAATGACACCCTTCCAGGGTGACACCTTCAGGAGGACCATGTTGCCCACCTGGAACTCTAAATCTGAACGCCTCTTGTCGGCGTAGCTCTTCTGCCGACTCTGAGCAGTCTGGAGCCTGCTCCGGACCTGCTGGATCCTTTGAGTAGTCTTGAGTTCTACTTCAGTACTCCCCATAACTCTCTGACCGACCTCACCCCAACAGATTGGGGTCCTACACTTCCTCCCATAAAGCATCTCGAAGGGAGGTCGGTCTATGCTGACATGGTAACTGTTGTTATACGAAAATTCTGCTAATGGAAGATACGTATCCCAACTGCCACCGAAATCTAAAACACATGCGCGTATCATGTCCTCGAGAGTCTGTATTGTCCTCTCACTCTGTCCATCCGTCTGAGGGTGGAAAGTGGTGCTGAAGTGGAGACGAGTACCCATCTCCTCGTGGAACCGCTTCCAAAATCTGGAAGTGAAACAGACATCTTAGTCTGACACCACTGAGACATGCACCCCATTCCGTGCCACTATCTCACGCACATATATCTCGGCCAACATCTCGGTCGATATGCTCTCCTGGATCGGGATAAAGTGAGCACTCTTGGTCAACCGACCCATGATGACTCATATCGAATCTACTCCACGTGCAGTCCTCGGTAGCTTGGTAATGAAATCCATCGTGATATCCTCCCATTTCCACACGGGAATGTCTAGTGGATGCATCTTGTCGTGTGGTCTCTGGTGCTCAACCTTGACCTTCCTGCAGGTCAAGCACCTCTCCATATACCACGCTACATCCCGCTTCATGCAGGGCCACTTGTAATCAGGGCGAAGATCCCGATACATCTTCATCGCCCCAAGATGGATGGAGAACCTCGACTTATGGGCCTCATCCATCAGATCCTGTCATACTCTGCCCCAGTACGGAACCCAGACCCTCCCATGCAGGGTCAACAACCCTCAGCTATCATATTCAAATGAGGCCACCCGGCCTACAATCCTCTCGCACTTCTGGCGCTCTTCCTTCAGGCTCTCAACCTGCGCCTCTCTGATCTGCTCTAACAGTGGAGTGATCACTGTCATCCTTAAACATATATATCTGATCGGAGCTGCTACCACCTTGCGACTCAAGGTGTCGGCCACCACATTGGCCCTGCCCGGGTGATAAAGGATCTCACAATCATAATCATTTACCAAGTCTAACCACCGACGCTGCCTCATGTTCAGATTCGGCTGATCCATGAGGTACCTCAAACTCTTGTGGTCTGTGTAAATGGTATAACGGACCCTGTAGAGGTAATTCCGCCAAATCTTGAGGACGAACACCACAGCCCCCAGCTCTAAATCATGCGTCGGATAGTTAGCTTCGTGAGGCTTCAGCTGCCTCGATGCGTAGGCTATCAAATGACCCCTCTGCATCAGAACTGTACCATGCCCGTAATCGACGCATCACAATACTACTACAAAGTCATCTACTCCATCGGACAGAGTCAAAATCGGTGCCTCGCACAACCGTTGTCTCAGAATCTCGAAGGCTGCCTGCTGCTCAGGCCCCCAGCGGATAGTCATCGACTTCTTGGTCAGTCGGGTCAAAGGAACAACTATCTTGGAGAAATCCTGGATGAATCTCTTGTAATAACCATCTAGACCAAGAAAACTCCGAATCTCGGTTGGAGACCTCGGAACCTCCCACTGCATCACAACCTCTATCTTGGTCGGATCGACCAGAATACCCTTCTGGTTGACGAGATGCCCAAGGAACTACACCTCGCGCAACCAAAAATCACACTTGTAGAACTTCGTGAAAAGTCTCTCCCTCCTTAGTGTCTCCAGCACCTCCCTCAGGTGCTCCTCATGCTGGTCCTGAGTCTTGGAATAGGCCAAGATATCATCGATGAAGACTATCATAGACCGGTCCATCATCGGTATGCACACGCGGTTCATGAGGTCCATGAACGCGACTGGAGCATTGGTGAGCCTAAACGGTATCACCACAAACTCATAATAACCATAGCGAGTCCTAAAAGTCGTCTTCTGGACATCCTCGTCCGTAACTCGCATCTGGTGATAACCTAACCATAGATCAATCTTGGAGAACCAAGATGCTCCCTGCAGCTGGTCAAATAAATCATATATCCTCGGGAGTGGGTAACAGTTCTTCACCGTTAGCTTGTTCAGCTCCTGGTAGTCAATACACATGCGATGTGGCCCGTCCTTCTTCTTCACAAAGAGGATCGGGGCTCCCCATGGTGAACTGCTCGGTCTGATGAATCCATTGTCTAGCAGCTCCTACGGCTGCGTAGACAACTCCTGCATCTCGGGAGGAGCCAACCGATACTGTGCCTTGGCTATCGGAGCCGCACCAGGGACTAGGTCAATCCTGAACTCGACCTGGCTCTACGGAGGTACCCCAGGTAGATCCTCTGGGAATACGTCCGAGTACTTTCGCACTACCGGTACATCGTCCACTGTCGTCTTACTCTTATCCCGGGTATCCATAACATAAGCGATATAACCTGCGCACCCCTTCTGAAGGTAGCGCCTAGCTATCGCTGCTGAACATAGAGTCAACCCATGATGCGGTCTCTCGCCCTGAATCACTAACCCTCCCCTGCTAGGAGTCGGGACCCTCACTAGCTGCTGCTCGCAGTCAATCACTGCCCTATTGGGGATCAACCAGTCCATACCTACTATAACCTTATTCCCTCGCATGGGAATAGGAACCAGGTCCACTGAAAACTGCTCGTCAAACAATTGTAGCGTACATCCGCGGTAAACCTCTCGCGACCTGTACCGTCCTATCATCTGCTATCTCGACGTCCAATGGACACTCTAGATCACCCGGAGTTCCAACGAATTGCTTGCTACGCGCGAGCGACAAAAAAGATCGGGTAGCCCCCGAATCAAACAATACCAACGCAGATATAACGTTCACAAGGAACGATCCTATAGTAAAACACATAAACATGAGCGACAATCAATATAAATAAAGAGATAAAGAGAGAATACATACCAGTCACTGTTGGAAAAGGTGTCTAAGCCCATAAGTATAATTGGTATGTACTTGACCCGGTAGTAGCATGGTCCATTTGGGTTGCATTCATCAAAGCAATATGTTAGGAAGGATATTTGAGTAAGAGGTTAATTATGATTTATTAATATATTATATGTATAATATATTAATTAAGGAATCATATTATTTAATTGGTATTGATCAAGAATTAATTTAAGGATTAATTTAGTGATCAAATGAGACTAATTAAATTGATACATATGAGTTGGGCTAATGATCCATGGTTTGATTTGTGATGGGCTTATGGGTTAATCCATGAAGTATTTATCCAAATCAAATGGGTGGATCATAAGCTTATAGGTATGGATTAGGGTTACACATAACCCATGATATTCTATATATATATATATATATATATATATATATATATATATATATATATATATATATATATATATATATATATATATATATGTATGTATTCATAAGCTAAAATCGGTTACACCTTGCATTCCAAGATGTAGAATCTGATTTCTAGTCTCCAAAACCTCTCTATATTCCTCCTAAATTGTTCTTGGTGTTTTGTGATTCCATTTGAGACATCACACTATTGGTGCTAAGCTTTCTTGAGGCCAAGTTATTCAAGCTACTAAACAAGGTAATATTCTAACTTATTTTTATGATTCAAATATCACTTTGCATGCTAGTTTAGGCTTCATGCTTTGGAAAATGTTTATTGCATGCATAATTTGAGAAAACTTAGATCTAAAGCATTAGGGTTGTATGTGCACCATAGGAATGTTAGAGTACATAAAACCCAACAGTGGTATCAGAGCCATGAGTGTTTTCTATTGTATTGATGCAATTATGTAATTTTCAAAGCTGAAAAACTACATTTCAGGATTCTGCCAGGGCCAACTCGCCGAGTCCATCATTGAACTCGACGAGTTAGATGAGTTTTTCCTTGAAGTCGACGAGTCCATTATGGCACTCGACGTGTTGATGCATCTGATGGCAGAATTTTCGAGTCTGAGCCCTGTTTTGGATTAGGAACATTACCACAAATTGTTTTGTTTCATAAAATTCGATTTTAGTTATATGGTAATTTCAATCCCCATCCAATAACATGATGTTTATCAAATTCTAAGATAACTACTTGTTTTTGTGATATACTAATTATTTGTAAAATTTGAAGTTATCATGTACTATGAATCAAATTATGATCAAATTGGTAAAAGATAAAATGGTTATTTTATAAGTTTATAATTTGATCTAAATGCTTTTAAGGAGTAACAAATTTTGTCATCAAATTTGGAACTCAAAAGTTTATTTTAAGGAGTTACAAATTTTGTCATCAAATTTGGAACTCAAAAGTTTTTTTGGAGTTACAAATACATATTAGTTAAATTGATCTTAATGTTTTGTGAAGAGTTCCATAAGTTATGGAACTTGAAAAGTCTCATCTTCATAAAACAAATTAACTCCTTGAGTTATGAAGTTCAAAAGTTTTCAAGAGTTACAAAACTTGCCCTCAAGTTTTGGTATTTGAAAAGTCACAATTTATGAAACCTTGAATTCAAAACTTAAGTAATTTGAAAAGTTTTCAAAAATGTAGCTCATGGGTTCATAACTTAAAATTAATTAAATAGTTTTAATTTGATTTAGCATCTTGATTTTTTTTGAATAGTTCAATTAACTCTTATGGACTTTATTAATAGTTAATAATATGTTTAATTAAAAGAGTATTGTTAATCTATAATCATATGGTTTAAGTTTAATTAAATTAAGAATATAATTTATTAAACCATCAAGTATTTTAAAAGTTTAAAATACACACTTATACTATATAAAATTAAAAGTTTAATATATTATATATGTATAATTAAAAAGTTTGTCTTACCGTTAGTAGGCCTCATTCATGAAGCCGGTCTATAAGGGGGTATAAGGTTACTACCTATAAAATGGTGGTTTAATGGGTGTCCACTCTCACCCACCGCTTCCTTGACTGGTGGAGGGTCGTTAGCCGAACGGGTAGGACATGACACTGACTTCCATTAAAAGTATAATGAAGATACTAAGTAACTAAACACTTATAAATTCCCAATCTTAGTTACATAGGAAAAATCTGAATTGATGCTAACCCATGAAATTGCACTTTGCACCTTGTTAAGTCGTTAGTGGAGGGTGTGTGGTTAACCGACACACTAACTTGGGACTGATAATGTGTGGCAAAGGGTAGCTTGATGTTAATCATGGATCAATGGAGCGTGTGTGGTTAACCGGCACATTGATTAGGTGATTTGTAACATTAAGTGTACCAAGCTAATTTGCATGGTTATTCACAACTTGTTTGTGATCCTCGGTATCCCAATCACAAATTTGAGAGAGCATAATCGAGATTTAAACATGCCATTGAAAAGTTCAATGAATCTCAAAGAATCTAGGAGTTTCAATTCATTTAAAACCTAAAATTCATTTTCGTTTTTCATGGTGGAAATTGGTAAATCGTCATTTACCTACCTTCAAATATTTTAAAATTGGATTACGACATCCCTCTTCCGAATTGTAGAATATTGTGTTGGGTCCTAGCCTTAATATTTCATTTTGGGTGTTATATTAAGGAATTAAATCAACTAAACTTGAATTTCTCTCATGTAGCTGTCTAGTTCAGACAACTATGGTCTTCCCGAATCTTTTGGAAAAAGCTTTCCTAATGAAGATGATATCCCACAAGACAATCAAGGTGAAAGATTACTCCCTTCTTCATGCTGTAGTGGAACTTCACTTCCTCCACCTCCTCCAATTATTCTCCCTAACCCACAAGTTCAAAGACTTGAAAAGTTCAAGGTCACTCAAGCCCTATTGGCTAGCAAAAATCAAGATGGAAGGTCTGTGTGTGCATATGTCTTGGAGATGAAGTCACATATTGACAGGCTGGGAATGTTAGGAGTCGTTGTGTCAAGGAAGTTGGCTCTTGGTTCTTCAGTCACTTCCTGAGTCGTATAGTCAGTTTATTAAAAACTACTATATGACAGACCGCGACATGTCCCTTATCGATCTGACCTACTTGCTATTTGGTGCTGAATTAGAAATGATTTGGCGCACTGGTAATGCAAATATGATTGGAAGATCTAGTTCCCAAACTTCCATGGACATTGACAATGGAAACATTGGAAGTCTAGAAAAGATTTCTCTTTCCACGGGAAATGGAAAGGCTAAGTCTGAGATTCTCCCATGTACCATTCCAATAGAATCTGTTTGTTTCTATTGCCAAGAAAAGGGACATTGGAAGTGAAGCTGCTCTGTCTACCTAAAGGATCACAAGAATGGTAAAGTCAAAAAGTTTGACTCTGCTTCAGGTAAGTCTACAATCTAACTCTATTAAGTTCCTATTTGGAGATTCTTAATACATGATGTGATAAGATTGCATTTTGATGCTTTGTAGGATCAAAGAAGAGAAAGGAAGCTTGAAAGAAGAGTAACCTGATTCTGATCACGAAGAGATGGATTACGATCGCATAGTTTGATGTTCAGAATTTTGAGCTACTGCTTAGGAGTTATGATAGAAATATGTAGTAACATAGTTTTCATTTGTAATTGCATTGTAAGGAAAAAAATTTCCGCAAATTTTATAAATAAAGGAAATTTTTGTTTTATCTTATTTATATTTCCTTGATGTTTGTATGTTTCTAATTTTAGCAATATGGATTTGATTCTTTCGTTTGTGGTAGTGTCTAAATTTACCAAATAAGGAAAGATTCCCATCACCCAAGTTTCAATTGGATAGAAACTTGGAATCATGCAACTTATATTGCATGATGAATGAGAACCTTCGACTTTGGGAAATTAAGACTAATTCCTTAGTGAAGGACTAGGGGATCTTGTACACCGTGTTGTGAATCCACCACAAAGAACAATAAGACTATTCGTTATGATATACTAAAATTTTGGTAAATATGGTTATGCTTACAAGATTAAGTGTGATTCTGAATCATTGAAAAAGTTTCAATGTATAGTAGAACGAATAAAAGGAATCAAACAGGTAGAAAGATAAAAGTTTCTCCAATCTGAAAGGAAGAGAGAGTACTTTAGTATCGTATTTTATGATCATCCTTATGATTATGGAAACATGTCACAATTGATCCTATAAGGACATCTTAGTGCATTTGTATGACTAAGAAGAGGAATCGTGAATTGTTGAAATGGTTAAATCAAAAGATGAGTTATACTTCGTTCCAAAATCGAATCTTAGAGTTATACTCGAAGATTGTGCCTTGAGTGACATAATCTTAAGAAAAGGTTTATAACACTCATTAAATGTAGAATAAAATGTTTCTTACTCTTGTACATTCGAAATTTGTAGGTTGTGATGTCTTTGATAAGACAAAGACCAACTAAGACCAATTGTGTGAAGTGTTTATCTCGATAAGAAACCACACTAACTCTTGAATATTTGTTTGTCAAGTAAGGTTTCTTGACAAGGGAATCTTATATGTCAAGAGGTCAGTGGGAGTCTTAAAGATCTTGAAAAATTTCAGGAACTAATCAAGAATAAACCTATTATGTATCACTAGCTCACGACTTGAGGTTTGTAACTTATCGTGTTGACATATTCTTGTTTCTGTGTCATTCCCGTTGAAGTTGACAATGCATGTGAATTCTATGAGTACTCAATTGTTTGCACAACAACCTGGAAGACATGGTAGGCCCTTCGGCTGCCAGGTGGCAAGAAATTAAGATTGAACAAGTTCAGTTCATATGAGTTTAGATTTGCCACTAACCTTGTCTTGTGATTATGGTTATGACAAATTCACATGGATAGGTACACACATACACCATAAAATCTAAGTATCATAAGGTTTCTCTCCAATTCATGAAAATGATTGTGAGGAGATGCTTTCATTAAGTAAATTTTAAGGAGATAACATTTGTGATATTTGCAATTTCAAATTCGATTATGATTACGACATCCCTCTTCATAGTTTGAATTGTGAGAAATGACAAATAGTTTGAACATTTTGGAACTTATTGTTGTAAGTTCTGAATAGTTTAGACACACATGAGAGCTATCTAAGGAAAGGTGTATGAGTTTGAGAAGCCTAGATAAAGTCTTATCGAAACATCTTATATCAGAAATCTGAACTTTGGTAAGAAAGTCAACAACTATTGATCTCTAGAAGTCCATCTTATTTCTGAGTACGTGTCAAAGCTAGTGGGAGCATAAGTGTCATGCTATTAAAGAAATAATTGTTATGCTAGTGGGAGCATAATCATTATGTTTAGTGTTGCAAGTTAACAATGTTAATTATAGAAAACAAAAGTTTCTATTCGCAAAGTTGGAGAGTTTGGAAAGTTGTTTTGCTATAATTAAGGGAGAGGAACTCATACTTCATTGTAAATCTAAAAACTTAGATTGTGAGATTTTAATCAAATTTAGTCAAGGATATATATGAATGTTATGTTGGAATGGTTCAACATAAGGAAATTCTATATATGAAATTATTATAGCAAGAGACTGGTAAAGTATCATGTCTTTATGTAAGACATTATGAATCGTATCCCATATGCTTTGGATATAGGATCGATTGCATATGCTATAATATTCTCCTGTTCTATTTTTCCAAATGCCTAGGGCATTAAGAGGGAAAAAGGATGAAAACCGGATATGACTAAGGTAGTTAAACAATTGTCAAGGACAATCTAAGGTTCACCAAAGATTGGTTGCTTGTGGGCAATTGGAAGTATTGTAATGGATGGACCATATTGACATTATTATGAATAGACAAGATTCTATTAATAATGAGATGAAAGTTTCCATAATGGAAGTTGGATATTAAGAATATATGTGTAGGTTGGAAACTTTTATGCAAGAAGGATGTTCAAAGGAATGTACTTTGAATTTGAGACTTCGCTTCCATGGAATTGTTTGTTATCAATCTCCAGTGGAATACTTTGTAATTTCATTGTCCAAGTTTCTGCGGCTTTGGTGCATTGACATTACAAAAGGATCACTGCATAAAGATTAGAACCTAACACATTCTAATAGTGGCAAGAATTTGGCATTCTTACACTTGTGATAAGGATTTGGAATTGTGAAATGAGCATCATTGAAATGTTTACAATTGATCTATTTCACAAAGAAAGGACAATAGGTAAACATAGTGTGCATGCTTGGAGCATGGGATAACTATTGTTTTAATTCAAGTATTAAGTTGATAAATCGAAACATTATACAATGAATAATGTGTAATCGATATGGTGATTAAATAAAAGGTGTTTTATTTATATTCAAAAGTTTTGAGACCATATTGGATTCGATTATTCTTGTGTTTCACTTTTCATGTTTAGACTTCCAGAATAATAAGATTATTCAAACTATCCACAGTCGATCATACTTTGGAAGTAGATTATGAAAGAAGACTCTCATGAATGGGTTTTTGTATGATTTTCTAAGGTGTTAGACATAGAAAAAGATTGCTACAAACATTCAGGAATGCTCTTGAAATAAGATTTGAGTATTGGACTAAATCCACGCTCACATATCACTTCATGTAATTTATCACGGATGATTGTGAGACGATAATATCGTATAATCTTCAAACCAAGATATATGAGTTGGCGATTATTTGTTGATTGTACATTAATAGTGCGAAAACGCATCAGTAACTCGATGTTATAAAACATGCTATTATGTATGATTCAGTGAATAGTTAGCACAAGCATATAAGTAGAAGTTTATCTGTTCCTTTTATCCTAAGAGGATTAAAAGCGATATCTTGGGCCCCTCGATGATTTTGTTTTGACTTATGTGTCGGGCCCGGTCAGAACTCTATTGATGTGTTCAATTAAGTTCTATGTCAAACAAATCGAAAATCGGGAAACAAAATGCAGGACAATAAGTATGACTATGTTCCATGTATTTGTCCGCATGATATCTTGTAGAATAGAGGATTATATGATCACTTATCTAATGGACACGTCATAGTTCGACAACGGCTTTTGAGAGCTACGATTGCTAATCGGATTTTAAGTTACATTGGTAATTACAGTTATTATATTTATCTAAGTGGGAGACTGTTGGAAAAGGTGTCTAAGCCCATAACTATAATTTGTATGTACTTGACCCGGTAGTAGCATGGTCCATTTGGGTTGCATTCATCAAAGTATGTTAGGAAGGATATTTGAGTAAGAGGTTAATTATGATTTATTAATATACTATAAGTATAATATATTAATTGAGGAATCATCTTATCTAATTGGTATTGATCAAGTTAATTTAAGGATTAATTTAGTGATCAAAAAAGACTAATTAAATTGATATATATGAGTTGGGATAATGATCCATGGTTTGATTTGTGATGGGCTTATGGGTTAATCCATAAAGTATTTATCCAAATCAAATGGGTGGATCATAAGCTTATGGGTATGGATTAGGGTTACACATGACCCTTGATATTCTACAATATATATATATATATATATATATGTATATATATATATATATATATATATATATATATATATATATATATATATATAAGCTAAAATCGGTTACACCTTGCATTCCAAGAAGTAGAATCCGATTTTTAGTCTCCATAACCTCTCTATATTCCTCCTAAATTGTTGTTGGTGTTTTTTGATTCCATTTGAGGCATCACACTATTGGTGCTAAGCTTTCTTGAGGCCAAGTTATTTAAGCTACTACACAGGGTAATATTCTAACTTGTTTTTATGATTCAAATATCACCTTGCATGCTAGTTTAGGCTTCATGCTTTGGAAAATGTTTATTGCATGTATAATTAGAGAAAACTTAGATCCAAAGCATTAGGGTTGTATGTGCACCATTAAACGGATCACAAACTGCCGTATGTCGCTCATCAACATCTCACGATATCAGGCCTTTTTCATCTCCTCGTTCACCACATACTGTAGAACAAGAAGGGCCCTCTCCCTAAACTTGGCGGTGATATCCGCCACAGTCTCTGTCGTCTGCTCAAGATCCTGGAACTTCCTCGCTAGCTGTTGCACCTCAATCACAGGTGCAAACTCGGCCCTGAACCTGGCCGAGAAATCACTCCAGGTCATAGCATCTAAAACTGAATCATCCCCACTGGCTCTCCCAACCTCCTCCCACCAGCCGTGTGCCTTGTCCTTCAAAAGACAGGACGCAAGTCTAACCTTGTCCCCCTCGGTACATCTGCTTGTGCAGAACGCGTTGGCGACATCGGCCAACCACCTGCTGCTAGCAATGGGGCCCGTGCCCCATGGTATTCGGGAGCTACACACACCCTGAACTCCCGGAAAGTCAGTGTGCGCGACTCCATCATGGCCGCCACCTCAATATGGAACGCGCTCAGCTTCTCATCCGGAAGCTCCAAAATACCCTCCTTGACCGATCCAAAGATCACAGGAGTCTGGTCTAGAATACTGTGTGTGATCTCAGAGGAAATAAACTCCCTCGTCTGCTCATCCATCTGCCCGGCTCGACAGCCCGAGCCTGATCTCTCACCAGTTCCTGAAGCGCCAACTGGCCTAGTGCGTAGCGTCACCATACTGAAAATACACCATAAAAAACATCAGTATACTCATCATAACTCGAGGGGTATCACATTCTATAAGTTCCCTAGTCTTATCTCAGCCTTCCTTGATTCAAGTACGGATCCTCTGCTTTCAGTAGTACGGGCCCATACTAGCTTCCACATTTATCCGTACTTTCCTCAAGAACTGCCTTGACTCCACCAAGTCCCTTCTACTACTACTGCTGATCTCATGCTAACTTCATCCTAGGCTTTCCCTAGGGTAATCACCAACCCACTCTCCACCATCAGCTGCATAAGAAGTCCCTGCTATCTCCCACTAACTAGCTCGCAAATACTATTACATATCACTAAGACTAGATAATTCTTCGAATGAGAGGTTTTACCCTACAACGGTTAGACTCAAACGAGAGCTGCAATATAAGGCTAAACCTAAGCTTCTGAAATTATTTAGTCCTCACAATTTGTAACTTAACATATTTGTTTACTAGTTAGTAAAAGATAACTAAAACTCCTAAAAGCACAAAGCAAGCAGCATTCGAGCATCGAGTACACATAATCAAGCATATCACATTCCGGCCATCACTGACTAATCTGTACTAGCAAGCGGTTCATAAAGCTGAGATACATATAACAGGAACATAAGGCATCCTTCCTAGATCCTTAGCCCTAAACTAGCATGCAGTTCTCATAAGCTGATACACATATAATAGGCACATAAGGCATCCTTCCTAGACCCTTAGTCCTAAACTAGCATGCAGTTCTCATAAACATATCATAACATAACTTGTATGGGTAATTTGGGAGTACTTACTTGAGTTCGGCTGATTGCATGCATCACACCCTTTTTCTCTTTTCAAATTTCTTTTGTCTTTTAAAAATTCCTTTGTAAAAATGATTTTCTTTTGAAAATTTTCATACCATGTCCTTAGTTTGAGTTCAAACACACCCGAGAGTGTGCCCGAATCCCTCAAACCAAGGCTCTGATACCAACTTGAAACATCCCAAATATATAGACCGAAAATTTCTTTTTAAAATCATTAATAAAACCATAATTCAACCATCATAATATAGAAAAACCATAAATCGTGTATCTCAAAAACATCATATCGGATACTGTATCAAAATCATATAAAAATATCAGAGTCTGAACATCCTAGGCTAAACTGTGGTGTGTGCCATGCGATCATCCCGATCCCTTCCCCTTGCTAGTGGAAGTACCTGAAACCAAAACTAAAAACCATAAGCACAAATCTTAGTGAGTCTCCCCAAACTACCACATACCATACACATAACAGATAACATAACTTTGGGACTCCGCCCAGCTACATTGGGACGAACCTGGCATCGGCTTACCCGGCATCGGGCCCCGCTCGGCATCCGACTGCATCGGGCATCGGACCCCGTCCGACATTGGGCTTGCCCCAACATCGGTCTTACTCTAGCATACATACATCATAGCATAACAAATAACATAAGCATATAATATAAGCATATAAACATTCATCGGGCTTGCCCCGGCATCGGACCGGAGTCCGGTACACAATACACATAACATATAGACTAGCATACATCGGGATTGCCCCGATATCGGACCGAAGCCCGGAACACATAACATATAAATTATAGGCTAACATACATCGGGCTTGCCCCGGCATCGGACCGAAGCCCGTAACACATAACACATAACATGCAAGAATCACAAAGACATCAAGCATACATAAACATTCCTCGGGACCGCCCAGGCATCGGATCGTAATTCGGAAAGCATATAATCTACATTGGGCCATGCCCGACATCGGGTCGTAGCCCGGAACTACTAACATCTAAACGGGCCGACATTGTGGCCTTAGACCCGTTCCTACTGGCGAAAACTCACCTCGCAAAGCTGTCTGCAAAAACTCGCGGTGAGGAATATCTGATAGTTGGTCCAACGACTCCCCGGTTATCAATATCACAATAATACTTAGTCCAAATCTGATAATCCTGCTTAGGGTAAAATGACCATTTTACCCTTGGTCAAAGTCAAATTCAAGGTCAACTCCCAGTCCACCCCAACTCGTCGATTCATCTCCCAACTCGACGAGTTTATGTACAACTCAGACCCGTGGTCAACTAAGTCAAGTCGTCGACTCCCTTCTCGGACTCGTCGAGTTCTTCCTGTCATAACATCGGGACATATCGACTCTAACTCCTCGAGTCCCTCCTTGGACTCGTCGACTTCTTCAGTTTCCGAGTGTGAAACTTGTCTAACTCACTGAGTAATCTCCTAAACTCAATGGTTTCACTCACAACTAGAAAAAGGGTTAGGGTTCATGAACCTACTCGCTGAGTCACAAGAACAACTCGCTGAGTCCCCCACGTATCAATTCCATACAGTCGATTCTAATCAATTCCAATGGTTCCAAATCATAGATATGGACTCCTTAGACTAACATTACACGTAAAGTTGCTAACTTTATGTGCATGCATGGTGATATGAAGCTAGAACACTCAATACAAGCTAAAATGGAGGTCTAAGTCATGGAATAGGGCTATGGTTGAATAAAGGTGTCAACTTTGAGCTCTAAAGCTCAAGAGTGCCCAGATCTGAAGTCCTTACATCCCCAAGAGTTCAAATCTCGGAATGACCTTGGAGATAGCCAAAAAATGACAACATACAAGCTCAAATGAGGATCTAAGTGAATAGAAGCCAAGGTATAAGCTTTATACCTCTATCAAAACAGAAATGAGTCCTTGGCTCTGGATCTTCAACTTTCATTCTGCAACTCCAAGCCTTTGCTTCCTTCTTCTAGCTTTAAATAACAAAATGACAAAGAAATAGCTCAAGATCACTCAAGGTTGATTAGGGTTTCGAGATTAGGGTTTGGAGGTGATGGAGGCTGGGATGGAGGCCAAATATGATGCTTAAATAGGGTGCAAACCCTAAAGATTAGGGTGTCATCCAGATTGTCCTATTCGTTGAGTCAGGACTTCGACTCGTCGAGTAGCTCACTTAAAACCCACGCATATTCTGCCTTTTACTCGACGAGTTAGGGCCACCAACTCGTGAGTAGCCCTTCAAAAATGAATAGATAATAAAATTAAATGCATACCAGTAACCAGGCATTACAGTTGCATCATAAAGTCTTCTAGTAACTTCCACCAGCTTAATACTCCTGTCTTCAATTGTCTGACCATGAGAACGGTCTTCTGTTTTTGCTACAGTCGCAACTTTCAAACACCATCTCTATCTCGGAGATCCAATCCATGAATTCCACCGGTGTTGGGCTTCTAGAAAGACTCGGTGGTTTGGATGCCATGAAGTCCTTATACTTGCATCTACATCCATTATCTCCTTCATATGGTCAGTTCCTTCTAACCACTTTTGGCTTAGCTTGGCTAACAGTCCGGCTGTAGTTTCCCTTCTCATACTGATCTTCGTTCAACTAAAGTTGCAAAACAGGTACAGTAGGTTCATCCCTATTCTGTTGAAGTAGATGCCTTGTCTCTTCCATCTAACAATCCAACATCATCTGCATCATTGCTTGTACTCCTACCATCAAGATTGGCTCGGGTGCAACTACTACCTATGGTGTACGCTCAATTACTCGTGGCTTAGGTTGCTGGTTTCCATTAGCATTTCCTAATCCACTATGAGTTCTCACCATAGATCAAGTCACATATGTTGGGCGTACGCAGCTGCCATGGACTTTAACTTAGACAACTTTTATTGACTATTGACTTTTGGACTAGTTCGAATTTAGGTCAAACTTGATAGTTTTGGACTGTTGATTAAGGTTTTACTTGGTTTTGGTGATTAGCAGATTCGCGGGAGCACGCAGTGCAGAAAGGGAAACGCGTCTCATTTTTTCGGGTTTCTTTTTTTCAGGTGAGTTTTGCCTTATTGTACCCATGGGTCGAAGGCACCAAGCCAACCCACTAGTTTTGGTTATCTTTTATTAGAGGGAGGTCATATGGATTGTATATACCCATGTAGGATACACTAAGGACTCTTGATCAAGGATTTTTTGTCTGCTCCATGTTTAGTTGTGGCTCTAGAGTAGGATCACATGTTCGGGTGTCTATCTCACCTCTCAGTATATACGGTCATGTATTTCTCTTATCGTTGGTATTGAGTATGTTGCTATGTTGTAGTGATATGTTAGATCTGTATCAAGGTATATAGGATGTTGCTATGGTGTAATGGTCTGTTAGATCTGTATCCAAATATATAGGATGTTGCTATGCGGTAGTGATCTATAGATTTGTATGTCTACCTGTACTTGCTGGTTATCATCTAGTGGAGTGCCCTACGGACTGTATGTAGTCACATAGGATAGCTTGAGAACTCTTTATCTAGGCTTTCTTTCCTTTCCTTGTTTGGTTTTGGCTCTAGATTGGATCATCTGTTCGGGTGGCTATCTCGCCTCTGTTACTTATGGTTATGCATTTCATGGAGGTTAGTTGGTAGTGAGACAGTGTGCTGAGAGAGGAATAATATGCGTGCGTGAGTTGTATGATTGATGTTATCCTGTATTATGTGCCTACTTCATCCTTGATTGTTTATATGTCGACATATGGTGGTAGTAGGTTGAGGCAGTCTTACTTTGTGTTGTAGACCAAGATACCCGGTGCGAGCCGACTGTAACCCGTAGGCACGGAGGCTCGGGAAGAGCTATTAGGTTGAGGCAGTAGGCCAACAAACCCAGGGTATTCTAACCCGATGGCTAAAAGTACCCGTTGCATGTTCGCATTCTAATATGTGGACTGATTGGGCCTAGGCATTCTGATCCGATGATTGTGGGTCGTTATGCATGCTTGTATGTTTATCGTATAGGGTATTTTGGGGGAACTCACCAAGCTTTATGCTTACCCAGTTCTTTATTGTTTCAGGTATCATCGGTCATCATAAGACGGAGAAGGCGCGACTGTACACATTCATCAGCAGCAAAGAAGATTCCACGCTTTAATATAATTTTTAATAAATGTATTTGGAATAAACGGTTTTCTAATGGATTTATAATTGGGAAGCTTTGCTTTAATAAAATGAAACTTTTTTGCTTGTGAAATTGGGACGTTACAATTTGGTGTCAAAGCCCTGGTTTGATCGAATTGGAGGAACACTTGTGTGAATCAAGTCTCAAACTAGGATCCGAGCGTTTTCACAAAATGTTTTTCAAAAATTTTTTATAGTAAAAGGGTTGGGTTAGGAACATAGGCTCGGTCTCTTGTCATGTTCTTGTTTGATTGTTGGCTTGGGATCGGGAATGTGGACCTTGACCTAACTTTGGATTTACAGGAAGATACAATTTGTACAGTCAGCCAGAGCTCTTAGCAGGTCTGAGGCTAGCCAAGGAGGTTGGCGCAAAACAACTAGCGGCTCTCAGTGATTCGTTACTTGTCACAAACCAAATAAACTGAACATACGAGTCAAAGGACCCTAGGATTCCGAAATACCTAGACGCAGTCCGTAGCTTAGCCAGCACATTCAAAAATTTTTCAATAAAACAAATCTCCCGGGGGAAAAATGCAAGGGCAGACGCCCTCAACAAACTAGCCTCTACTTCATATGATCATTTCACAAAGAAAGTGTTGGTTGAGGTACTCCCCGAAAGAAGTATCGATAACCAAAAGCTCAATACAATATCATCTCCTCAAAAATGGACCAAACCCTTTGTCGATTACTTGCGACATGGCGTGCTTCCGGACGACCCAAAGGAGGCGAGAAAAGTCAAAATCAGAGCACCACATTTTGCAATCAGGGACAATCAACTATACCGAAGAGGGTATTTAAGCCCATGGATCAGGTGCATCTCTAAGACAGAGGGGAAGACGTTGCTCAAAGAAAGCCATCCCGGGGACGCAACAGCACACGAAGGCGCTCGCGTACTCACAGGCAAAATACTCCGCCTAGGGGTATACCGGCCGGACGTGTACAACGACGCCACAGCCCTAACTAAGAAATGAAAGGATTGCCAAGTGTTTGCCCCTTTCCTAAATCAACCGGCCATGCCATCAGCCCCAGGCCTTTCCATCAATGGGGAATCGACATAGTGGGACCATTCCCACTGGCGCCGGGAGGCGTGATGTTTTTTGCTGATAGCCGTAGACTATTTTACCAAATAGATAGAGACGGAACCACTGGCCACCGTCACTGGCAAGCAGATGATAAAATTCATGACCAAGAACATCTTGGCCCGTTTTGGAAATCCTAGGATCCTCATAAGTGACAACGACACACAATTTGAAGGAAGTCCCTTCAGGGAGTGGTGCGAAGACAAGAAAATCCATCGTCGGTTCACATCAGTAGCGCATCCTCAGGCCAACGGAAAAATGAGATATCAAACAAAACCATAGTTAACGGTTTGAAGAAAAGGTTACTCCGATCAAAGTCTGCCTGGGTGGACGAGCTCCTGACAGTGGTATGGTCATATCGCACCACGGCAAGATCAAGCACGGGAGAAATGCATTTTAGTCTAACCTATGGGACAGAAGCAGTCTTGCCATTGGAAATAGTAGTCGGGTCCCTGCAAACAGAGAGTTTCGAGGAAGCAGCCAATGAGGAAGGGCGATGCCAGGACCTGGACATCCTCGATGAAAAGCGTGAGGCGGCACATATGCGCCAGGCACTATACAAATCACGAACTGAAAAATATTACAACAGCCAAGTCCGGGTCAAGAACTTCAAAGTTGGAGAATAGGTGCTAAGAAAGAACGAGTCTAGCCATGCTGAACCATTGGGGAAACTCAGTGTCACGTGGGAAGGACCATACAAAATCGTGGAAGCCCATAAGAATGGTGCTTATGTCCTAGAAACCCAGGACGGGCATGCCATTTCAAGAACGTGGAATGCGCAGAGCCTGCGTCACTTTTATTCTTAAAACGAGTGTTAAAGGTAGAATCAATGCTAGAAAAGGCATTGCGTATTAATCTTAACATGTAAATGCAGTCAACAAAAATTACTTTACTACTTTCAATCTTATTACACTCTAAACAAAACCAGAGTAAACAGAAAGGGCAATTCGGATGCTCCTTATTTTCAAGCATGAAAAATAAAACAAATAGGTTATGTACATTTACTGTGTGACAACAAGGACTGATCATCCAACGTCACATGAGCGAAATCGTTACAAGGAGGTAGCCAGGGAGTTTGCATAAAAAAAGGCTCATAACCTTCCTCCCAAAACATGTTCATCAATTACATTATAGCAAACATACAAAAGAACATGTGACATGAGTGTAGAAGGGTCATAACATTCCACCAATGAGAAAGACAAAATCGGGTGAGCCTCAAGATGACGATCTTGGCTACACCTAAGGTCTTTAAGCAGCAAATTAGAACAAATTTCTCAAAGACCAACATTAGTAAAGCATAAAGAGTTCACCAGTAATAGAACTCAAACTCGGGGTACGAGCAAACCATGCGTAGATACTATGTAATGGCCAACATAAACCATACACAAAGCAACTAAACAACAAGCATATATGCGGTAGTGAAACACATTCATATCCAATAACCCAAAGTAGAAACTGTTAGACAGCCGGAATCCCAGACTTTCAGGCTGCCTCTGAGGGCAATAAAGACAAAAGACAAAAAAAAAGAAACATAAAAAAATTGTTCACTGAGATTACATCACAACAAATCAAGCAAGTATCACTACTTGGGGGCAGGGGTGTTACCATCATCGGTAGAATAACTTGGGACAGGGCCAGACCCATCGCTCTGTGCGTGTTGACAAGGATCACGGAGCCCGGTCATGTCCAGAATGCCCAGGCGGAGATAGCCAGTGAAATTTGTTTCAGTAAAAGTCGCCATGGCCACTTCCATATCTTGGGTCTTAGTGGCCACGTCCACCTCAACCCCCGGATTAAAATCACTGGCAGTCACCAGTTCTTTCGCAGCTCTCTTTCCCTGCTCCACCCCCGCCACCACACAAGCCGCCCACACCTGAACCAAGCCTTGAAGGAATTGAGCGCTCTCAATCACCCTATCCACCACCCGATTGAGCCCGTCGCTAAGGATCCAAGAAATATCCTTCTCCAGTGCCCCTTTAGCAACGTTCTCAGCAACCAGATCGAACTCCAGTTCTGCTGTCCGCTCGCTTAAACCGGCGTTCTCCAGACTCAGCGCCCCCGCATGATCATTCAGGCGCCTCACCTCTTCCTCCATCTTTGCCACTTGATCCGCCAAGCTTGCCTTCTCGAGCAGCACCACCTCCTACATGGCCTCCAAGCTGCACTTGTCGACTTCTATCTTTGCCACCTGGGCTTTTAGCTCTTCACATTTGTAACGCCCGTAGATTCGGGCTAGTCAATTTGAAGATAATAGGGGTCGAAAACGACTTTTTGACAAAATATTATTTAGAATAAATAATCTTAACCCAGTTGTAGAATACGTCTCAAGGGTTCCGTACATATAAAGAACGTCGAAATCCGAGTTATAACGAAGAAGTTATGGTCCGTCGAAGTTTTACGGCAAAACCGGCACGGCACCGGGAGACGTAAATAGTGAATTTTTGATAAATGACTTTTTAGCCTTAGTGATCTAAACAAAATTTGTAGTATACGTTAAACCGAGAACATACGAAAAAAGAACGCCCAAATCTGACTTCGTATGAGGAAGTTATGAATTTTCTAAGATTTGGCATAGCAGTGCACGGCCCGAAACTCGAATTTTAGTTCGAGCGGTTTTTGGCCTACGCGACCTTAATGAGAATTGAAGATCTCATTAATAGGAACTCAACGGTAAAAAGACAGACGAAAACAGAGTCCGTATGTAGAAGTTATGAATTTTACACGGACATTTAACAGTATAATCTCCTCGTGCTGTTAAATTTAAGATCGGTCGAGAATTAGCCAACGGAGTAAAAATGAAAGTTGTAGATCTTAGTTTTACCTACGCGTGGATATAAATAATGTCAAAAACGGAGGTCTTATGTGAAAGTTACAGATTTTAGAAGTCGGAAGTGTGGTGTGCGAAAATGGGTGATGTGACACAATCTTGGCCATTGCTTTCTCCCCAAGTCTTGCCACTAGATGGTGACATGTGACACCAAGTTCAGCCATTTTTCACCCTATAAATAGAACCTCTCCCACCCTCATTTTCTTCATACCATTCTCATTCTTTCTTCTCTTTACTCTCTCTCTCTCTAGAACCTCTCTCTAGCCCCGAAACCCCCCGAAAAGCCTAGGGAACCTCCCTAGCACGAGGCAGAAGCCCCGGAGTGCTCGACGGCTCCGAAAAGAAGAGATTTTCGGCTCGGGAACGCTGCTCCAAGCAAAGCCCAATTTTCTATAAAACCCGCTGTAAGTGAGCTACACCTACGCTATTTTTAATATAGCTTTTATTTAATTATAGTAACGTTATTAGGAACTTATAATAAGTACTTGGGCTATTATTATGAGTTATATAAGTATTTTTTTACGCTTATATAATAGTAATAATAGCTAGACTATTAATTAGTCTCGGCGAATAATATACTAAACTCCAGTGGTAATAATACTAGGTTTCGTCGAAGGAAATTATTTTTAAGAAGCGAAGCGCTGTCTGAGTTCGAAATCACCACCTTTTCAAGTGAGTGCATGGTCTCTTTCATCTTACACATAGATATGAAGTATTTAATATAAATTACGTTCTATGTGTGCATATTGTCTGAATACTTGCTGTCTATGCTGGGTGAAATATTTCTATAACGTTTTAAATGATTTAAATTGTATATGTATTTTACATCTACAAAACGTGTTGGGTAAAACATGGGTAGATGTAATAGTTGCTGTGTGACCAAACAAAATAATGAGAGGCCTCGATATAGATGTTATTGATGATCCAATCATCTAGCGGAGTATAGATGACGACCACGGACTATTCTAGACAGTCCAGTGGAACGCTAGCAGGCTCGCAACCTGTAGGTGTTTATTTGAACTATGTGCTCACCAGCAGTACTCCATCCCCCACATGGTTGCCTTATTTGACATGAATTGCTGAGGAACCCCCGAAGCATGTGTTGTCACCCCGATGAAAGTTCTTAGACTAGGTCCCTTGGGTTAGATGTTTTAGGGACGTAAAGTGAGGATAACGGGAATGGGTAATCGGGTTTGTTTGGTTTGATAAAGTTAATAAACTTATTTATTGTGGGTTAAAAACCCTATGTACTCACCAGGTTTCCCAACGTGACCAACTCAGTTTATTTATATCACAGGTGTTGATATGAAGTCACATTACACTGAGAGATTAAGGAGATATAAATCACTAGTGATAATGAATGTAAGTTCTGTTTATGTTTATGTTTCTGTATTGACGATGACAACCCAAATGTTTTAAAATGAAATAAAATATTTTTCTTCAGAAATGCTTTGATAACGTATTTATCATGTTTTACTGGGAACAAATTCCGCAACATTTTTATTAAAAGAGGTACTCTGATTTTTATAAAGCATAAACAAAATCGGTCTTTTCTGGCCTAGAAAATGGGGATGTCACAGTTGGTATCAAAGCATTAGTTTAAGCGAACTAGGAATATGGATTTATTTCTAGACTTAAACTTAGAATGCTAAACAAGGTTTGCGAGGAGTGTGTCTAATAAAATTTAGGTAAAGCACCTGAATAGACACAAGCACTAGCTAATTTTGGGAAAATGCCTAACATGCTTTTATGTGCTAAATGATTTATGATATGCATTGTATGATCGGATCTATGGTCTGTTGTCGACCGGATCTAGAAACTTTATGTGTTCAGATTTCTAAACGTTTAATTACGGTATTAGAACTAGCATATAACTCTTCGGAGAAATAGGGAGAATTACACGTCGATCGGAAATAAAATCTTTCCTATCTTAATTCTCGTCATTGCACACCGAACGTCTGATTTGGTATATAGATCGAAATGGAAAGAACCCGTAGTGGAGCCGGGAATGCAAATGGGAATAGGAATCAACCACCAGTGATTGAACAAATACCTGTTGTAGCAGATGCTCCTGAGCCAATTACAATGGCCGGAAGCCATGATACGGGCTATGTTGGCTGAACAACGGGAAGAGACGAGGCAAATGTTGCATGAAAATAGGGACGAACCTACAATGCCAGTTGAACAGCCCGAATTGAACGATGGGCAGTCAGAAGGAGGGAACTACAGTGAGACCGTTGGTCAAGCCAACCCACCAATAGTTCGACAAAACAACCAGTATGACGGAGTCGAGAGGAATGGATGCAAGTACAAGGATTTTCTGACTTGCAATCCATCGACTTTCACTGGAAAGGAAGATCCGATCGGAGTCATGGATTGGATCTCGGAGATGGAGTTAGCTTTCATGACGTGTGGTTGCAGAGGCAAGTTACAGACCACCTTTGCAGTACGTCAATTCCGAGGAGGTGCTGTGCGCTGGTGGAATACCCTGGGGAAGACTCTGAGCCCCAATGAGCCCCTGCAACTGACATGGGCAGAGTTTTTGGTGCATTTCAAATGCAAGTACTGCTCAGCCCAAAACCTGCTAGAGCTAGAGAACCAGTTCCTGACCTTGAAGAAAGGAAGCATGTCAATTGACGAATACACCAACAATGTCACAGAGAATATGGAGTTCGCCTTGCGTCTTGTTCCGGATGAGCTGACGAAAATCGACAAGTACGCTAAGGGACTTCCATGGGAGTACGTGGTGCCAGTGCGTCAGGCACCTACTCTGGAGGCAGCTATCTGGGCTGCCAAGTCTGTGGAGGATATGATTAAGGGAAGAGCTGCCAACAAGATTGAGGTTGGCGAAAAGAGGAAGTTTGAGGGGTCTACGAGGCCCAATAACAAGATCAAGTCTGGTTCAAAGGAGTTTAGCGGAGGAGGAAACAAAGTGAAATGGTGCGAGAAGTGCAAGAAGAAGCACTTAGGGAAATGTAGTGAGGAAGTGACTTGCTACAAGTGTGGGAAGACCGGACATTACGCCAACGAGTGCACCGCCAGCAAAAGGGTGTGTTATGAATGCCGTGAAGAAGGGCACGTTGCTAAGGATTGCCCGAAGAAGAAAGAGGCGGCAAGACCAAACATTCCACCGAAACCGAAGGCAAGAGCGTTCCATATGATCCTTGACAAAGAAGATGGAAATGAAAGGGATCAGGAATGAGGATCTATGAAGTAGTCGTGTAAATAGTACCACGTGGTGTAGCCTATTAGAGGCATTATATAAGTTGAACTTGAACACCTATGTAATCGTTTCAAGGAATAATATAAAACCTTCGTTTTGTTATCTAATGTGTCAAGTTGTTATGTGATTTTCTTGTATGGTGACTTGGGTGAACTGCAAGACAATACTTGGGACGAGTATGAGTAGGTGTGAAAGGAAGTAGAGGCCTATACTACCGGAAGCACACGACTCACACTTGGATCAGGGAAAGTCACAAGGTTACCAAGAAGCTAGTAATTGATACCGTTTTATTCAAATATGTCGTTACCATCGTTTCGGTAATGACTAAGAGGATGATTGTTATTTTGACCCTAGTGGTCATATCGAATTGAGTCCGACTACAATAAGTATGTTACGTGGTTCAGAGAACCAAGTTTGATGTAGCATCTGACTTAAGTCGGAAGATTGAAATAAAAGATAATCAAAGCGATCGGTAGAGGTATCGCGATAGTTGCTTGTAGCTAGAAATGCTACCTTTTAAGATGTGATTAGAACATGAAGGAAGGTATAGTCTGTTCTGGAATTTGACTCTAAAAGACTTGAGTCTAAGCAATGCATCATACGATGAAAGGTCATTAGAACATGACCCATCGGTCTATTATGATAATCGAAGGAAGAAGCTTATCTCAAGTTTGTTAAAGAAGAAGTCTCCAATAAAGATCGAGATCGTGACATGAAGATCATGATTAGAAGTCTAACATGAGATAGAGAGCGGGTCCAAGATCGGGCACCGCCTGCAGTCAGGAAGTCTTAGAGTTAGATACTCGTTCGAAGAAACATCAAAGTTACGGTTACTACTTAGGATGAAGAGATAACGTATGGAGTCATCATGTGAGCCGTGTTTCATTGATGATTCAGGGACGTAATCATCCTAAGGGGGAGATAATTGTAACGTCCGTAGATCCGGGCTGGTCAATTTAAAGATAATAGGGGTCGAAAACGACTTTTTGACAAAATATTATTTAGAATAAATAATATTAATCAAGTTGTAGAATACGTCTCAAGGGTTTCGTACATATAAAGAATGTTGAAATCCGAGTTATAACGAAGAAGTTATGGTCCGTCGAAGTTTTACGGCAAAACCGGCACGGCACCGGGAGACGTAAATAGTGAATTTTTGATAAAGGACTTTTTAGCCTTAGTGATCTAAACTAATTTGTAGTATACGTTAAACCGAGAACATACGAAAAAAGAACGCCCAAATCTGATTTCGTATGAGGAAGTTATGAATTTTCTAAGATTTGGCATAGCAGTGCACGGCCCGAAACTCGAATTTTAGTTCGAGCGGTTTTTGGCCTATGCGACCTAAATGAGAATTGAAGATCTCATTAATAGGAACTCAATGGTAAAAAGACAGAAGAAAACAGAGTCCGTATGTAGAAGTTATGAATTTTACACGGACATTTAACAGTATAATCTCCTCGTGCTGTTAAATTTAAGATCAGTCGAGAATTAGCCGACGGAGTCAAAATGAAAGTTGTAGATCTTACTTTTTACCTACGCGTGGATATAAAGAACGTCAAAAATGGAGGTCGTATGTTAAAGTTACAGATTTTAGAAGTCGGAAGTGTGATGTGCGAAAATGGGTGATATGGCACAATCTTGGCCATTGCTTTCTCCCCAAGTCTTGCCACTAGATGGTGACATGTGGCACCAAGTTCAGCCATTTTTCACCCTATAAATAGAGCCTCTCCCACCCTCATTTTCTTCGCACCATTCTCATTCTTTCTTCTCTTTACTCTTTCTCTCTCTAGAACCTCTCTCTAGCCCCGAAACCCCCCGAAAAGCCTAGGGAACCTCCCTAGCACGAGGCGGAAGCCCCGGAGTGCTCGACTGCTCCGAAAAGAAGAGCTTTTCGGTTCGGGAGCGCTGCTCCAAGCAAATCCCAATTTTCTATAAAACCCGCTGTAAGTGAGCTACACCTACGCTATTTTTAATATAGCTTTTATTTAATTATAGTAACGTTATTAGGAACTTATAATAAGTACTTGGGATATTATTATGGGTTATATAAGTATTTTTTTACGCTTATATAATAGTAATAATAGCTAGACTATTAATTAGTCTCGGCGAATAATATACTAAACTCCAGTGGTAATAATACTAAGTTTCGTCGAAGGAAATTATTTTTAAGAAGCGAAGCGTTGTCTGAGTTCGGAATCACCGCCTTTTAAAATGAGTGCATGGTCCCTTTCATCTTACACATAGATATGAAGTATTTAATATAAATTACGTGCTATGTGTGCATATTGTCTGAATACTTGCTGTCTATGTTGGGTGAAATATTTTTATACACATTTTAAATGATTTAAATTGTATATGTATTTTACATCTACAAAACGTGTTGGGTAAAACATGGGTAGATGTAATAGTTGCTGTGTGACCAAATAAAATAATGAGAGGCCTCGATATAGATGTTATTGATGATCCAGTCATCTAGCGGAGTATAGATGACGACCACGGACTATTCTAGACAGTCCAGTGGAATGCTAGCAGGCTCGCAACCTGTAGGTGTTTATTTGAACTGTGTGCTCACCAGCAGTACTCCATCCCCCACATGGTTGCCTTATTTGACATGAATTGCTGAGGAACCTGTTGGGTTATGAGCATTCTAACACTCCTAAGTGTACACGCAACCCTAAATACCTTGGATCTATGTTTTCTCTATTATACATACAATTATGAACATCCAAGGTATTATCCTAATCTAGCATACAAAATAATAAATATAACAAGATAGAATACATACCTCTTTGATGTAGAATGTCTTCATGAAGCTTGAGTGCCTAGTGCCCCAAGTGTGACACCTCAAATGGTTCACACAACACCAAATACACTTGGAATAACTTGAGAGAAACTTGAACACTCCTTGAAATCGTCTAGCCCTCACACTCACACATTAGTGCATGATTTCTTGAGCCATGGGATTCTTTTATATGGTGGCTATTAGGGTTACACCATGTAACTCATAACTTTACCCATTCCTTATGCTCTATGGATTTTAACCTCCATGGAGTATCCATGGGTCACCCCATGGACTTAGTCCAACATAAGAAATCTTGGATCACAAGCCCACATATATAAGAATGAATGATTTACACAATCAACCCATATATTTAATTAGTCTCCTTTTGATCACTTAATTAATTCCAAATTAATTCTTGATCAATACTAATTAAATAACCTTATTAATATATTAGAACTTATAATATATTAACCAACCTTAAGTGTTATTTCTCTCATTATAGTCTATCCAAATGCATGATGCCATGCAACCCAAATGGACCATGCCGGGTCGGGTCAAGTCTTACCAATTATAGTTATGGACTTAGACATTAATCCAACAGTCTCCCACTTGGATAAGTCTAAAACTATTATTGCGTATGACTTCAGGAACCGATCAGCAATCGTAGCTCTCAAAAGCTTCTGTCGAACTCTGACCTTGTCGATGAACTCTGACCTTTGTCAATGACTTGTCCATTAGATAAGGGATCATATATTCCTCCATTCTAGATATCATATGGACTGAGACATGGATTATCAATCATTCTCTCTGTCCATTTGTTGTTTCCCGATTTCCGATTCATGATGACTGACTGATTGAACAAATCAAATCAGTCCTGGCTTGGCCAAGCACTCACATGTATCATCTTTAAATCATCGAGGGGCCCACAGATATCGCTTTTATCCCGAAGGTAAAAGGAATGGATAAACTTCGACTCATATGGCTTGTTCTACTACTTGTTGAATCATGCACAAAGGCACATTTTATAACATCGAGTTACCAATGCGTTTTCGTGCAATCAATGTATAACCAACTCATAGTAACAACTCATATCTCTAGGTTTGAAGAATATAAGATATTATCGTCTCATGATCACTCGTGATAAAATCCATGAAGTGATTCAAATGAGTGCGGGTTGAATCCAATACTCAGAACTTATGAGCACTCATGAGTGTTGTAGCACCACTTTGTCCACCAACTTGGACCTCTACAAACCAACCCATGACAGTCTTGATTCATATCTACTTCCAACATATGACCGACTGTGGATGGTTTGAATAACTTAATCATTCAGGAAGAGCGACTTAGTTATTCTGGAAGTCAAAACATGCAAAGTGAAACACAAGAATAAATGAATCAAATATGCTATCAAACCCTATGAATATAAATAAATACTTTTATTTATCACCATACTGATTACTCATTATTCATTGTTTCGGTTTTATCAACTTTATACTTGAATTTAAAACAATAGTTGTCCCATGCTCCAAGCATGTACACTATGTTTTCTAAACACTAGTCATGCCATACACCAAGTATGCATACTATGTTTGTCTATGATCTTTACTTTGTAAAATAGATCAATTGAACATCACTCCAATGATTCTTTTCACAGTCCCAAATCCTTACTGCAAATGCAAGAATTCCAAATTCATGCCATTTACTGAAATCTGTTAGATTCTAAACTTATATGCGTTGATCGTCTTAATGATTATGCACGAAGTCAGAAAGACTTGACAACAATCATTACAGAGCATTCCAAAGGAGATCAGCTCCTTGGAAACATCCTTCTTTCATTAAGTTTCCTAATCTTATACAGATTGAATAATTTCTAACTTTGAAACATTTCCATATTCCATTTTGACTATCACTTCTGAACAAGAGTTGCCTCCTTACAGATTATGTCAATATGGTCCTTCCAGAATTAACATTATACTTCCAACTGTCCTTGAGCAACCAATCTTTGGTAAACCTTAGATTGTCCTCGACAATTGCTTAATCATTTTAGTCATATCCAATTCTAGACCTTTTCCCTTCATAATGCCCCAAGCATTTGGAAAATTTTAGAAAGGATGAATATAGCACATGTAATCGATCCTATATCCGAAGCATATGGGACACGATTCATGATGTCTCACATAAAGACTAAACTAGTCTTTTGCTATAATATTTCCATTTCAATTTGCCAAGTTCTCAAAATTCAGATTATGAAAAGGGATGCCGTAATCATAATCGAATTTTAGAACGCAAATAATGGACCCATATATAGAATTTCCTTATGTTGAGCCATTCCAACATGAAATTCATATATATATCCTTGATTAAATACGATTAAAATCTCAATCTAAGCTTTTAGAATTGAAATGAAGTATAATTTCCTCTCCCTTAATTATAGCAAAACAACTTTTTCAACCCCTGCAACCTCACGAATTGAAACTTTTGTTTTCTATAATTAACTTTGCTAACTTGCAACCTTTGTCATAATTATCATGCTCCCACTAACATGATGATTATTAGCATAACACTTATGCTCCCACTAGCTTTGACATGTACTCAGAAATCAGCTGACTTTCTTACCAAAGTTCAGATTTCTGATACTAGATTGTTTTGATAAAACTTTATCAAAATCATACACCTCTCTTAGATAGCTCACATGTGTGTCTAAACAATTTTATAACTATGAAAAGGGATGTCATAATCATAGTCTCAATTGTTTAGACCTTTGCCACATCTCACAAGTCCATGTTAGTGTGCCGGTAAACCACACACGCTCCACTAACGACTTTGAGAATGCAAATATCACAATTGCTATCTAGCTAAAATCTACTTAGTGAAAGTGTTTCCTCACCATCATTTTCATGAATCGGAGAGAAACCTTATGACACTTAAATTTAATAGTGTATGTGTTCTTATCCATGTGGATTTGTCAAAACCATAATCACAAGACAAGGTTAGTGACAAATCCAAACTCATATTGATTAAACTTGTGCAATCTTAAATTCTTGCCATTTGGCAGCTCAGGTGCCTGCCATTGCTTCCAAGTAGTTGTGCAACCAATTGAGAACTCTCAGAACTCCTATGCAAAGCCAACTTGAATAGGCACAAAAATTTCAACACGATAGGTTATAAACCTCAAGTCGTGTGCTAGTGAAGCACTTTAGGTTTTATTCTTGATTAAGTCTTGAAACTTTCAAGAGCTTTAAGACTCCCACTGTCCTCTTGACATATAAGACTCCCTTGTCAAATATTCAAGAGATAGTGCAGATTCTTTATCAAGACTAACACTTTACACAATTGGCCTAAGTTGGTCTCTGTTTTATCCAAAACATCACAACTTACCAATTTCAAATGTACAAGACTAGATAACCTTTTACTCTTACATTTGACTAGTTTTAACAAACCCTCTTTAAGATATGTCACTCAAGTTACAATCTTGGAGTATGACTCTAAGAATTGTTTTGGAACGAAGTATGACTCATCTTTTTGATTTAACCATTTCAACAATTCATGACTCCTCTTCTTAGTCATAAGAATGCACTAAGATGACTTTGGAGGACCAATTGTGATATGGTATCTTAATCATTAAGATGATCATAAACATGATACTAAAGTACTCTCCCATCTTTTCAGATTTGAGAAACTTTTATCTTTCTGCCATTCTTTGATTCTTCTTATTCGTTCTGTCTCACATTGAAACTTCTCCAATGCTACAGACTTATACTTAAACTTATAAGTATAACCATATTTACTGAACTTAAGTAAATCATGACGAATAGTCTTCTTGATCTTTTGTGGTGGACTTGACCAGTGCACAAGAATGTGTACTCGATCCCTTAGTCCTTTCCTTATTCACATAAGGAATTAGTCTTAATTTTCCAAGCTGAAAGTTCTCATTCATCATACTATACAACTTGCATGATTCCAAGTTTCGGTCCAATTGAACCTTGGGTGATGTGAATCTTTCCTTATTTGGTAATATTAGACACTACCACAACCGAAAGAATCAAATCCATTTTTCCAATATTGCTATCAATGGAATCTTATAAGCAACAACTTTTCACAAATGCCATTGTAAGGATACTTAAAATAAATAAAATCAAAACCTTTTTCTTTAATTTTAAAACTTTGCGGAAAAACTTATCCTTACAATCCATATGAAAACCTTGTTGTTATCTATTCCTAAGCAATATAAATATCATAACTTTTAAGTAATAGCCCAAAATTCTGATCACCGAACCATGCAATTGAAATCCATCTTCGCGATCAGAATCAGCATGTACTTAATAGAGTTAGACAATGGACTTTACCTGAAGTAGAGCCAAACTTATTGACTTTAACATCCTTAGGTAAATTTGGCAGCTTCATAACCAATGCCCCTTCCTTTGGCAATAGTTACCTATGGACCCTTGATAATGGGACTATCTCAGACTTCGCCTCTCTCTTTACCATTGGGTCAACCGAGTTGACTATGGCCGATCCCTTTCGATTGGGAAGAAAGAGCTTTACTGGATATCCAATGTCATCATTGTCAATGTCCATAGCGTTTTAGGAAGTTGATCTTAGCAAATAGATAAGATCATTAAGGGTCTTGTCTTAGTCTGTTTCATAGGATTCCCAAAAGAACTCACTATGTGACTTAGAAAGTAGTTAAGCCACCAACTTTCTCAAGACTTTGACACCCAACTCTCTCGGCTTGTCAATATGTGACTACATCTCCAAGATGTGATCACACCTAGACCTTGCCTTGCCAATAGGGCTTGAGTGACCTTAAACTTTTTAGGAACTTGTGGGTTAGGGAGGATAATTGGAGGAGGTGAAAGAAGTATGATATCCATGGGACATCATCTTCATTTAGGAAAGCTTGTTTCAAGAGATTTGGGAAGATCATAAATGTCTAGACCAGACATCTTTTTGGGAGATATTCAAGATAGTTGATTTAAAGTCCTTAATATGACACCCAATATGAAATATTAAGGCTAGGACCCAACAAACTATTTTATAACTTAGAAGAGGGATGCCGTAATCCAAGCTATAAAATATTTGAAGGTAGGTGAATGACGATTCACCAATTTCCACCATGAAAAACGAAATAATTTATTAGGTTTTAATTGGATTTGAAAGTCCTAGATCTTTGAGATTCATTGAACTGTTCAAAGGCATGTTTCAATCTCGAGTGTGCCCTTCAGGTTTTGTGACTGGGATGCCGGGGATCACAAAACAAGGTGTGAATAACCATGCAAATATACTTGGTACCCTTAATATTTACCCCTTAATCAGTGTGCCGGTTAACCACACACGCTCCACCGATACTATGATAAATATTAAGTTACCCTTTGCCTACCTTGTTAAGTCCAGGTTAGTGTGCCGGTTAACCACACATGCTCCACTAACGACTTAAGCAAAGTGCAAAGTGTAATTTCATGGGTTAGCACCAAATTCACATTTTCCTAAGTAACTAAGATTGGGTATTAATAAGAGTTTAGTTACTTAGTATTTATCATTAATACTTTTAATGAATGGAGAATTATAGTCCTTGTCCTACCCGTTCGGCTAACGACCCTCCACCAGTCAAGGAAGATGTGGGTGAGAGTGGACACCCATTAAACTGCCATTTTATAGGCAGTAACCTTATACCCCCCTTATAGACGGGCTTCGTGAATGAGGCCTACTAACGGTAAGACTGACTTTACTCTTATACATATATATAAATATTATTAACTTATAATATTATAAAGTATAAGGGTTGAATTTTAACTTTTAAAATTCTAAGGGCTAACTTGGAATTAAAGTATTCATAAGTGAAAACTTTTCAAATTCCAAAACTTGAGGGCAAGTTTTGAAACTATTCAAAACTAATTAATTCCATAACTTATGAGTTTAAAGTAGTTTTAATTAAAAAAAAAAACTCTTCAAGTTCCATAACTTGAGGACATGTTATGGAAGACTTTAAACTAATTAATAAAAAAAATAACTTTTTTTTTATTGTAACTTATGGAACTAATTAAGGTTACACTTTTTTTTTTAATTTAATGAAGAGACTCTTGAACCTCCATAACTTAAGGACAAGTTATGGAGTCATAAAACCATTTAATTAGAACTAGACTCTTCATTTTGTAACCTTTGCCAACTTTTATGAGTTTTATGATTCTTAAATGTGACTTTTCATATAACTTGAGGACAAGTTACAAAAACACACTTTGGAATCAACTCTTAGATTAAAATGGATTGAAAACAACTATTTCACACAACTTTTCTATTAATCTAAGAACCTCATAAGAACAAGATAATTCAAATCATCAATCTTCAAGAAATTAGCATGAACATACAAACTAATACAAATCTTGAAATTATGACAGTTATCTTAGAAATTGGATTAGCATGAACATTACCACATCAAAAACAAGTTTATAAGTCCAAAAACATCTTAGGGTAATGTTCCTAGTCCAATTCCAGCCAAAACAATCGAATATGTGCATCCAACTCGATTTTTCAGCTACTTTTGCAAGTATAACAAGAAAACAAGCCTAGGCTCTGATACCACTGTTGGGTTATGAGCATTCTAACACTCCTAAGTGTACATGCAACCCTAAATACCTTGGATCTATGTTTTCTCTATTATACATATAATTATGAACATCCAAGGTATTATCCTAATCTAGCATACAAAATAATAAATATAACAAGATAGAATACATACCTCTTTGATGTAGAATGTCTTCATGAAGCTTGAGTGCCTAGTGCCCCAAGTGTGACACCTCAAATGGTTCACACAACACCAAATACACTTGGAATAACTTGAGAGAAACTTGAAAACTCCTTGAAATCGTCTAGCCCTCACACTCACACATTAGTGCACGATTTCTTGAGCCATGGGATTCTTTTATATGGTGGCTATTAGGGTTACACCATGTAACTCATAACTTTACCCATTCCTTATGCTCCATGGATTTTAACCTCCATGGAGTATCCATGGGTCACCCCATGGACTTAGTCCAACATAAGGAATCTTGGATCACAAGCCCACATATATAAGAATGAATTATTTACACAATCAACCCATATATTTAATTAGTCTCCTTTTGATCACTTAATTAATTCCAAATTAATTCTTGAACAATACTAATTAAATAACCTTATTAATATATTAGAACTTATAATATATTAACCAACCTTAAGTGTTATTTCTCTCATTATAGTCTATCCAAATGCATGATGCCATGCAACCCAAATGGACCATGCCGGGTCGGGTCAAGTCTTACCAATTATAGTTATGGACTTAGACATTAATCCAACAGTACCGCCGAAGCTTGTGTTGTCACCCCAATGAAAGTCCTTAGACTAGGTCCCTTGTGTTAGATGTTTTAGGGACGTAAAGTGAGGATAACGGGAATGGGTAATTGGGTTTGTTTGGTTTGATAAAGTTAATAAACTTATTTATTGTGGGTTAAAAACCCTATGTACTCACCAGGTTTCCCAACGTGACCAACTTAGTTTATTTATATCACAGGTGTTGATATGAAGTCACATTACACTGAGAGATTAAGGAGATATAAATCACTAGTGATAATGAATGTAAGTTCTGTTTATGCTTATGTTTCTGTATTGACGATGACATCCCAAATGTTTTAAAATAAAATAAAATACTTTTCTTCGGAAATGCTTTGATAATGTATTTATCATGTTTTACTGGGAACAAATTCCGCAACATTTTTATTAAAAGAGGTACTCTGATTTTTATAAAGCATAAACAAAATCGGTCTTTTCTGGCCTTGAAAATGGGGATGTCACAACATTCAATACTCTTTCGGTCAGAATCACACTAAAGGGTCTCCATATCAGAGATGCGCTCAGCGGCAGCGACCAAGTAAGATGAGACTTGGGGCGGCATAGTGCAAGATGTCGGTCATGTGTTCATCCGCCAGCACAGTTAAGGCCTCAGTGGTAGCAGGAGGTAAAACGTGCCGAAACCACTCAAGATCGGTATCGTGATCGGAGACAAGGTCCTGGGTAGTTAACCTCCAAGTTGGCTTGTAGGAATCCGTATGAGAACCTGCAAAAACGGGGACAATCGTGGATTTACCAGAAGAAGTTGATGCGAGACGCTGGGAAGGCGACGACCAAGTCTTCTCCTTGGCCCCTTCAGCGATGGGAGCAGGGCTGCTCTTCTTGGTGCTTTCCTCCTCTGTATGACTGGGCGGTTCAGTCGTCTTGGTTTGTTCCCCCTCCAGCAGTTTCAGAGGACTTTCATCGGGGTCACGATTGGAACTCTTGGTTCCCCCTAGTAAGAAACTCAGATTGCGTTTCATATGAAGGGGGGGCTCGGCACTAGCCATCTCAGCTCGACCACCGGAAGAGGCTTCCAAAAGAGCAAAACGCCTCTTGAGACGGCGAAGACTCATCGACGATCCGGAAGGCGTAGGATCCTTCTGAGAAGCGCCGGTGACAACAACGTCTTGAAGCTCCAGATCCTCGTCGGTGCCAGTGGCACTGTCAGAACTGAAGGTGGCCCCGATTCCTTGCCCAGAAACAAGGGGTGGAAGAGCCTCCACAAGAACGATGTCGCGACACTGAAGTTCACCATCGAACAGACCCTGAAGAGCTTTCTCCAAAGAAACAACCTCCTCCACACCTGGCAACAGAACAAAAAACAACGACGGTTAGCCAAAATGCTAATTCAAATGTGGCTTGCCGATGTTTTTTCCAAAAACAAAGGGGGGGAGGGGGACAATAGAAAAATAGTTTGAAAAATCACAATACCCTCTTTCTCGTAAAAAAAACTCGGGAATCTTCCCGCGAGTCCTCCAAGTGGCGCTCATTCCGCCAGCAGCCAAGAAGCAGTCAAGCCAATCCTCACCATTGATACTGATCTTCTCTAGGATATCGGCCAGTTCCTTGTTAGCACGAAAAAGTGTTGGGGCACAGTCGACATACACCTTAGTCCGTGGATAGCTGAGTACCACGAGGTCGCTGTTCACCCACAAGAACTTCTCCTGCCAGTTCTTCTTGGATTTTTTATCCTGGATAAGAGTAGGGACTCCCCGCCGGAGAGAAAGGGTCCAAGTCCCCGACTGGGTAGAGGCGTTGAAGAAGTACTTGAATGCCGGAACAGTCGGCAGGCAGCCTAGGGCGCGACAGAGGAGTTCGAAACCCACTATCTTGTTTATAGCGATAGGGGTCATCTCTCTCACGGAAAACCTTTATTCCCGGATGATCAGGTTGAAGAAATTAGTGGTAGGCAAGCGCGGACCTGCCTCGAATAAGGCGATTAGGATTCCAACTTTGCCCTCAGGAGGACTGTAAAGCGATGCATCAGGTAGGGGTATTTGCACTCCATGTTCGGGAACGAACCCGAATCGGAACTCAAAAGACTCCCATTCTTCGGTGGTAAGATCTCTCCCCAAAGCGCGAGTGGTAGCCATGGAAAAAATATGAAGAAAGGGTTTTTCTCAAGAACAAGAAGTCGAAGAGAGAAAATTAGAAGGTAAGGAGGAAACGCTAGGAGGAACAGAGCCTTAAATGCCACAAAAGGGGGAGCGAACCGTTTTCATGATGAAACCGCCGAACAACGGCAATTTCGCCCTGCCAACTGCATAAACTATCAATAACAGCCCGCCACGTGTCGATAGGTAGACCAGAACAACTCTGCTACGTCACGAACGCAGAAGCCTACTAGTCTAAGGGACTTGTTAACGTTACCACGAACGGCCACGTTAAATGTAACGGAAAACATAACTGAGATGTTATTGTGACAGAACCTTGGCCAAGACCCGGTCTTAGCGTAAGTGAGCCAGCACCCGGGCGACAGTTCACTTTCCTTCACGAGGAAATAATATTCCCTGTGATCCTCTCATTCGCTCATGACCAATTAGGACGTGAAATGAGACTTAGGTGACGCCCAAAACTGAGGTCACCAGGTGGTTAGTTAACGAGGGCGTGATCCTCCCAGTCAGAGGAGGCCACGTCTCATGTTCATTAGACGAGGTACTCACGATGCGTTAGAAGCAGGTATAAAAGGATCTTTTCCGCCTCAAGGAAGGGGTCCATCTTCTCTCTCACGAATATTACCATAAAATTACCTCTCCCAAAAAACTAACTTGATCGTTGGAGCGACGTCCTGGGAGAACACCCGGACGTCCTTTAACGATTCCTTTGTGTTGTGTTCTCAAGAATGCCTCCAGGACAGATCCATCATCCAACATCCAAACCCCTGTGGAACATGTCACAACACCATACTTATTATGTTTGCTGAGTTTTGATTTTGCTGATATATGGATTGTTAGAAAAGCATGCTAGTGGATAAGGTTCTTTTAAAAACTGTTGGATAGAAGTGCCTAAGTTTCGTATTGCCTTATGATATACAGAATTGCTTGCTATATGTTACTTGATTTTGTGATTTCTACGTGCATGTTGATTAGTTGAATATGGTCAGGATTGAATAGCCTTAGAATGGTTGGCCTTAGCCTTACTTCATGTTCCTTGTTTGGTTGTGGACTTAGAGCAAAGTTGATTATTCGTCTGCCTATCTGATATCTTATTGTGTACAACAATCATACACAAAAGCAACCGGTGGTGCAAAAACGAGGATAATCCTAGGAAGAGTGCGTAGGAAGTTAATTGTGGATCGTTGGAGAAGTAGGTGTTAGAAAACCTAGGAGTGGTCTGGTGCAGTGACTTAGGACCTTGGAATAAATTGTGAATTGATTACGGATAGGTGTGAAAGGTAGTATGGGCCCGTACTACTGAAAGTACAGGATCCGTATGAGGTTCGGGGGGGGGGGGGGGAATCTTGAGGTTACTAAGGAACTAATAGGAGTGTGGCATGGTGTGTTGAGCACAGTGTTTTTGACGTCTGATCTTTCTTTGGTGTATTTTCAGTATGGCGGATTTTGAAGGTTCAGGATCAAAAGTTGGTGGAACTAGGAGAGCAGATCTGGGTGAGGAGGAGATCTTTGGGATCATTGCTACAGAAGTGGTCGAAGCATTCAGGGATTAAATTCCAAAGATGTTTGGGTCGGTCAAGACTGTGCTGATTGAGGAGTTTGACCGACGATATGCCGCCATCATGCAGATAGTTGTTGTTGCAACGACAATAGCAGTCACCATTGCAGGATCTCAAAGAGCCGAGGCGATGCAGTACCGGGAGTTCAGTTATACAACCCCTCCGGAGTTCGGAGGCAACAAGGACTCGATCATCGCTTCAAGGTGGATTTCTGATATGGAGGGATGTTTATTCACGTGTTCATGCCCTAAGGGCCAGAAGGTGAAGTTTTCACAAAATCTTCCCTGGTGGGAGTTTGTGACCCAGAGCTTTTTGGAGGCCGAGCGAGCCGCAGTGACTTGGGAGCAGTTTCTGGATATGTTCCAATCAGAGTGTATTCCTCTTGTGGAGCAGAATTGACTGGCTCAGGAGTACGTGGATTTGAGATAGACGAATGAGTCAGTGATAGAGATCGCCAAGATGTTCACTAAGAGGGCTTTGTTCTGTCATGAGTTTACTGATTCAGAGCAGGCTCAAGTGACTCGATACTTAAACATGCTCTAGACGGATATTCGACAATTTGTGTCTACCAAGTAATACGATACCTTCGCTGAGCTTCAAGATATCTCGAGGAGGCGAGAGATTGAGCTAGAAACCCATACGAGGGAGCAACATCAGGCTCTGGTTCAGTCCCAGCCTGCAACAAAGCGGTTCAAGTCCGCCGGCTG
Source organism: Lactuca virosa (assembly GCF_052849685.1). Lineage (NCBI taxonomy): Eukaryota > Viridiplantae > Streptophyta > Magnoliopsida > Asterales > Asteraceae > Lactuca > Lactuca virosa. The sequence goes on from NC_136432.1 coordinate 88,732,220, forward strand.
TAGTTCGGGATCAGCTGATGGGAGGTGCAGATCTTTTTTATGTCATAGGTGTAGCGAGGAGGGTCATTTTGGAAGATACTGCAGGCGGAGTGTGCGAGTTTGTTTCCGTTTCGGACAGGAGGGCCACATCAGAGCTCAATGTCCCTTTCTTATTTTTAGTGAGGTGCAGGACCCTACACCCCTAGCTTGGCAATTACTCGGCGGTCATCATGGGACAGCAGGAGTTCCGGGGGCCGAGGATTGAGTTTTCAGTTCTTCTATTTATTCGGTTATTGTAGTGATGGTATTCATCTGTATTTTTTGTTTATGTTTCGAATTTCAGTTATAACCTTGGATGATCAATCGAAGGGAATTGCCTTATTAGCTCTATTCTAATTAAATTCTTATTATGAATGGATTAATTATGTTTTTTGTTGATTATATGCATGTTGTAATTTGTGAATGTTGTGTGGGTTCAGATTCTCCTGTGTATGTGGATATCAGTGGTTGGGATCAAGTAGTAGAGTTCAGATGGGTCTGGGTATCAAAGGACTATGAAGTTTTCAGATTATAGCATGTTTCAAGTGGGCGAGAGTGGAATCTTGCAACAATAAGATCTTGTGCCAAGGTTTGGTTCTCAATCGAATTTCTCCAAGCTGAAGAATTCCGCAAAACTATTGAATCTTCTGGTTTTGCCTTAAGATCATCGTCAGTTATTGGGTTTCCCTTCGAGTCGTATTAGTTTTAGTTGTTATACAATATGTAGGGTGTGCTTGTGCTTTAAACTTTAGGATGTTAGGAGCCTAGGTTGAGGGATGTGATGCGGGATTGCTTGTCTGTTATTTTTTTTATTGGAGCTTGGAGGTCTAAGTCACAAGCCGAACACATGATAAGGTCAGTTAATTCTTGTTGGGCCCGAGTGTTGTCATCGGTTAGTAGATCGGGGGTAAGCCCGAGTGTTAACATCGGTTAGTAAATCGGGGTAAGCCCGAGTGTTTTCATCGATTAGTGGATCGAGGGTAAGATCGAGTGTTGTTGTCTATTAGTAGATCAGGGGTAAGCATGAGTGTTGTCAGTAGATAGCTAAGCAGGGTTGTCGGAGCCGGGTAGGAGCTATGCCTAGTTTGATATGTGACAAGTTGGTTCTCGTAGCGATGATGCACTTATGTGTAAGATTAGCATGACGGCGATTGGCCGAGGAGGTTTAGAGCCGATCAAATCTGCGGGTTTTCGGTTAAGGGTTCCATCGTGAAGCGGAAGCGAGATCTAATTTCGAGGACGAAATCTAATTTAAGTGAGGAGAATTGTAACATCCTGTTTCCTGCCATTTCCGATTCATGGGCCGGAAGTTGATTTTGTAACGCCTTAGGTCTTAAGGAGTAAAAGTTTACCCCTTGTGGAAGGAGGTAATGATAGTTAAGAGATTTTACCCTTGAATTGTGTTTTGGGGCGATGGATAGAAAGGGAAAAGTCATAGGCCGGGTTCTTGCATGAAATATGGATTTTTGTTCGAGACATTTTTAGTCCAAGATATCTAGATAATATTTTGGGGCTCTTCAACACCTTTCCGTGGATATAAAGAACGTCGAAAACGAAGTTGGAACGACGAAGTTACGACCGTTTTAAGTTAGGGAAATTTTGGGTTAGTCGCATACGGGGAGTACATTGGGTGTACTAGGCATCCCTAGTACGTTGGGCCCTATTAATCTCCTTAACTTCCCTAAACCCATTCCATTCTCAGCCTCCACCCCTTCATTGTCCTCCCTTGAAAACCTAACCCTAGTTTGAGCGTTGTGAGCAAAAAGAAGGTGTTTTTAAGTACTTTGGAGTATTCTTGGTGCATCTTGGAGAAGAAGGAGCTCATTGGAGAAGTTTTGGTTGCATTGGAGCTTGTAGATCCAAAACTTGTTCACCTAGATCTTTCTTCTGGAGGTATAAAGTTTGAATCTTGATGTTGCATTTGTTAGATCTAGCTAGTTTTTGGTGTTATGAGCTTTTGGTCACTTTAGTGCATAAAGTTTAGATATTGAAATTTTGTGACCTTGTTATGGATAAAGTTGGAAACGTTATCCATCTAAACATCATATTGATTCAGATCTGAAGGTTGGAGACTTGGACTTAATGGATTAAGTTGAAAAAGATGCACTTTTGGTCCCTTTGAGACTTAAAGACTAGATCTTGTTTGTTGGGACCATTCTAATGGATAAATTTGGAAAATTTATCCATCATGAAACTATTAGGAACCATAAAATGTAATATTGGTATGTCTATCCCTTGTAAGAAAGAGCTATGATGTCCTATTGGATTGATAAGTTAGGGTTTTGGCTTTTGGACCTTTTCTAGCCATTAAAGTCATAAAGGTGGAAAATTTATGACTTAAGTCGATGTTTTGAGTCTACATCTGAGCTGTGGAAAAAAGGTCCTAAGTGATAAAGTGCTTAATGGAGAAATAAGATCAGGATGCGTACGCTGGGCGTACGAGGAGTACGCTAGGCATATGCAGCTGCCACGGACTTTAACTTGGTTGACTTTCATTGACCGTTGACTTTTGACCAAGTTTGAATTTAGGTCAAACATGAGAGTTTTGAACTTTTGATTAAGGTTTTACTTGGTTTTGGTGATTAGTGAATTCATGGGAGCATACAATCCAGAAAGGGAAATGAGTCTTAGTTTTTCGGGTTTCTTAATTTCAGGTGAGTTTTGCCTCATTGTACCCATTGGTCGAAGGCACCAATGTCGGCCAACTAGTTTTGGTTATCTTTTAGTAGAGAGATGTGATAGGGACTGTATATAGTTATGTAGGATAGACTGAGGACTCTTGATCTAGGATTTCTTTCCTGTTTCTTATTTGGTTGTGGCTCTAGAGTAGGATCACCTGTCTGAGTGTCTATCTCACCTCTGAGTATATACGGTTATGTATTCCTTGGATCGTTAGTATTTAGTATGTTGCTATGACATAGTGATCTGTTAGATCTGTATCATGGTATATAGGATGTTGTTATGATGTAGTGATCTGTTAGATATGTATCCTGATATATAGGATGTTGTTATGCGGTAGTGATATGTAGATATGTATGTCTACAGGTACTTGCTGGTTATCATCTAGTGGAGTGTCTTAGGGATTGTATATAGTCACATAGGATATCCTAAGAACTCTTGATCTAGGGTTTCTTTCCTGTTCCTTGTTTGGTTGTGACTCTAGAGTAGGATCATCTGTTCGGGTGTCTATCTCACCTCTGGGTACTTATGGTTACGCATTTCATGGAGGTTAGTTGTTAGTGGGACAGTGTGCTGAGAGAGGACTATTAGGCGGTAGTGAGTTGTGTGATTGTTGTTTTCCTGTACTTTGTGCTTTAGGCCAAAATACCCGGTGCGAGCCGACTGTATGTCGTAGGCACGAAGGCTCAAGAAGATTAGTTGGGTTACGACAGTAGGCCAACAAACCCTAGGTATTCCAACCCGATGGCTCATTGGACCCGTTGCATGTTGGCATTCCAGTCTGTGGATTGATTGAGCCTGCGCATTCTTATCCGATGATCGTGGGATGTTATGCATGCTTGTATGTTTATCGTACATGGTATTTTGGAGGAACTTACTAAGATTTGTGCTTACCCAGTTGTTTATTGTTTCAGGTATCATCGGTCATCATAGGAAGACGAACGCGTGATTGTATACATTCATCGACAACAATGAAGATTATGCACTTTAATATCACTCTTATTTTTAATAAATGTATTTGTAATAAACGGTTTTCTAATGGATTTATAATTTGGAAGCTTTGTTTTAATAAACTGGAACTTTTTTTGGTTGTGAAAATGGGACTTACAAAAGCCTTGTGCTTATAACCCAAATTTTCATTCCTCTAAGTTCCAAACCACATCTTTAAAATATTGAAACCTTATGTTGACTAAATTAAAGTATGCTATTCTGAAGTAAGAAACATCCTGAAACCGAATGTAACAACTCTCCCCCACTTAAACTAGATTTCATCCTCAAAATTTGTCTCGGTTAGAAACTCATAAAATAACTCCATACACAATTCATATTCTTCCTCCAACTACTTCATAAAATGATTGAATCCATAAAAGATTCACAAAACTGCTTGGAATCTAGCCACTGCCAACAAAACAACCCAATCACATGAAAATACTCAAGTGAAACAACTAAATTTCTATCAATAATGGTATAACCCATCTCCTAGCAAAAACGAATCAAACAAGGAAACTCCCAAAACTGCAACTACAAACTAACTCCATCAATATACTTCACAAGGCTGGGAACCCATCATTCTAAAACTCCAGAAATCATACGTAAAGACTGAAGATCATCCATCTAACATACCCACCCCTAGTCCTTGACTAGGAACACTATCAAACCATGCTGAAATGACCACTCAAAGAATTCTAATCATAAATTTGAACCCATCCCAGATCCGAAAATTCATGTCGAAAAGACCTCAAATGCACAGTTGAATTCCTAGTAAGTCATCACCATCTCAACGCTCCCACGAGCGTAAGAAGGATCAATCCAAAATCCCACATGGCATCCAGACTCACCTATGAACTTAGGCACAAAACAACCTGATAAACATCCAATAGATCTTCAACGAACTTCTTGGTTCAAAGTTATAGAACCAATACCCAACATTGGTAACCAAACTCCTAATAAACAGCCCAACTAAAGCAAACAAGGATCCACGAATCCAAAAATTCAATAATTGAATTTCGATTCATAACTAAGACTTCCAACAAAACAACATTCGGCCAAATGCATGATCTAAAACCAGCTGGCCACTGATCCTCTAGTCTTCCTATAATTCTCTAACACCCAACCATGCTAACAAGACTAACAAATCGATACCTAAGAGTCTCAATACATAACTGTCGGGTCCAACCTACATCAGACATAAACTCACTGGTTCATGATATGCCGTTAGTGTTGGATTATGTGTCTAAGCCCATAACTATAATTGGTATGTACTTGACCCGATAGTAGCATGGTCCATTTGGGTTGCCTTCACCAGAACAATTTGATAGGATGGATATTTGAGAAAGAGGTTATTTGTGATTTATTAATATATTATAAGTATAATATATTAATTGAGAAATCATATTATTTAATTAATATTGGTCAAGAATTAATTTAGTGATCAAAAGAGATTAATTAAATTAAGGGGACTGATTAAGTAAATCAGTGATACATATAGTTTGGGCCAATAATCCATGATTGATTAAGTGATGGACTAAATTTATATGAGGGTCCATGAAGAGTTAGTCCAAAAGGCTTATCATATGGATTATTGGATTAAAGGCCCAAGGAAGTGGATTAGGGTTTTTACAAGTTGAAACCCTAGGAATTTCACACTATAAAAGTAACCCCTAACACTCCAAAATGGCACCCTAAGTGATCCAAGAGTTCCAAGGAGAACTCTAGCTAATTTTGGTGGTTCTAGCCTCTCTCTCAAAGTCCTCCATTTGCTCATGGTGTTTGTGAACCATTTGAGGCATCACACTTGAGGTGCTAAGCTCTTGAAAGGACACCAACTACAAGCTACAAATAAGAGGTATTCTTCTAACTAGTTTTATGATTCATGTACCAAATTTGTAGGCTAGATAGGTTTCATGCTTTGGATAATTTTTTGTTGCATGAATAACTAGAGAAAACTTAGATCCAACGCATTAGGGTTGTATGTGCACCATAGGAGTGTTATAGTACTTAAAACCCAACAATGATATCAGAGCCATGAGTGTTTTCTATTATATAGATACATAGATTAATTGTTCAAAGTTGAAAAGGTTGAAATTTTGCACTCTGACAGAAGGACTCGACGAGTCCATACATAAACTCGATGAGTCCATGTTCATCAGTGATGAACTCGACGAGTCCATTATCCGACTCGACGAGTTGGATCATCTGTTGGCAGTTTTTCGGGTATTTTGGCCTAAATTGGATGAGAATCATTACCACAAACTGTTTGACATCATAAAAACTGATTTTTCTGATATGGTAGTGATTAGTCTCATCCAATTAAAAGATAAATTGTCAAATTCAAGATAATTACAAGTTTGTATGATAAAGCTAATTATTTCAGAATTTTGATTTGAAATTATCTAGCCATATGAATTGAATTAGTTCAAATTAGTAAAAGTTAAAATTATATGATTAGTTTATTAGTTTAAAATTTGAACTAAATGGCTTTGAAAAGTTTCAAAACTTGCCCTCAAGTTATGGAACTTGGAAAGTCTCTTTTTATGACTAAAGAGAGTTATAAAACTTGCCATCAAATTTTGGAACTCAAAAGTTTTTTTGAGGAGTTACAAAACTTGTCATCAAGTTTGGAATTCAAGAGTTTTGAATTAAGTTTTGGAATTCGAAAAGTTTAATTTAAAGGTTTTTAATTTGTAATATTGAATTCTAAAACAGCTAGTAATTGAAAGGTTTCAAAAGGGTGCAACTCTTGGGTTCATAACTTAAAAATTAATTAAATAGTTTTAATTTTGAATTTTTAATAACTTAGATGGTTTGAATACTTCGATTACACCTTATGGACTTTATTAAATTAATTAAAGTGTTTAATTAAGAGAGAATTAATAATTCCATAATGATATGTTTTAAGTTTAATTAAATAAAGAGTATAATTTATTAATAGATTAAACCACCAAGTATTTTAAATGTGTAAAATACACCCTTATACTATATAACATTAACAGTTTAATATATTATATATGTATAAGTTAAATGTCAGTCTTACCGTTAGTAGGCCTCATTCACGAAGCCAATCTATAAGGGGGTATAAGGATACTGCCTATAAAATGGTGGTTTATGTTGGATTAGGTGTCTAAGCCATAACTATATTTGGTATGTACTTGACCCGATTGTAGCATGGTCCTTTTGGGTTGCCTTCACCAAAGCAACTTGAATGGAAGAATAACAGAGAAAGAGTTTATTATGGTTTATTAATATATTATTTGAATAATATATTAAAAAAGAAATCATATTATTTAATTAACATTGGTCAATAATTAATTTAGAATCAATTTTGTGGTCAAAAGAGGTTAATTGAATTAAAGGGACTGATATTGTAATTATGGGATGGTTACAATATGGGCTGAGGATCCCTAAGTTAAGGGATGGACGATTTTATGGGGAAGCCTATAAGAATTCGTCCAAGGCTAGGATTCTGGAAGGATCTTGTGGGCTGCTTAGGGCTTAAGCAATCAGATTAGGTCTTTGACTGAAACCCTAATTTCTCACCTATATAAGGAACCCTTGGGCACCTAAAATCGGATACCAGAAACTCTAGAAAGAATCCAGAGCCGATTTTAGCCTCCTCCCTCTCTCTCTTACATTCTCCAATTGCTTTGGTATTTGTGATCTATCAGAGGCATCACACTTGAGGTGCTAAAGTTCTCAAAAGGTCAAGATCATCAAGCTACAATCAAAGGTAATATCTTAACTCTTCATTAGATGTAGATTTCGATTTTTGTTGTATGCTAGATTAGGGTTTGCAAGTCTTGGACAATTATTGCATGTACAATTAGATTAGGTCAGTGGTATCACCAGATGAACTCGACGAGTCCAATCAGTGACTCGGGGAGTCGGGTCGTCTGTTGGCTGATTTTTTGGGATTTTGACTGAAATTGGATTAGGATAATTGCCAAAAACGTTTTCGACTTATAAAATTTGATTTTTTTCAATATAGTATTGATTATCCTATTGCAATTGAAAGATAATTGTCATAAATAAGCTAATTACTTGTTTTATATGATAAAGATTAATTATTTGTATTTTTAATTTGAATTATCTTGTCAAGAAAATAGATTAGGTCAAATTATGTGATAAATATTATTTATTTGATTAATTAATTATTTTTCAAATTTGATCTAAAAGATGTTTTGAAAAGTTTCAAAACTTGCCCTCAAGTTTTGGAATTTAAATTTTTGATTAATAGTTTTAATTTTGAAATATTTAAATTCTAAACCCTAGAGTTTTAAAAGTTTAAAATTCAACCATTATACTATCATAATATTATAAGACTAATACATATATATATATATATATATATATATATATATATATATATATATATATATATATATATATATATATATATATATATATATATATATACGTATAAGACAAAGCTAGTATTACCGTTATTAGGCCTAATTCACGAAGTCGATCTATAAGGGGGGTATAAGGTTGCTGCCTATAAAATGGCAGTTTAATGGGTGTCCACTCTCACCCACCACTTCCTTGATTGGTGGAGGGTCGCCTCTCACCAAGATTGGAGTTTACTCTTAGTGCTTAGTAGTGGGTTAGGTTTAGATTTGAATGATTGTTGCTACTCGTCAGAAATGGCGAGAAACATTATTTCTTTTCATGGTTTGTATAGACAAGGTTTTAGATTTTTGTTTAATAATGAAATTGGTTCTATTAATGCTTTCTTGAATGGTACTTTCTATTTTGAAGCATTGTCTTGTAATTGAGTATATGAAACTATGAATGTTGTAGATAACTTAGGAAATAATGTGTTGCACATCGACTCGTCTAATGGTTTGGACAAAGCATTCTTGTGGCATTTTCGTATTGGACATGTCAAAAAGAAACGCATAGCCCAACTCCAAAAGGATGGAGTGTTGGAGTCATTTGACCTCAAGTCGGATGACACGTGCAAATCTTGTTTACTTGGAAAGATGACCAAGTCACCCTTCACTGGTACTTGTTAAAGGGTTGAGGGTTTATTGGATCTCATACATACGGATGTATGTGGACCCTTTAGATCCACCACAAGGGATGTGAACCGCTTCTATGTGACTTTTACTGATGATTATAGCAGATATGGGTATATCTACTTAATCAAGCAAAAGTCAGAAACCTTTGAAAAGTTCAAAGAGTTTAAATAAGAAGTGGAGAATCAGATGGGCAGGAAAATTAAGATGCTCCGATCCGATCGAGGTGGTGAGTACCTTAGTATTGAATTCCACGACTACCTCAAGGAATGCGGAATCGTTTCGCGATTGACGCCACCTAGGACTCCTCAGTAGAATGGTGTGGCTAAGAGGCGCAATCGAACCTTATTGGACATGGTTCGTTCCATGATGAATCGAGCTTTGTTAGCTATCTCATTCTGGGGGTATGCCTTAGAGACTGCCGCCCATATCCTTAATCTGGTCCCAACTAAGAAGGTTACCAAAGCACCTCACGAAATATGGACAGGGAAAGTTCCCTTGTTGGCACATATTAAGGTTTGGGGTTGCAAGGCTTTCGTAAGACAAGAGACTCACGACAAGCTCGAACCTCGTAGTGAGCGGTGTATTTTCATCGGCTATCCGCATAAGTCCTTTGGATATCTCTTCTATAGACCGAGTGACAATGTTGTCTTCGTTGCGAGGAGAGGGGTTTTCCGAGAGCGAGAACTCATACGCCAAGAGGACAGTGGGAGGAAAATTGATCTTAAAGAGCTTCAAGAGTCAAGCGATGAAGGAACCTCTAACACTGGCGATGAACCCGAGGAGGAAACTCATGCTGAACTGATTGACGAGACCTTACCTCTTAGACGTTCCAGTAGAGTTAGTGTTCCACCTGTGTTATATGGTTTCCATATAACAACTGAAGGTGATACGTTTATTAGTGATAGTACACTAATAAATTTGGATGAACCTAAAAACTACAAGGAAGCCGTGGCAAGCCCAGAGTCTGCAAAATGGAAAGAGGCTATGGACAGCGAGATTCAGTCCATGTATGACAATTAAGTTTGGAACTTGGTTGACAATGTACCAGGTCGTAAGACGGTCGGGTGCAAATGGATATTCAAAAAGAAGACCGACATGGATGGAAAGGTACGCACGTATAAGGCGCGATTGGTTGCGAAGGGCTTTACTCAAACTCCAGGAGTTGACTATGATGAGACCTTCTCACCAATAGCGAAGATTAAATCTATAAGGGTTATGCTAGCCATAGATGCATTTCACGACTATGAAATATGGCAAATGGATGTTAAAACCGCTTTCCTTAATGGGAAGTTTGTTGAGGATGTTTACATGAGTCAGCCAGAGGGTTTTGTCGATTCAAAGCATCCTAATAGAGTGTGTAAGCTTGAGAAATTCATTTATGGATTGAAACAAGCATCTTGCAGATGGAATCTTTGTTTCGATGAGAAAGTCAAAGAGTTTGGTTTTTCAAGAAGCGAGGATGAGTCCTGTGTATATGTCAAAGCCAGTGGGAGTATAGTTAGCTTTCTCGTTTTGTATGTGGATGACATATTGCTCATAGGAAACGACGTCTTAACCTTGGAGGAGGTTAAGTCCTAGCTTGGGAAGTGCTTCGCTATGAAGAACCTCGGAGAAGCTGCTTATATTCTGGGGATAAGGATAATGAGAAATAGGAGTAAGAGACTAATAGGACTTAGTCAAAGTACTTACTTGGATAAAGTGTTGAAACGTTTTAGCATGGAGAATTCCAAGAAAGGGGAGTTACCAATCCAAAGTAATACCAAACTGAGTAAGACTCAGAGCCCGAGTATCGATGCCGAGATAGCAGAGATGAGTAGAGTACCTTATTCTTCCGCAGTTGGCTCATTCATGTATGCTATGACATGTACTCTCCCTGATGTGGCCTTCTCTTTGAGCATGGTCAACAGATATCAAGGGAACCCTGGTAGAGCACATTGGATTGCGGTAAAGAAGATTCTTAAGTACCTGCGGAGGACTAAGGACTGGTTTCTTATCCTCGGTGGGAGTGATGACTTGAGAGTGCGAGGGTATAGTGACGCCAGTTTTAGACCGACCGAGATAATTTCCGCTCTAAGTCGGGTTGGGTCTTTACCCTAAATGGAGGACAAGTGACATGAAAAAGTTCCAAGCAGGAGATCGTAGCTAATTCAACGTGCGAATCAGAGTACATAGCAGCGAGCGAAGCGTCGAAGGAGGCAATATGGCTAAAGAACTTCATTGGAGACCTTGGAGTTGTACCTTCCATAAAGGAGCCTATGGAGATTTTCTGCGATAACGAAGGTGCGGTTGCCTTGACCAAGGAACCGAGGGATCATGGCAGAGCCAGGCATATTGACAGAAAATATCATTTTTATTAAACATTGGTTAGAAGAGGGACTCCTCGTAGTGAAGAGAGTATCGTCAGAAGATAACCCAGCAGATCCCCTTACGAAGGGACTGAGTAGGGTTAAGCACTTGCAGCACGCTAGGAGCATTGGGCTGAAGGACGATATTAGTTTTAGTGATTAGATAGCTTTTAGAAACTAGTAATAGATAAATTGTAATTGACATTTTGATGATTAAATAAAGGTGTTTTATTTATAAGTAATGTTACTGTCTTGTGTCAATTATTTACTATTGTTTCACTTTGCATGTTTTGACTTCCTAAGTAATAAGATTATTTAAACTATCCACAGTCGATCATACGTTGAAAGTAAGTATGAAAGAAGACTGTCATGAATTGGCTTGTAAATTGTCTAAGCGTTTAAACATAGCAAAAGTTTGTTGCAACGTTCATGAGTGCTTATGAAATATGATTTGAGTATTGGATTCAACCCGCGCTCACATGAATCACTTCATGGAATTAATCACGAGTGAATGTGAGACGATAATATCATATAGTCTTTAAACCTAGATATATGAGTTGTTGTTTACGAGTTGGTTGTGCATTGATAATGCGTAAACGCATCAGTAACTTGATGTTATTAAACGCATTGTTGTGTACGATTTGATGAGTAAATAGTATAAGCATATAAGTCAAAGTTTATCTGTTCCTTTTATCCTACGAGGTTAAAAGCGATATCTTGGGCCCCTCGATGATATTGTTTTGACTTATGTGTCGGGCCCGGTCAGGACTAAGTTGATGTGTTCAATTAAGTTCTATGTCAGAAAAATCATAGATCGAGAAAAAAACTATTGGATAATAAGTATGACTATGTTCCATGTAATTGGCTACACGATATCTTGAGAATGGAGGATTATACAATCCCTTATCTAAAGGACGTGTTAGAGTTCGACAGCGGCTTTTGAGAGCTACGATTGCTAATCGTATTTTGAAGTCGTATTTGCAATTATAGTTATTAGACTTATCCAAGTGGGAGACTGTTGGATTAGGTGTCTAAGCCATAACTATATTTGGTATGTACTTGACCCGATTGTAGCATGGTCCTTTTGGGTTGCCTTCACTAAAGCAACTTGACTGGAAGAATAATAGAGAAAGAGTTTATTATGTTTTATTAATATATTATTTGAATAATATATTAAAAGAGAAATCATATTATTTAATTAACATTGGTCAAGAATTAATTTAGAATTAATTTTATGGTCCAAAGAGGTTAATTGAATTAAGGGGACTGATATTGTAATTATTGGATAGTTACAATATGGGCTGAGGATCCCTAAGTTAAGGGATGGACGATTTTATGGGGAAGCCCATAAGAATTCGTCCAAGGCTGGGATTCTGGAAGGATCTTGTGGGCTGCTTAGGGCTTAAGCAACCAGATTAGGTCTTTGACTGAAACCCTAATTCCTCACCTATATAAGGTACCCTTGGGCACCTAAAATCGGATACCAGAAACCCTAGAAAGAATCCAGAGCCGATTTTAGCCTCCTCCCTCTCTCTCTTGCATTCTCCAATTGCTTTGGTGTTTGTGATCTATCAGAGGCATCACACTTGAGGTGCTAAAGTTCTCAAAAGCTCAAGATCATCAAGCTACAATCAAATGTAATATCTTAACTCTTCATTAGATGTAGATTTTGATTTTTGTTGTATGTTAGATTAGGGTTTGCAAGTCTTGGACAATTATTGCATGTACAATTAGAAAAACTAGATCCAAGCATTAGGGTTCGCATGTGCACCATAGGATTGATGTAATGCTCAAAACCCATCAGTTTAAATGGTGTCCACTCTCACCCACCGCTTCCTTGATTGGTGGAGGGTCGTTAGCCGAACGGGTAGGATATGAATTAATTCTCATTAAAAGTATAATGATAATTATAAAGTAACTAAATATTTTATTAAATTCCCAATCTTAGTTACTTAGGAAAAATGTGAATTTGATGCTAACCCATGAAATTGCACATTGCACCTTATTATTCGTTAGTGGAGCGTATGTGGTTAACCGGCACACTAATATGGGACTAATGAAGGATGACAATGGGTAGCTCGCTGTTTGTCATAGATCAATGGAGCGTGTGTGGTTAACCGGCACATTGATTAAGTGATAAATGACTTTGAGAGTACCAAACTAATTTGCATGGTTATTCATACCTTGTTTGTGATCCTCGGCATCCCAGTCACAAACTTGAAGGGCATAATCGATATTAAACATGCCATTGAAAAATTTCAATGAATCTCAAAGAATCTAGGAATTTCAATTCATTTAAAACTTAATGCTATTTTTCGTTTTTCATGGTGGAAATTGGTAAATCGTCATTTACCTACCTTCAAATATTTTACAATTGGATTATGGCATCCCTCTTCCGAATTGTAGAATGTTGTGTTGGGTCCTAGCCTTAATATTTCATTTTGGGTGTTATATTAAGGACTTAAATCAACTAACTTGAATTTCTCCCTTGTAGATGTCTAGTTCTGACAACTATGGTCTTCCCGAATCTTTTGGAAAAAGCTTTCCATATGAAGATGATATTTCACCATATCACACTTCATTTTCTCCACTTCCTCCAATTATTCTCCCTAACCCACGTCTTCATCGACTTGAAAAGTTCAAAGTTACTCAAGCCCTATTGGGTAGCAAACACCAAGATGGAAGGTCTGTGTGTGCACATGTCTAGGACATCAAGTCACACATTGACAGGCTGGGAATGTTGGGTGTCGTCTTCCCAAGGAAGCTGGCTATCGACTGGGTTCTTCAGTCACTTGCCGAGTCGTATAGTCAGTTTGTTAAAGACTACTATATGACAGATCACGAAGTGACCCTTATTTATCTTACCTATTTGCTAATTGCTGCTGAATCAACATTGATTTGGAGCACTGGTCAAGCAGATTTGTCTGGAAGATCAATCTCCCAAACTTCTATGGACATTGACAATGGATACATTGGAAGTACCGAAACTTCTCTTCCCAATGGAAAGGGAAAGACTAAGTATGAGATTGTCTCATGTACCATTCCAAAAGTGTCTAATTGTTTCTATTGCCAAGAGAAGGGGAATTGGTTGCGAAGCTGTCGTATCTACCTGAAGGATCGCAAGGATGCTAAAGTCAAAGTGTTTGACTCTACTTCAGGTAAGTCCACTATCTAATTCTATTAAGTTCCTAACTTCCTATTTATAGATTCTCAATACATGATGTGATAAGATTGCATTTTGATGTTTTGTAGGATCGAAGAAGAGAAATGAAGCTTAAAGAAAGAGCATGCTTAGTCTGATCGCGAAGAGATGGATTTCGATCGCATGGTTCGATGATCGGATTTTGAGCTGCTTCTTAGGAGTTATGATAACTCGGATTTCGGCGTTCTTTATATGTACGGAACCTTTGTAACATATACTACCACTTGGTTAAGATTAATCCTTCTAAATAATCTTCCATCAAAAAGTCATTTTTGACGCTTATTATCTTTAAATTGACTAGCCCGAATCTGCGGCCGTTACAGCTTAGTTTCTTGCTAAGCTTGTGGCTCTTTTTAATTTATTATATTCGTTGTTTCCGAAAAAAGAAAGGTGAAGTGATGTGGTGGAATGGTGTTGTCATGCTTTGATAAGGTGACACTCCTTTTACGTTTTAACATATCTCATGTTGTTGTAAGCAGTAACCGTAAAATTATGCTATTGCATATACTTTGGTACAACTTAAACACATTCTATCCGAATTTGAAACTCAATAAGTACAGTTAATCAATTCTAAATAAACAAATACTTATTACCCATTAGTGTCATTAATCTCATGTAAAATGATAACAAGTTTATTAGTATTTTATTTCATTGAGAAATTAAATCATTTTTTTATTCATAATTCTACTTATTAGATCAAGAAAAATTTCAAAATCAAGAGTGATGATGAAAAAAATTGTGGGTTCTACAATATTATTATTTTATATGAATAAAAATATAGGTAATAACATAATATTTAATTTTTCTATTCTATTTTAAAAATGTTATTTAAAAATAATATAAAAACTATATTATTTTCACTATTATAATGTGATTCTAGAGATATTTCAACAAAATAAACACAAAGTTCAACAAAATTTAACTGGTTTCGTTATATTTCATGTTAATCATGAAAACACATGCCAACTCAACCAATATAAATTCATTAGGAAACACCTAAATGGATAGAGGTACGACGAAATAAAACTTCACCAACTACGATATCCCAATAACGTTTTCTGTTTTCTATATAAAAATACAAAAACAAAATAAACATTAATTACATAATGACCATCAAATGTAATGTGGTGAGCTCACGGGATGGTGCAAAAGTGTGGTGAACATCACACCGTTTAAAGTTTTCGTAGCGCGGTAGTGATGAATGCAGGGAACTCCTCACATTTCTCTTTCTTCTGTTTTCCTTTTCATGATTAATATTAATTTATTAAATTATATATATATATATATATATATATATATAGAGAGAGAGAGAGAGAGAGAGAGAAGTTCAAATGAGAACCCTAAAAGGTTAAGAGCCATCCTTATTAAATTTAACCAACTTTTTACATAATACTCGTTATATTCAAAATCAGATCTAGACTGGATTTGGTCTCTCTCTCTCTCTCTCTCTCTCTCTCTCTCTCTTCAAGCTTCAATAACTTAACTAATGTCTCCTTTTTGATTTCTACCACCCATTACTCCTCAACCGCCACCACAACCACCGGGGACGACGATGCGACCTCCGACGATCACCACTGTCGATGATCCGGTGACCGTTGTTGTTGATAACGTCAAACCACCATCAGATCTGTAACATCGATGTCAGCTACTGCCATTACAATCGAACCGAAGCCTTCAGTGTTTGCGACGAGCATCTAACCTCCGACGACCTCCATTGTTGTTGCTTCGGTTAACCGTCTTCATAACCATCGACGTCAGTCTTGTATACCTTCAGATCTGTAAGTTATGCTTCATTTCCGACCACCTTCCGACCCCTGACCTCTCCAAACCACCAAAAAGCATTGTGTCGCCTCTCTCAACCTTTCAGATCTGGAGCCAAAGACGTTGGAAAAGTCATCAACTGTCATCGATCTTTCAGATCTGAAGCAAAAGCACACCGCTTTCTCGGATATGGTTAGATCTGCTCAGATCTGATGTGTTTGGTGTAATTTCAAGCGTAGATCTTGTTAGATCTGAAGTCAAAGGCACAAGGATTTCTCAGATCTGGTTAGATCTGTTCAGATCTATAATAACCGGAGACTCTAAGAAACATGACAATCTCAGATCTATAAATCACATCAGATCGAAAACAATATGCACACAAGGTGTTTGATGAAATGCTTCAACGAGATCTGTAAGTTTTTAATTTATGAACAAGTGCTCAAAATTTTGTATTAAGTTGTGAATTGTTGTCTGAAGTGTGTATTATACTATGAATTCTGATTTTTTAATGCATTAAGTTATGAATTTTAGTGTTTGAAAAATTGAATTAAGTTTTGAATTAATATCTGAAATGTTTTATTAAACTATGAATTCTGAAACTTTTGTTATCTAGATTTGAATTTTATACATGTAAATGAGTTGTGAATGTAGTGTATTAAAATATGAATTTTATATATTAAGCTGTGAATTTTATTCATACTTTAATATAATAAATTCATATTTTAAAACATATAAATGCCTTTAAATATAAATGTCTAAATATAAGTTTTAAGTTGAGAATATGGATATAAATATATAACTTTGTGTATTAAATTGTGAATTTATTGTACTTAACTGTGAATAAGTTTTATTAAACTGTGAATATTTTATCTGAAGTTATAAATATTAGTTTTAAGTTAATAATATACAACTTTCATGTGTATTAAATTATGAATTTGTTATATCAAGTTGTGAATTTTGTGTATTAAACTGTGAATTTTTTTTATTAAACTGTGAATTGACTATATTAAATTGTGAATGTTTATCTGAAGTGTATTAAATTATGAATATGTTATATTAAATAGTGAATTTTATGTATTAAACTGTAATTTACTGTATTAAGTTGTGAATTGACTGTATTAAGTTGTGAGTTTTTTTATATAATTTTGTGTTAAAATAATAATGATTTGTGAATGAATTTTTCTATTAACTTTATTGTGAATGTATTTTTTTTTTGTATAAGTACGTAAAAATGTATTAGTTTTTAGATAATTATTTTGCATTAAATTCAAATTGAGAGAATTAATATGTTTATTAAACTGTGAATATAGTATTTAAGCTGTAAATACATGACTTTATATATAGATATGATTTTCAATGAATGATGGATGCGACGGTGGCACAAGATGGTTGATGGCAACATATGTTGGTGGTGATAGAGTTTTAGTTTAACTTATCTGAATATGTCAATTAGTGTAAAATAGATTGTATTAAGTTGTGAATTTTGTATATTAAACTGTAAATGACTGTATTAAGTTGTATTTTAATAAATTGTGTGTTAAAATAAGAATGTATGTATAAATGAAAATATTATACTATAAAAATTACGAATTTCTCTTTTTTCATACCAAAATGACAAATATCATGATTTTTAACATATTTAATAAGTATTCACAATATATGTTACTTATGAAAAGGGGGTTCTTAGGGTTCTTAATCTTTTGTGGTTCTTATTTGAATCACTCCCTATATATATATATATATATATATATATATATATATATATATATATATATATATATATATATATATATATATATATATATATATATATATATATATATATATATCACAATGAATAGTTTTTATATCTCCACAAATAGAGTATTTTATATTATTTATTTATATTTGTATATGATTTAAAATCATATGAAGTATATTTATTAAAAAATCTAAAATAGTGAAAAATAGTGAAGGAGGACTATTTCTTAAGACTACTCGGTTTGCTTAATTGCGTTAAGAGGCCACATCAGAAGCGACAGTGGGTGATTTAAAGGCTAAATTTTTTTTACACATGAATACTCTATATATTCCAAAGTTTATTTAAAGTTCATGTATGTTTTTAGAAAAATTTCAATAATGCCCCCAACAAAAAAAATATATTGTAATCGCCACCGGTGTTCCTCTTTAAAAACGTTGTTAAAAGGCCAAGAAAGAAGATAAATAGAGGAGGGAAGAGTGAAGAACGGGTGTTGTCCGTTCTTACCAGCACAACGGATGGCCACATAAAGTGCAAAAACGACTAGGCGGGACGGTGTGTTGCCGTTACCGCAACGTTTTCGGACGTCGACGTCATCGTAACGGGAGTGGGCCTTGCCCACACCGAGCAGTCTAAGTTTATGGAAGTGAAGAAGAGTGACTTTGGCGGTTGAAAGTGTGGAGAGATACAAGGAGTTCTAAGTTGGAAATATTTACACCATTGGTAATCAATTATTGTGTCGATCACTCTTATGTAGGCTTGGAAGACTTTCGGAATTTGTAATCCACTAAAACCTTTTCAAAAGACGAAAGACAAACCTCATACAAAAGATTTTCCAGACTAGAGTATAGCAACAATTTATAAGTTTGTCACCAAATGATATCAACATCATTTTATATGTCATTATCCAACATATATAAAGAGTTCCAAGTGATAGTAACTTAAACAAATTTAAAGTAAGAAATATATTGTTTAGAATCATGTGGGAAAAGCCTCCCGAAAATATGAAAATTTTCTTTATAAAACAACAAAAAAATGTCACGTGAATTTGTTAATATAGTAGCAAAAGAAATAAAAAAAGCCACTATGGATACTCACGACCGACCATGGGACCATGAATGAATCCCCTAATTGACCATCAAAGTCTTGATGATTGTTTAACGTTTAATAAAAAGTGATTGTGATGTGAAGAGTACCCCAAAGATTTAAGTCTTTGTCTTACAAAAATATCAATTTAAGAGTAAATTTAGTAGATTATAGGATTTGTTTATTAGTCTTTAAGCTTAGTAGGTGTGGGCAACTAGTTATCACATCAAAAAATTGACACATCACATGTCATGTCAATATGGTGTTACTAGGCGAATGTCCGCACGTTGCACAGAAACACTTATATAGTTGAAATATTTACAAATATATGTTTTTTTAAATATAACAATAACGTTGTTGTTAAATTTGATATAATAATTCGTATACTAAATTGATATGATATATTGATTATTTTGAATTATATGATAATATATACATCTATTATAACTGTATAATCTCAGCCATTTGAATGACTTATATCTGTGAGTTACTCATGAATAAAATTAAATATAATATATGGCTTAATGTTATCTATAGTTTTTATTATTGTTAATTAAATTTTTTAATTTTATTTTCTTAACTTTTTAATTTCTATCATTATAATTATTTAAAAATCAAACATTGTTTTTTGATTTTAAAGGTAACAATATAATCATTTATATAGAGTTATTTTTAACTATTGTTATTGTAAGTTATTTTAAACTACTTATTTGGAAACTTTTAACGATTATACAAATATCTTTAGAAAATATTTTAGTTAAATTGAGATTATAATTTAGTTTTTGCATTTAGCACTACAATTTATCACTTTTAACTATTCACAAAATATTCATTGGGTTTTTTAAGTGGAACTAAAATTTATATTTAAGTTGACATTGTAATGTTATATTTAAATTAACAGTTTAAGTATTTTGTCCAAACTGTTCAAAAGTTGTAGCTTTAAACTGATAATGGTTTATATAATACAACATATTAAATCTAATAAATTAATTATAATATGTTAAAAGTTAAAGACATAACTTTATAAGTAGAAGTAAAGATATTAATTTAATATTGAAATTTAGTTTATTTATGATTACACTTTAGGTTTGATATTTATTTAACCTCATTAACCAAATTATAATCATTATTAGAAAGACACTACAATTTATCACTTTTAACTATTTACAAAATATTATTTGGGTTGTTTATGTTAAACTAAAATTTATATTTAAGTTTGTACTGTAATGTTATATTTAAGTTTATAATTTAAATATTTTATACAAATTGTTCAAAAGTTGTAGCTTTAAAATGATAATGGTTTACATCCAATAATATATTAAACCTAATAAATTAAGTATAATATGTAAAAAGTTAAAAAGCATAACTTCATAAGTAGAAGTAAATATATTCTTATAATATTGAAATTTAGTTTATATATGATTACACTTTAGGTTTGATATTTATTTAATCTTATTAACCAACTTATAATCATTATTAGAAAGAAATTGTAAAGTCATGAGAGTTTCAAATGAATGTAATAGTGTTACACCCCTGAACCAGACGGCGGAAACGTCCGAGGGCTCGTGTGACTAACAATTGAATAATCATCACAATGAATATACATGAATCATAACACGATCATCACCAACATTACATAGTACAACTGACATTGTTTACATCAAGTACATTGTTAAAATACATAAGTGTTATTACATAAAACAAAACCATACACACTTGCATATCTTCCAGCTTAACGATTACCTGAGAATACAAGTTATTTTGAAAACGGTCAACATATATAATGTTGGTGAGTTCATAAGTATGTTTGAGTAAAAGTCTTTGTATCTTTCATAAAAACCCAGAAAATCCGATATTTTTTGTAAAATGTTGTGAAAATCAAGTGTAAATGCATGTGTGAATTTCATAGTTATTGTTTATAAGAGAGTAGTTTAGTTTCATTGTATTGTGAATAAATGATAAATGTATATGAATAATTTCCCCCAGAAAATCCGATATTTTCTGTTTTATAGCAATGTCTTGATTCGTGTATCGTTAAATAAGTTGTTTTGTATCGACACAATCAAAGAGTTTATCTTCGAAAGTTTACTTTTGGTATTGAATCCCTATATGAGTCGTTATAACCATGCATGATAATGACTAGGTCGTCCGTCTTGGTATTTTTCCAAATGCCGGTCTTGCTAAGGATGTTGTCGCCCTAGACTGGCCTAGTCTAGCTGTAGCGAACAGCTAAGGCGTGGGGGGTCACCCTGTATAGATCTATACACAAACTCCCGCTTTCCTACCAGGAAACTCTGATTATGACTACAGGCTACGATTGTACACTCAGTGGTGCCAACCGACAAGTCTCACTAGATTCACAACCTCATCTTGTACTATGTTTAATGTTTAGTATATGCGATATGTATTCGAAAGGTACATGATTAAGTATACGAAGTTTGATGATTATGTAAAGGTATCATTTCGGTTTGCTAACACATGAAATTTACATTCCAAGCCCCATTAACATGTAATTAGATCACAAAACCCAATAACACATGTCATGGAAAACATTGGGCTCATTTCACACTTAATTGGGCCCTTAGGGCCCAATGGCCAAGAAATGTGAATATTGGGCCCAATAAATAGTTTTTGACGTATTTCGTTCATTCGTTTTATTCGGTTGTTTGTTTTGGTTCGAGGCTTAATAGATTGATGATAAAAAAGTTTTCATTTTGTAAAAATGACATTTTTGGCCAATAATACTCCAACCTTTAATTAAGGCCCAAAGTTTTGTAAAAATGACGCTTTAGTCCATAATTTATAAAAGTTTGCAATTTCGTCCCAAATGTCTGTAAATTTACGGTTTTGACCCAAAATGTTATATTTTCACTTTTAAAACCCTGTTTCGCAGAAAAATACATTTTCAGCCCCTTATTGGTAAAAGTTTACACTTTCGACCCAATATTGGAAAACTTTACATTTTTGGTTCGATTTGAAAATAAATGATATTTTCACCTCTAAATTTGGTTTATTTACATTTATGACTCAAACTTTGGCCAAATAACATTTTTAAACCCCAAATCTTCATTTTTTTCGCAAATTGGGCCCAAAGGCCGTGAGGCCCAAAAGTTTGGCCCAATAAGTTTAAAATTTGCATTTTTAACCCCTTTAAAAGTATGTTTGGCATTAAAAATACCTTTTTACACATGTAGGACCTGTTTGGCCCTTTTAAAAAAATGTAAATGGCCCTTTTTGCCCTTATCTTTTGTTTTCTTGACAATTTTGACCCTTAACAAGGTTTTTGTTGAAATCCTTTGTATCTAAAACATGTAATCATTTTTGGCATAATAATATGTTGTATATAATGTTATAGTTCATAGAACTTTGCTAAATAACACTTAGACTTTCGAGATTTGTTGAGATCCAACACATTTTTACCAAATAAACTAAGTATTCACACCAAACATAATGGGTTTTGAGCATTCTAACACTTCCTAAGTGTACATGCAACCCTAATAACCTTGAATCTATGTTTGTCTAATAATCATGCAAAGTTGAATTCCAAGGTTATATTCCTATCTAGCATACATGGGGAACATTTTTAACTTGAATGAAAGATAGAATAACTTACCTTGTTGTTGATTATGATCCTTGAAACCTTGTGAGCCTAGCACCCCAAATGTGATGCCTCAAATACTTCACACAACACCAAATGCAAAGGAGTAAACTTTGAGAGAATCTTAGACTTGCAAAATCGGCTCTAGCCCTCTTGTTTCTTATGTGTGTCCGATTTTGGTGGAGAATGGGTTTCTTATATAGTGTTGACACATCTAGGGTTACACCATGTAAACCCTAATGTGTCATGACTCTTCATTTCCATGACCCATGGGTTTGTAACTCCCATGGAGCATCCTATGGGTGGAACCCAACTTGATAATCCATGGAGCCTCTTAGCCCACTATATAAGATATGGAAGATTTACATAATCTACCCATATATTTAATTAGTTATATTTTGATCACTTAATTAATTCTTGATCAAACTAATTAAATAATATTATTAATATATTAGAACTTATAATATATTAATAAACCATAAGTGTTATTTCTCTCATTTTAGTTTATCCAATTGCATGGTGCCATGCAACCCAAATGGACCATGACGGGTCGGGTCAAGTACATATCAGAAATAGTTATGGACTTAGACACCTTATCCAACAGTCTCCCACTTGGATAAGTCTAATAACTATAACTGCAATACTTCAGGAACCGATCGGCAATCGTAGCTCTTTCAAGGTCTCTCGGAACTGAGAAGATGATGATACGCCATTTAAGATAAGTGATCATATAATCCTCTGTTCTAGATATCAGCCAGACAAATACATGGAACAATGTCTTACTTATTGTCCAGCAGTTAGTTTCCCAATTTCCGATTTGTTTGACAAAGAACTTAATTGAACACATCAACTTAGTTCTGACCGGGCCCGGTACATAGGTCAAAACAAAATCATCGAGGGGCCCAGATATCAGCTTCTAATCCAAGAAGGAACAGATAAACTTCGACTCATATGTTTGTTCTACCACTCATTGAATTATACACAAAAGCACGTTTTATAACATCGAGTTACCAATGCGTTAACGTACAATCAATGCATAACCCACTCATAAGTAACAAATCATATCTCTAGGTTTGAAGACTTATATGATATTACCGTCTCACGATCACTCGAGATAAATTCCATGAAGTGATTCCAGTGAGTGTGGGTTGAGTCCAATGCTCAGAACTTATGAGCACTCATGAGTGTTGTAGCCATGTCCAACAACTTAGACCTCTGCAACCAATCATGACAGTCTTGATTCATACCTACTTCCGACATATGACCGACTGTGGAGGTTCGAATAATATGATATACCAAACATAATTATTCTGGAAGTCAAAACATGCAAAAGAAATATAGTAAGCGATCGACAAGAGATAGCAACACTTTACTCATAAATAAAACACCTTTTATTCATCATCTAATGTCAATTACACTTTACAAATTTCAAGGTTATCTAAATACTAAATCTAATATCATCATTCAGCCCTATGCTCCGAGCATGCTGGAGATGCTTAACCCGAGTCAGTCCCTTCGTGAGGGGATCTGCTGGATTCTCATCCGATGATACCCTCTTTGCCATGAGGAGTCCTTCTTCTATTCGATGTCTGATGAAATGGTATTTTCTGTCGATGTGTCTGGATCTCCCGTGATCCCTTGGTTTCTTGGCTAAGGCAACTGCACTTTCACTATCACAGAAAATTTCCATTGGCTCTTTAATAGCTGGTACAACTCCAAGGTCTCCAATGAAGTTCTTCAGCCATATCGCCTCCTTTGCTGCCTCGCTAGCTGCTATATACTCTGATTCGCAAGTTGAATCAGCCACTGTCTCTTGCTTGGAACTCTTCCAAGAAATTGCTCCTCCATTTAAGGTAAAGACCCAGCCTGACTGAGAGCGGAAATTATCCCTATCAGTCTGAAAGCTAGCATCACTATACCCTACAACTCTCAAGTCTTCACTCCCACCGAGGGTAAGGACCCAGTCCTTAGTCCTCCGTAGGTACTTGAGGATATTCTTTACTGCAGTCCAGTGTGCCTTGCCAGGGTTCCCCTGATACCTGCTAACCATGCTCAAAGCAAAGGCTACATCAGGTCGAGTACACGTCATAGCATACATGATCGATCCTACAGCCGAAGCATAAGGTATTCGACTCATTTCTGCTATCTCAGCCTCAGTACTAGGGCTTTGTGTCTTACTCAATCTGGCGTTACTCTGGATGGGTAACTCTCCTTTCTTGGAGTCCTGCATGCCGAATCTCTTCAGCACCTTATCCAAGTAGGTACTCTGACTAAGTCCAATTAGTCTTTTACTCCGGTCTCTCAAGATCCTTATCCCTAGAATATAGGCAGCTTCTCCTAGGTCCTTCATAGAAAAACACTTCCCAAGCCAGGACTTAACTTCCTGCAGAGTTGGGATGTCATTTCCTATGAGTAGTATGTCATCCACATACAATACCAAAAAGCTAACTATACTCCCACTAGCCTTGACATATACACAAGATTCATCTTCACTCCTAGAAAAGCCAAATTCCTTGACTTTCTCATCAAAGCAAAGATTCCATCTGCGAGGTGCTTGCTTTAACCCATAAATGGATTTCTCAAGCTTACACACTCTATTAGGGTACTCTGTGTTGACAAAACCCTCTGGCTGACTCATGTAAACATCCTCAGCCAACTTTCCATTAAGGAAAGCGGTTTTGACATCCATTTGCCATATTTCATAGTCATGAAATGCGGCTATGGCTAACAGAACCCTAATAGACTTAATCTTGGCCACTGGAGAAAAGGTCTCATCATAATCAACTCCCGGAGTTTGTGAGAAACCCTTTGCAACCAGTCGTGCCTTATAAGTGTGTACATTACCATCCATGTCGGTCTTCTTCTTGAAGATCCATTTGCACCCTACAGTCTTACAACCTGGTACATTCTCAACCAAGTTCCAAACTTGATTGTCATACATGGACTGTATCTCGCTGTCCATTGCCTCTTTCCACTTGGCTGACTCAGGGCCTGCCATGGCTTCCGCGTAACTGTTAGGTTCATCCAGACCTATCAGTGTCTCATCACTGATAAGTGTATCACCTTCCGCAGTAATATGGAATCCATAGTAATGCTCAGGTGCATTCCTAACCCTTGTGGAACGCCTCAGAGGTACAGACTTGTCAATTGGCTCAACAGGAGTTTCCTCCTCAAGTTGAGTGCTAGGGTTTGAAGTTCCTTCACCACTTGACTCTTGAATTTCTTCAAGGTCAACTTGCCTCCCACTGTCTCCTTGGCTTATGAACTCTCTCTCTCGAAAGAAAGCCCTCCTAGCTACAAAGACCACATTCTCACTAGGTCTGTAGAAGAGGTAACCAAAGGATTTATGTGGGTAGTCGATGAAAATACACCTCTCACTTCGAGGTTCGAGCTTATCATGAGTCTCGCGTCTCACGAAAGCCTCACAACCCCAAATCTTAATGTGGTCTAGTTTGGGTACTTTACCAGTCCACATCTCATGAGGAGTTTTGGCAACTTTCTTTGTGGGAACTAGATTAAGGATATGGGCGGCAGTCTCTAAGGCATACCCCCAAAATGAGATTGGTAGCGAAGCTCGACTCATCATGGAACGAACCATATCCAACAAGGTTCGATTACGCCTCTCAGCTACACCATTCAACTGCGGTGTCCTGGGAGGTGTCAATTGTGAGACAATCCCACATTCCCTAAGATAGTCGAGGAACTCTGAACTAAGATACTCACCTCCTCGATCAGATCAAAGCATCTTAATGTTCCTGCCCAAATGGACTTCCTGTTTAAACTCTTTAAACCTCTCAAAAGTCTCTGACTTATGCTTGATTAAGTAGACATATCCATATCTACTGTAATCATCAGTAAAAGTCAAATAATAACGATTAGCATCCCTTGTGGCATGTTTGAAGGGTCCACACACATCCGTGTGTATAAGATCCAACAAACCTTCACCCATCTCACAAGAACCTGTGAAGGGTGACTTTGTCATTTTTCCAAGTAAGCATGATTCGCAACTATCATCTGACTTTAGGTCAAATGACTCCAAGACTCCATCCTTTTGGAGTTGGCCTATGCGTTTCTTGCTTATATGTCCAAGACGACAATGCCATAATGATGCTTTATCCAAGTTATTATTATTAACAGAATCAATACACAATACATTATTTCCTAAGTTATCAACCACAGATACAGTTTCATACACGCCATCACAAGGTAATGCTTTAAAATAAAGAACATTATTAAAGAAAGCATTAATCGAACCAACTTCATTATCAAATGAAAAGGTGAAACCTTGTTTATACAATGCATGAAAGGAAATAATATTTCTTGCCATTTCTGGCGAATAACAACATTTATTCAAATCTAAACTAAACCCACTACTTAGCGATAAAGTATAAACTCCAATCTTGGTGACAGGTAAAGCTTTCCTATTCCCCATGATTAAGTTTATTCTTCCATGCTCCACATTCTCACTTCTTCTTAGTCCCTGCAAATCAGAACATATATGAATACCACAACCGGTATCAAGGACCCAAGAGTTAGAATGGGGTGAGTTATTAGATAAGATAGTGTAAATACCTGCATGGTTGGGTTTAACTTTCCCATCCTTCACATCTTGCTGGTACTTTGGGCAGTTCCGCTTCCAATGTGACTTTTCATGGCAATAGAAGCATTCAGCCTCTTTAGGGTCAGAAGAAGGAGTGACAAAACCTTTCTTGGTTCCACTTGAAGAAGAGCCTTCAAGGGTCCTAGCCTTGGTACCCTTCGAAGAGCTCTTCCTCTTCTTCCCTCTACCTTTCCCGATTGCCAAAACCGGGGCGGAGTTTGGAGTAGGAGTGTTAACAACCGACTTACCCTTAAGACCTGTTTCTGCGGTCTTGAGGAGTCCCTGAAGGTTGTTGAGTGTGACCTCTTCCTTATTCATGTGATATGTCATGCGGAATTGATCATAGCACGATGGTAAGGAGTGCAAAATGATATCTATTGCAAGCTCCTCAGGGAAGTTCACATTAAGCTTCAGCAACCGATCCACATACCTTTGTATTTTCTGCATGTGGCTCGTGACAGATTCCCCGTCCTTCATCATGGTTGTTATGATAGAGCATATGATTTCATACCTCTCTTGTCGTGCACTTTGATGGTATCTTTCCATCAGATCTTGGTGCATTTCAAAAGGGTAGAAGTCCTCATAGGACTTTTGGAGTTCCGCTGTCATGGTGGTCAACATGATGCATGCCACTTTTGTAGCATCCCTTTCATGTGCCCGGAAGTCAGCGATCTCCTGGGGAGTTGCAGTGGTCTCATCAATCTCCTTAAGCTCCTTGTCAAGGACATATTCTTTGTCCTCGTAGCGGGTAATCATCCTGATGTTTCTGATCCATTCATTGAATTTGGATCCATCAAAAGTGACTTTCCCACACAAGTTCATAAGGGTAAAGGAGCCATTAGGATTAGAGCTAGAAGCAGCATTGTTTGAAGACATCTGAAAGAAGAGAACAAGATTAGTTTAGATATTAAGAGAGTCCTTAATAAAACACCCAAATGTAATATTAAGGCTAGGATCCAATCACAATATATTATAACTTAGAAGAGGTATGCCGTAATCCAAGCTATAACATATTTGAAAGGTAGGTGAAGGACGATTCACCAATTTCCACCATGAAAAACGAAATATAAATATTAGGTTTTTAATTGGTTCTTAGAAATTTCTAGATTCTTTTGAGATTCAATGAACTTTTCAAAGGCATGTTTCAATCTCAAGTGTGCCCTCCAAGTTTTGTGACTGGGATACCGAGGATCACAAAACGAGGTGTGAAGTAACCATGCAAATCACTTGGTACACTCAATGTTTATTACTCAATCGATGTGCCGGTTAACCACACGAGCTCCACCGACCTATAATAAACTTTAAGTCACCCTTTACCTACCTTGTTAAGTCCAAGTTAGTGTGCCGGTTAACCACACGAGCTCCACTAACGACTTAAACAAAGTGTAAAGTGTAATTTCATGGATTAGCACCTTATTCACATTTTCTTAAAGTAACTAAGATTGGGAATTTAATAAAAGCATTTAGTTACTTTATAATATTCATCATACTTTTAATGAGAATTTATAAGTCCTTGTCCTACCCGTTCGGCTAACGACCCTCCACCGATCAAGGAAGCGGTGGGTGAGAGTGGACACCCATTAAGTTGCCATTTTATAGGCAACAACCTTATACCCCCCTTATAGACCGGCTTCGTGAATGAGGCGTACTAGCGGTAAGACGACTTGACGTTATACATATATATATTAGTAACTCATAATATTATAAAGTATAAGGGTTGAATTTTAACTTTTAAAATTCTAAGGGTTGGAACTAAAGTTTTAATCAAGACTTTACATGTTCCAAAACTTGAGGGCAAGTTTTGCAAACTTCCAAAACTTTTCATTTCTTATAACTTATGAATTAATTGAGTAATAAAAATGAAGACTCTTCATTTTTATAACTCTTGTGTTCTTTTAATGGCTTTAATAAAAGTGAGACTTTTGGTTTTCCATAACTTGAGGACAAGTTATGGACTCCATTAAAACACATTATGATCATGAATTAAACTACCATGAAGGTTACAAACAATTCCTATGATCATCTAATCTTCATAAGTTCAAGAACATGAATATGAACACTTTCAAGAATCAAAAAAAAATTACGCTTAAAAAAACTTGTAATTTTAATAATTGCCATTGTAAATGGATTAGCATAAACATTACACCATCTAAAACAAGCTTTAAAACATCAAAACAGTTTAGGGTAATGTTTCTAGTCCATTTCCAGCAACAACTGTGCAAACTTTCATACGAGCAGAAAACAGAAAAACGATTTTTTTCAAGCTGTTTGCACACAAAAAAAACAACAAACAAACCTAGGCTCTGATACCACTAGTGGGTTTTGAGCATTCTAACACTTCCTAAGTGTACATGCAACCCTAATAATCTTGAATCTATGTTTGTCTAATAATCATGCAAAGTTGAATTCCAAGGTTATATTCCTATCTAGCATACATGGGGAACATTTTTAACTTGAATGAAAGATAGAATAACTTACCTTGTTGTTGATTATGATCCTTGAAACCTTGTGAGCCTAGCACCCCAAGTGTGATGCCTCAAATGCTTCACACAACACCAAATGCAAAGGAGTAAACTTTGAGAGAATCTTACACTTGCAAAATCGGCTCTAGCCCTCTTGTTTCTTATGTGTGTCCGATTTTGGTGGAGAATGGGTTTCTTATATAGTGTTGACACATCTAGGGTTACACCATATAAACCCTAATGTGTCATGACTCTTCATTTCCATGACCCATGGGTTTGTAACTCCCATGGAGCATCCTATGGGTGGAACCCAACTTGATAATCCATGGAGCCTCTTAGCCCACTATATAAGATATGGAAGATTTACATAATCTACCCATATATTTAATTAGTTATCTTTTGATCACTTAATTAATTCTAAATTAATTCTTGATCAAACTAATTAAATAATATTATTAATATATTAGAACTTATAATATATTAATAAACCATAAGTGTTATTTCTCTCATATTAGTTTATCCAATTGCATGGTGCCATGCAACCCAAATGGACCATGCCGGGTTGGGTCAAGTACATATCAGAAATAGTTATGGACTTAGACACCTTATCCAACAAAACATGCATATAACACATAGATCTACATAGTTTACTTGTATTCTCCCCCAAAAATCATATGAAAATCGAAAACAAGGGGGTATGAACTCACCTTTGCTTTGATGTTTCGGTTTGGAAGAAGAAATGAAGAAGATTTTGGTCCTAGCAAGCTTTCTTGAGTAGATTTCGAACTTAAGAAGTTCTAGGAAGCAAAATCACCAAAAACTTTGCTTAAAAGAGTGATCTAACATGAGAATGGAGTTATAAACTTGGATATGTAAAGACTTACCAAGAAGTGATGATTATCTTGTGAAAACCTTCTTGAAACACAAGCAAATTTCGAGATTCTTTGAAGGTAAGGATGATCTTTGAGAGTGTTTTGAGAGTGTTTGGAAGAGTGTGTGTGTGTGTGTTGCGGCTCTCGGCCGAGAGTAGAAGAGGAGAGGGGAGAGAGAGATGAGGTGACTAGCATGGATACATGGTGGTCCTTGCATGGAGGTATGTTGTATAAAATGGAGGTGGCACCTCCCAAAGTCAACCCCCCCTTAATCTCTTCTTTTCTCTTTTTTTTTGTTTTATACATGGGCCGAGATTTTGGGCTAGGAGGGAAGAGTAGATTGGGCCCATTAACTTTAGCTAGGATACTTGGACCCTAAACATAAGGTTTTTCGGCCCATTGGGCTCTTGGAGGCATTCACGGCCCACATAGAATAAAAGAATGGGCTTATGGCTCACTAAGGTTACATGGATTAATTATGGCCCAATAAGGCCCATTAGGGTTAGAATGAATCATTCTAGACCCAAATGGCCCAAATTGTTTTAGATTTATGAATTGGGTCCAAATAGGATCCAATTAGGGCTTCTAAGTCCAATAAAGTTGACTTGGGTGCTTATTGGTCCATTAGGCCCAATAAGGAACTCCTAGTCCAATATGGACTTAAACCATGGATCTTAGGGCTTCAGACTATTTGATGAATATAATTGATGAATCTAACTGAGCATTGAGTGAGATTTACTTAAAGTATATGTTTTGCAATTGATGAATGGTTACACAGGAATAGAATTTCCTAGCTAAAATGCCAGTTGTGACAAATAGTGAAAGGAAAAATGTTTCCTTTATAATATATTATGATAACATCAAATAGAAAAAAATAGCAACTAGTTATAACAAATTAACAATCCATGTCATCATTTTTTTTTTGATTTAATTTTTTATATTTAAATAAAATAAATTAAAATATGTTATTTAAATAAAACCTACTTTTTTAATTAAATATAACATTTAAAAATCTAAAAAAAAATTACAACAAAAATAAAATAACATTTAAAAACAAAAAAAAAATTACATTTTTCCCCTAATTTATTCATTTATATTTCCATCGTACATAAAATCAGCCAAATCTTCTCGAAGTTGCTTGTGTTTTCGTGCGTCATGAATATCGACGACCCTATGTAAAAATTCTGCTGTCTCGAGTTTAAATTGCATGTGTCTGGGCCCCAAAGTCGAATACTCCACAATATTTTTTTATTTATCTTCAACAACCATGTTATGCATTATGATACATGCATACATAATATCTTGTAGAACGTCTAACTGATATGGTCGTGTCGCATGTTGAACTATGTGCCATTTCGACTTTAGAACTCCAAAAGCACGTTCCACATCCTTACATGCTCATTCTTGTTTTTTCTTGAAAATTTTGTCTCTTGGTTCCACTGGGTGTCGAAATGCCTTCACGAATGTGGAATACGCTAGATATATTCCATCCGTAAGGTAATATCCAAACTTATATTCATTTCCAAACACTGTGAAATGAGCATCCGGTGCCTTTCCTGACAAAATATTGTTGAATATTGATGACTGGTCAAGAACGTTCACATAGTTGTTCAAACCCGCAACCCCGAAAAAAGCTTGCCAAATCCGTAAATATTGGGAAGCAACGGCCTCTAATACCAACAAAGGCGTTCCATGATGACCACTTGCATACTGGCCTTTCCACGCCATGGGACAATTTCTCCATTTCCAGCGTGTGCAATCAATGCTTCCAAGCATAGTCGAAAAACAATGTCTTTCTTCATGCGCCGCATATAGTTGTTGTATATCATTCAACGAATGTTTGCGCACATAAATGTCACCGAAGGTTTCGACAACACCTCTCGCCAATTTATACAAACTTTCTCTTGCAGTTCTCTAAGACATTCTCATATAATCTTCAATCGAATCGGGCGACTCTCCCATTGTCATAAGCTTAATTGCGACAATATATTTCTGTAACCCCATGAATTCTCACTTACCTCTAGCATCATATCTCATTTGGAAAAATTCATACCTAAACGTATATTTAATATGTAAAAAGCTATATTTCAAAGTAACAATTCATTTAATGTAACATCCGGTTTTCCAGGTATATTATTTTCATTATTTAATTTGAGACTCTTGGAGAGACTCGACGAGTTGACGCCTCAACTCGTCGAGTAGGGTCGTGACTTGTGACGTGTATTAATGAATGGACTCGACGAGTCTGTGAGCCGACTCGCCGAGTCAGCACTGTTGAGGGAAACCCTAATTTAGCGGGCTTGTGACCTATATAAAGGAACTTATAGCCTCCCTTTGGCGGCCACACTTCCCTGAGAAACCCTAAACGACCTTGGAGCTCATAGAGTGAGAGAGTAAGAGAGAGAGAGAGAGAGAGAGAGAGAGAGAGCTAACTTTGAGATCTTTGGTGCATTTGTGGAAGGGAGAAGAGAGTTTTCAAGCAAGGAGTAAAGGAGGGGCATTGGATCTGCTAATACTCGTCCAGGAGCTTCTGTTAAAGGTATCAAGTTCGAACCTCTCCTTCTGATTAAGTAGATGACATTTTTGGGAGATTAGGGCTCCTTTTTGTGTATATTTTGGGACTTGAAAGGTTTGGGGTTCATGAGGAAGCTTGAACTCCATATCTGGACTGTAGGAGACACTTAACATCTAAAGGTTCAAGCTTTATTCTGATTTGGTGAAGTCCTTGTGAGAAACACCTTTGTTAAGGCATGATCTTGGCATTTCTTTCCCAAAATGCCATGCATGGACGTAAAGTCTATGACTTTACGTGATATTTGAGCCCTGAGAATGTGGATATGGAGTTTGAGGAAATGTTCCGCCTTAAAATCGTCTGAATGCAAGCTGAGTCTTAATAGACTTGCCGAGTTGATGAGCCGACTTGGCGAATAGCTTAGGGTTTGTCCCAATGCGTTGAATCGCGCTCTAACTTGTCAAGTTAGGGGTTAACTCGACGAGCTGGACCTTCCTGAGGTTACTGAGAAACGATGGGACTCGACGAGTCGCACGAATGCACTCGGCGAGTCTGGTCAATTTTGGACTGTTGACTAGAGTTTGACTTCTGTTGACAGTAAGGTCTGGTCAAATGAGTAGTAAACGTCAGGGAGGGGTAAAATGGTCTTTTACCCATTTAAGGGGCTAAGAGTGTAAAAGAGATCAAAGAATAGTGTAATTGAGTGTGAGGGGAGTATTGATTAGAAATATTATCCATGTGATAGGCGGAGGCTAGATCGAGGATTTCGAGCACGAGATTTTACTAGCTAGCTTACGAGGTGAGTCTTCTCACTATACCTTACCCAAAGTGGTAATTATGTGTGTCCGGAAGGTCTTATGTGTTTATATGTGTTATGAGATATATGTTCTATGTGATATGTATATGTTTGCATGGTTTAGACTGGAAGGTCAACAGGGTTTGGACCGGAAGGTCATCATCCGTAGGACCGGAAGGTCTACCAGAGTTGTGGGACCGGAAGGCCTTACTGAGACACATTGACTGGAAGGTCTCTTATAGCTATAGCCTCAAGTGGCTAATTATATATATGTCGTATTTTGGGGAACTCACTAAGCATGCATGCTTATTGTGTTATGTGATATGTGTTTCAGGTACTTCAGAGTCCGCGGGAAGGCACCGACATGATTGTACACACGTACCTATTTGAGATAGAGTTATCTTGCGGATCCTGGATTTGACATAATGTCTTGAAAACTTTGTTAACTGATACTTGGTGTTTTAAAAATATAATGTGTGTTTCATGAAATTAAAAATGAAAAGTTTGGTTTGAAATTTCGTGTCGTTACAAGTTGGTATTAGAGCCTTGGTTTGAGGGATTCGGATACACCTTCGGGTATGTCTGGAATCAAACTGAGGATTTGAGAAAAAGTTTTCAAAAGGAAACGATTTTTCTAAAATGAGTAAGAGATTTTAAGAAAAAGCGGAGACGAGCAGTGTGTACAATCAGCCAGCGCCCGAACGGTGATTTCCTAAAATACCCTTGTTTTATGTATTATGAGATGATATGAGATATGTTATGCATGCTAGAGATAGGCTAGGTATTTCATGATTCAGGACTAGAGTGGGCTGATTTGTGATGCCTTAGCCTAGGGGTTCTGCTATTTGTGGTTTGCTTGAGTGCGAGTATGTAGCAGAAGAGAACTTGGGGTGAACACAGATGCGGTGTGGAAGGTAGTATTGGGCCCGTACTACTGAAAACACCGGGTCAGTGAGCAGTCCAAGTAAGAATCCTTAGGATGCTAAGGAGCAAGTAGGGGCGAGTGATCGAGTGTGAGTATACTCGAGCGAGTCTTTGATGATTTTATGTTGTGTTTCAGAGACATCATGGTGGGTACGCGCCACAACCCAGGAGGCAGTGGTACCAGTGGTACTAGTGACGAGGAGATTCGCAGGATGATCCACGAGGAGGTGGCTGCAGCCATTCGAGCAGAGATACCGGAGATGTTTGGGTCTATTAATACCACCATGATTGAGACGTTTGATGAGAGATATGTTGCTCTTACCGAGGCGGCTGCTGCTGCAGCCACTGCAGCTGTCGCGGCTTCCAGGCCACAAGGAGGTGACTCGTTCCTGTACCGGGAGTTCATCAACACGAAGCCACCAGAGTTTGATGGGACTCAGGATCTGATTGCTGCGATGAGATGGATCTCTGATATCGAGGGATGTTTCTACACTTGTTCCTGTCCGGAGCATTTGAGGGTACGGTTCGCACTGAACCAACTTCGCTTGGGAGCAAAGGACTGGTGGAAGTTTGTGACAGCTGATTTCACTCCTGCGGAGCTTACTGCAATGACTTGGGAGAGGTTTACCATGATGTTTCGAGACGAGTATGTTCCCCCGGTGGAGAGGGAATGGTTGGCCCAGGAGTTCTTGTCCCTCAAGTAGGGGAATGATTCTGTGACGGTGATTACGAGGATGTTTCATGAGAGGGCGTTGTTTTGCCCTAAGCACGTGTCTACCGAGCATGCACGTATGAGTCGGTACTTGAGCATACTGAGGAGGGATATTCGTGAGTTCGTGGCGAACTCGTCATACCGGATATTTGCTGAGCTCCAGGAAAATGCCCGGAAGAGGGAGATTGAGCTAGAGACTCAGGCCAGGGAAGAGGCGGAGTCTCAGAGGAGGGATAGGCGACCGGCACAATCTCAGCCGGCAGCCAAGCGGGCAAAGCCCGCTGATTCGAGATCTGGAGGCCAGAAGGGCCGCACTTGTGGGAAGTGCGGAAAGGGACATGAGGGGATCTGTCGAGCAGGCGCTTGCTACAAATATGGCAAGGAGGGGAATATAGCCAAGGATTGCCCCAAGGGGTTCATGGTCTGTTTTCACTACAACCAGACTGGCCACCGAAAGGTTGAGTGACCGCAGCTGTTACAGGGATCAACATAGGGATCTGCCCCTGCTACTGCACCAGCTACTGAGAGTTGGCCAGCAAAGGCCAAGGTACCGAGGGCTCGCGGGAGAGCCTTCCAGCTGACAGCGGAGGAGGTCCGCGCATCACCTGATGTTGTGGCTGGTATGTATTCTTTTACTTATTCTATTGTTGAGATACGTTGTGCTTATATTGTGATATGAGTAGGTACTTTTCTTGTGATTAATGTACCTGCTTTAGTGTTATTTAACTCGGGTGCGAATCGATCTTTCATGTCGTTAGCATTTAGCCGTCACATCAGCATCCGATGGGAGGCGTTGAGTAGACCTCTGCGAGTTTCCATAGCCGATGAGCGCACGTGGTTTGCGACTGATGTGATTCGTGGATGTATACTTGAGATTTTCGGTGTTGAGTTCCCAATAGATCTGGTACCGATTGCGATGGGGGATGTCTGTGTTATTGTGGGCATGGACTGGTTGAGTGGATTTGGAGCAGTGATCGACTATGAGCGTCAGTTGGTGACCATACGAGACCCTTGTGGGGGAGTGCTTACAGTATATGGTGAGGGTACCCGATTTGGGTCGGCATTTTGTTCGGCCGCCAGGGCGAGACAGAGTCTACAACAGGGCTGTAGGGGTTTTGTAGTTTATGTGATGGATACACGAGTTGCTGCTGAGAGACTGAGTTTTATTGCTGAGGTTCCGATAGTGAGTGAGTTTCCGGATGTTTTTCCCGAGGAGTTACCGGGTGTGCCTCCCGAGAGGTAGGTGGAGTTTCGGATCGATTTGGTTCCGGAAGCGGCGCCTATTGCCAAGGCCCCGTATCGTCTTTCGCCACCGGAGATGCAGGAGTTATCCTCACAGCTTCAGGAGTTGTTGGGGAAGGGATTCATCCGACCAAGTAGCTCGCCGTGGGGAGCGCCGATCCTTTTTGTCAAGAAAAAGGATGGTTCACACCGGATGTGCATTGATTACCGGGAGTTGAACAAGCTGACGGTCAAGAACCGTTATCCACTTCCGAGGATCGACGACCTGTTCGATCAGTTGCAGGGTGCATCTTGGTTTTCCAAGATCGATTTGAGGTCTGGATATCATCAGATGAGAGTCCGCGAGGAGGATATCCAGAAGACGGCTTGTAGGACTCGTTATGGGCACTACGAGTTCATGGTGATGCCTTTCAGACTCACCAATGCACCGGCAGCGTTCATGGATCTTATGTACTGTGGTGTGTAGGCCCATGTTGGATCCTTCGGTGATTGTGTTCATCGACGATATTTTGGTGTATTCGAGGTCCATAGAGCAGCATGAGGAACATCTGAGAGAGATTCTGGGTATACTGAGATCGGAGAGGCTCTATGCCAAGTTCTCCAAGTGTGATTTATGGTTACGAGAGGTCCAGTTTCTGGGACACCTCCTTAACCAGAATGGTATTTTGGTCGATCCGGCCAAGATTAAGGCAGTTATGAGATGGGAGGTGCCGAGATCCCCCACCAATATCAGGAGTTTTTTAGGACTGGTTGGATACTATCGGAGATTTATCAGAGATTTCTCCAAGATTGTCATCCCTCTCACCAGTTTAACCCGGAAGGGCGTTGCGTTTACTTGGGGTCCCGAGCAGCAGACGTCATTTGAAACCCTTCGCCAGAGATTGTGCGAGGCTCCCGTGTTGGACCTTCCGGAGGGAATGGAGAATTTTGTGGTTTATTGCGATGCATCTATTGTGGGCATGGGTGTGGTACTGATGCAGAGAGGGCACGTGATAGCGTACGCATCGAGGCAGTTGAAGCCTCATGAGACGAGTTATCCCACCCACGATCTATAGTTGGGGGCGGTGGTGTTCGCCCTCAAGATCTGGTGCCACTATTTGTACAGGGTTCGGTGTACCATATACACGAACCACAAGAGCCTGAAGTATCTTATGGATCAGCCCAACCTGAATATGCGTCAAAGGAGGTAGCTGCATGTAGTGAAAGACTATGATTGTGAGATCTTGTATCACCCGGGCAAGGCTAACGTGGTAGCCAACGCCCTGAGCCGCAGATCAGAGAGTGCCCCGATCAGAAATGTGTGTATGAGGATGACAGTGATGAATCCAGTTTTGGATACCATACGAGAGGCCCAGGCGGAGGTCGTGAGGCCGGAGAACCGCAAGAGGGAGCGGGTGATTGGACAGGTATCCGAGTTTGTGATGGATAGCCGAGGACTTATGACCTTCCGAGGGCGGATTTGGGTGCTCTATACAGGCGGAGTTCGGCGTATACTGATGGAGGAGGCACACAAATTGAGATTCTCGATCCATCCCGGGGCCACTAAGATGTATTTGGACCTGAAGAGAGATTACTGGTGGCCCTGTATGAAGAGGGATGTTGCTTGGATAGTTGAGAGGTGCTTGACTTGCCGTCGGGTGAAGGCAGAGCACCAGCGACCACATGGTCCATTGCAGCCTCCGGAGATTCCCCAGTGGAAGTGGGAACAAATTTCGATGGACTTTATCACCAAATTACCGAGGACTGCACGTGGATTCGACGCGATTTTGGTAATTGTGGACCAATTGACGAAAAGTGCTCACTTCCTGGCTATAAGTGAGAGCTCGTCCGTAGAGAGGCTGGCAAAGATTTATGTGAGAGAGGTGGTAGCACGACATGGGTTGCCGATCTCTATTGTGTCAGATCGAGACGTGCGTTTCACTTCCAGGTTTTGGAATAAATTTCATGAGGAATTGGGCATGCGCTTATATTTCAGTACTGCGTATCACCCACAGACAGACGGGCAGAGTGAGCGGATGATCCAGACGCTCGAGGACATGTTACGAGCGTGTGTCATGGACTTCGGAGGAAGTTGGGACACCTACATACCGTTGGCCGAGTTTTCTTACAACAATAGCCACCATTCGAGTATTGGTATGCCTCCCTTTGAGCTTCTTTATGGGAGGAGGTGTCGGACTCCCATTTACTGGGGAGAAGTGGGCCAGAGGGTGATGGGCAGCACAGAGATAGTGCTGAAAACGGCTGAGTAGATTTAGCTAGTCAGGCAGAGATTGCTGACGGCCCAGAGCCGCCAAAAGAGTTATGTGGACAGGCGACGGTCCGAGCTGGAGTTTCAGGTCGGAGATTTCGTCCTCCTGAAGGTGTCCCCATGGAAGGGGGTGATCTGGTTCAGGAAGCGGGGCAAGCTGGGCCCCCGATATATCGGTCCGTTCAGAGTGACCGCCAAAGTGGGTAAGGTAGCATACCAGTTGGAGCTACCCGCAGAGTTGAGTCAATTTCATAACACCTTCCACGTGTCCCAGCTGAGGTAGTGTGTGGCCGACGAGATGGCAGTGGTACCGCTAGAAGACATTCAGGTGGATGCGAGCCTGAATTACATTGAGAGGCCGACCACGATTATAGATCGAAAGGTGAAGGTTCTGAGGAACAAAGAAGTGCCCCTGGTTCAGGTCCAGTGGCAGTATCGGAAGGGATCCGATTTGACTTGAGAGCCGGAGTCAGAGATGCGGGAGCAGCATCCTGAGCTATTTGCGGAGCATGACTTCGAGGGCGAAGTCTGATTCTAGTGGGGGAGAATTGTAACATCCGGTTTTCCAGGTATATTATTTTCATTATTTTTGAGAATCTTGGAGAGACTCGACGAGTTGACGCCTCAACTCGTCGAGTAGGGTCGTGACTTGTAACGTGTATTAATGAATGGACTCGACGAGTCTGTGAGCCGACTCGCCTAGTCAGCACTGTTAGGGAAACCCTAATTTAGCGGGCATGTGGCCTATATAAAGGCACTTATAGCCTCCCTTTGGCGGCCACACTTCCCTGAGAAACCCTAAACGACCTTGGATCACATAGAGTGAGAGAGAGAGAGAGAGAGCTAACTTTGAGATCTTTGGTGCATTTGTGGAAGGGAGAAGAGAGTTTTCAAGCAAGGAGTAAAGGAGGGGCATTGGATCTGCTAATACTCGTCCAGGAGCTTCTATTTAAGGTATCAAGTTCGAACCTTTCCTTCTGATTAAGTAGATGACATTTTTGGGAGATTAGGGCTCCTTTTTGTGTATATTTTGGGACTTGAAAGGTTTGGGGTTCATGAGGAAGCTTGAACTCCAGATCTGGACTGTCGGAGACCCTTACCATCTAAAGGTTCAAGCTTTATTCTGATTTGGTGAAGTCCTTGTGAGAAAAACCTTTGTTAAGGCATGATCTTGGCATTTCTTGCCCAAAATGCCATGCATGGACGTAAAGTCTATGAGTTTACGTGATATTTGAGCCCTGAGAATGTGGATCGGGATTTTGAGGAAATGTTCCACCTTAAAATCGTCTGAATGCAAGCTGAGTCTTAGT
Source organism: Lactuca virosa (assembly GCF_052849685.1). NCBI lineage: Eukaryota > Viridiplantae > Streptophyta > Magnoliopsida > Asterales > Asteraceae > Lactuca > Lactuca virosa. Next base: position 88,772,342 of record NC_136432.1, read on the forward strand.
AGACTCGCCGAGTTGATGAGCCGACTCGGCGAGTAGCTTAGGGTTTGTCCAGATGCGTTGAATCGCGCTCTAACTCGACGAGTTAGGGGTTAACTCGACGAGCTGGACCTTCCTGAGGTTACTGAGAAACGATAGGACTCGACGAGTCGCACGAGTGCACTCGGCGAGTCTGGTAAATTTTGGACTTTTGACTAGAGTTTGACTTCTGTTGTCTGTAAGGTCTGGCAAATGAGTAGTAAAAGTCAGGGAGGGGTAAAATGGTCTTTTACCCATTTAAGGGGCTAAGAGTGTAAGAGAGATCAACGAATAGTGTAATTGAGTGTGAGGGGAGTATTGATTAGAAGTATTATCCATGTGATAGGCGAAGGCTAGATCGAGGATTTCGAGCACGAGATTTTTACCAGCTAGCTTACAAAGTGAGTCTTCTCACTATACCTTACCCCGAGTGGTAATTATGTGTGACCGGAAGGTCTTATGTGTTTATAAGTGTTATGAGATATATGTTCTATGTGATATGTATATGTTTGAATGGTTTGGACCGGAAGGTCAACAGGGTTTGGACCGGAAGGTCATCATTGGTAGGACCGGAAGGTCTACCAGAGTTGTGGGACCGGAAGGCCCCACTGAGACACATTGACCGTAAGGTTTCTTATAGCTATAGCCTCAAGTGGCTAATTATATGTATATGGTATTTTGGGGAACTCACTAAGCATGTGTGCTTACTGTGTTATGTGATATGTGTTTCAGGTACTTCAGAGGACCGCGGGAAGGCACCGGCATGATTGTACACACACACACAGACATTTGAGATAGAGTTATCTTGTGGATCCTGGATTTGACATAATGTTTTGAAAACTTTGTTAACTGATACTTGGTGTTTTAAAAATATAATGTGTGTTTCATGAAATTAAAAATGAAAAGTTTGGTTTAAAATTTCGTGTCGTTACATTTAAACTAAGTAAAAGCTATTTTGAAAGAAACAACACCTGCTTTCCAACGTGTTGGCTATCCGAACAAAAACATTTTTCCGCAAACGAAACCTTCTTTTGAAATCGTGTCGCCGGTATACATAGTCATCTGCAAAATAATTATGAACTAGACGTATGTGCCCTTCTTCGTGATCTTTGTTTAACGTCGCACGTCTGGTTAATAGATGAGCTGGATTTGATTGTAATAGCACGTTCGTGCAATACTCGTACATCATAAATACGAACATATCATCGTCATCACTATCATCGAACGGGATTTATTTTTCTTTTGTGGAATGTATTGAAAGCATATGAAATAAAGAGAAAAGTGGTGATTAAATTTATAGATAATAGTATGAATTTATAGGTAAAGATATTTTTTAAATGTTTGAAACATCCCAAAAATGCGGTCGAAAAATTTCATTTTTAAATTATTAATAAAACCATAAATATCATCATCATAATATAATATCATAAAACATGTATCTCAAAATATCGTAATATCTGTCAACATATCAAAATCTCACATCAAATATCAAAGTAAATCTCCTAGGCTAGAAAACTGTGGTGTATGTCATGCGATCATCCCAAGCCCTTCCTTTTGCTAGCTGAAGTACCCGGCATCAGACCACGTCTGGCATTAGGCTCACCCCGGCATCGGGCTTACCCTGGTACATGCACATCATATCATATATCATAAACACATAACATAAGCATATAACATACATCGGGCTTACCCCGACATCAGACCGAGGCGCGGAACACATAACAGATAACATATAAACTAACATGCATCGGTCTTGCCCCGACATCGGGCTTACCCCGGAACACATAACACATAACAGATACACTAACATACATCGGGCTTGCCCAGGAACACATAACACATAACATGCATGAATCACAAAGACATCAAGCATACATATACTCTCCTCGGGACCGCCCCGGCATCAGACCGTAGTCCGGAACTACTAACAACTAAACGGGCCAACATTGTGGCCTTAGACCCATTCCTACTGGAGGAAAACTCACCTCTCAAACTGGATGCTGAACTCGGGCGTGAGGAATCTCTGATGGCTGCTCCCACGACTCCCCGGCTAACTCTATACAACAATACTTAGTCAGACAAATTGAGAATCCTTCTAAGGGTAAAATGACCATTTTACCCCTACTCTGATTTAGACCATAACCAAGGCCCAATTCCATCTAATCTTTCTAAGTCCACTAATGGCCCATTAAAGGCCCACTAATGGCCCAATTTTCTAAATTGTGCCCAACTTCTCAAATGGGCCTTCCCTAAGCCCAACCATGTCCTTAGTCCAAAATTTGACTTCTGATGGCCCACTAAGGCCGAATAGATGATAAGTCCAATAGTTGGCCCAAACCGAGGCCCAAAATATGAAAAACCCAACTCTGATGAGTACGCGTCGCGTACTCCTCTATACGCAGCGCGTACCTGCTGTGTGGCTTGTACGCTGCGCGTACTGGCTGGTACGCCCGGCGTACTACCCTGTTAAGCCACTTTTCCCATTAAGCACTTAATACTCTACTCTAGAGGCTACAATCACAGATCCAATTCCTCTTCAACGTCTTAATCCATAAAGTTGGTTACTTGGTGGCTTGCAACTCACAAAATGAAACCAACTTGGAAAATAGCAATAAACTTCCATGGAAATGAGTAGATCTCATGCATGGTCACAAATGGACCTTAAAGATTGAAACTTTACTGCTTAAGGAACTCATATGTCACTAAGGGTGGCAACCCTAGACCTAGAAACGAGTGTGAGTCATAAAGTTCCATTTTTGGGACTAAAATGATCCAAAACATATCTACTCTAGATCTAAGCATACACGAAGAAAGTTGGCAGCTTTATACCTCCTTTGAGTGCCAAAAGATGAGATAATCCCAGATCCTTGAGCTCAAGATACTCAAGTTCTTCTTCTCCAACTTCTCTTCTCTTCTTCCAAGCTCTTCTTCACCAAACTAAGCTCAACTGACGGTCGTTACAATGTTACCATTTTTCAACGGTCAAAATGGAGAAAAAAAAGCATGTTATCAATCGTTACGACATCAATGAAAAGCACGTTATCCACCATCACCTCACAAAAACGAAGTTGGGTGTTGCCCACACCGGTCGCTCTAAAAGAATGTGAAGAGTATACTACGGGTTGTGTATATTACGGTCTGAGGTGTATAGAGTGTGTGACGGCCGACTCTACACAAATCTCCTTATTCTAATGAATGAATAGGTTTATTCTCCTATTGACAAATGTAATACTATTAAAACTCCTCATTAATATTATATGTCACCTATCATACCACTTGTCAACCTATTAATTATCAATTTCAAAATTTAAATTTCTCACTATAATTACATTAAATTAATAATTGATTCAACATTCTAAATTTTAAATTTTAAATTCTTTCACTCTAATTATATTAAATTAATAACATTAGAATAAAAAATAAAATAAAATTAATACAGACCATAAGGTGATATAACTTCATGTATTTATTTAAATTAACGATTTTAATTTTATATAACTAGAAAAATATTTCTTAAGTAATAATTTATTTAAAATAATTGATTAATAATTTTAATTTTTTAATATAAAAGTTTAATTATTTTTATAACGTTATATATTATACATGCAAAATGTAGTTGATTTAGTCGATCAAAATAGTGGAGCAGAAATGCTTTGCTTGTTTACTTTTGATTTAATCCACATGGGTTTGGTTCGGTCCTTATTTTCTTATTTTTATTACTTTTTCTTTGTAACTAAAAATTGTATTTAGGGAGCATATTTTTATTCAGTACCTAGGCTTCCAAAATCAATGGCTCGTCGCTATACAATCATTTGCAAAATATTTTTATGTATAATTGTATCACTATTCATGCAATTTATTTTAACCATAAATATATTATAGAACTAGAATTGCTAGGAACAAAATTACAAACATGAAATGGAACTGGTTGGATTGTGAAGCACACCCAACTAATTTTTAGTTTTCCGTTTCTATTAAAGATTCAAAAATGTGGTTGAAAAAAAAATATAAAAATGTCGATTTTACCATCCGATGAATTTTTTGTTTGTTTATGCCGCAAACTTGTTTTTTTTTTCTTTTTTGCCGGTTTTGCCATTTTTACCTGTAATTGTAATAGCAACAGGTTTACAAGTTACCATGAAATATTATATGCAAAAAGCCCTTAAGTTTACACATATTTAGCAAAAAAACCCTTAAGATTATAAACATATAAAATATAGATACATATTCAAATTTTGATAATACTAAATAGTTTTTAAAAATTTTAATATCAAAAATTTATATCAAACCAATATAAAATTTACCATACTTATGTTAGTAGGTGTCATACCACACTTACTATACTTTTTGCATTGTCATGTCATTTTTCACCTTACCCTATAAAACTGGTGGGTGTCATATCATATCTTACCACACTTTTATTTAATTATATATATATATATATATATATATATATATATATATATATATATATATATATATATAAACAATATATTAATATTATACTCTATTTGTAGGGAATTAAAAACCATTAATTTTGATATATATTTTTTTATAAATTTTTAACACACGTGTATATATATATATATATATATATATATATATATATATATATATATATATATATATATGATTTAATAATAGTTATATAACAAAGAAAAAGAAAAAAGGTGCGGCAAAACTCCCACTCGCATATCGCATACCACACTTTTTTGGAGGACATCGGTGCGGCGTTTACCGCATGCCACATCTTACCGTGCTATGCGGGAAGAGGTGCACCGACCGATCTTATATTATGAAAACAACCGAAACATATTTTTACCTTTAAATACGGTAAATTTTATATTGGTTCGATATAATCTTTGATATTTAAACTTTAAAAAATTATTTAGTTTATCAAATTTTGAATATATTCCTTAGTTAATACTTGAAACTTTTAAAACAAAATTAAAAAATATATGTCAGCTAATAATTAACTATACTAAAATAGTTAAACATATGAATTATGATAATAATTAAATTCAACTCATTTTCTGTAAAAAGGAAAATAAATATATGTTTAAAATGTTTGTGTTTCATAAATAATAATGTATCATATTTTTTATAAAAATAAATATATATTTATATAATAACTTAGACAAATGTATTTATATTTTATATGTTTAAAAGGTTTATGTTTGTGTTTCAAAAATAGTAACTTATACAACTTTATTTATTTTTATAAAAAATATGATATATTTTTTTTTTTTTTTCTGAAACACAAACCTTTTAAACATATAAAATAAATTTATTTTCCTTTAAAAAAATAATTGCATGGAAATAATGCCACCACATAGTGATTTTGATCACCTCAAAAACTGTTTTACGAGCCATGAATATATACAACGAATCCTAAAAAACCATGTAAATCACAGATAAGAATATGATGAATAAGCCTATATCGCACCAACGACTAATCTTGAGAAGAATTTAGGAAGTCACTTAAACCTTGATGAACACATGTTGAATATCTTTCTGTAGAGTTGTTACAAATCGGGCATAAGGAACAAAAAATGTCAATACCACAGCTAGATATGTTTTTTTTGTTAGGAAAGCGGTTCAAAACAGCTCTCTATCGAAATATATTAACCTTACTACGGAGGATTTTATTCCATTTGGTCTTTATAGAAAGCGATGTCACTTCGTGTTCATCGATACAAATTCGAAAATCCTTAATAACATATTTCAAACAATGATTAAGATTTATAATCTTCGGGGCTTTTTTGCAAAGTATTTGTAAACTTAAGGGCTTTTTTGCAAATAATGTAACACCCCAAAAATTCAAGCCAATTTAAAACTTTTTAAAACGTTTAAAACCATTAAGTCGTTACAGTTTACTCTCAAAATAATTTAAACATCAGAGTATCCCAAGAATCAATCATGAAAATGTAAGGAGGTGCACGATCACGCCTTCGCCTTCCCACGATCATCAGAATACCTGAAACAATAATCGATAAATGTAAGCTCGAAGACTTAGTGAGTTACCCCCAAAATACCAACCCATACTAACCAGAACAAATATCATATCAATACAAATACAGAACATCATGCATAATGAGCCTTCAGTCTGACTGGACCGCCTCGCAGGTCTTCAGTCTATCTGGACCGCTCTCCGAGCCTTCGGCACGTCTGGACCGCCTCGTAGGGCCTTCAACCTATCCGGACCGCTCGCCGGGCCTTCGGTCTGAATATCATACCCTCTTGGGTCTGTAGTCTATCCGGACCCCTGGGTATGTTGGCCTTCAGCACAAAGCAGGACCGCCTCAACCCAAACCCCCAATCAAACAAACATGTGCACATACATATCATACACTAGCATATATAACAGTCAACCGATCTAACAGATCAAATAGCATAGCATCATCCTATGCCCAGGATACTGACCTAACCAGGTCACTAACATATGTACAGATAATCATACGGATCTAACAGATCACATAGCATAGCAACATCCTATAACCAGGATACCGTCCTAACCAGGTCACTAACATATATATACAGATAACCATACGGATCTAACAGATCACATAGCATAACATCATCCTAAAACCAGGATACAATCATAAAGGGCCGGCCTTGGTGCTGTAGACCCTGTTGATATAGTGAGGAGAACTCACCTGACACTGCTGAAGTCTCGCAGGTACGCTCCATCTGCTGTTTGACAGATTCCCGAACTGTCAACATCAAACAATACCCAATTAATAATTGGGTTCCAAGCTCAAAGTCCATCTCACACTCCAAAAGCCCAAAAGTCAAGTAATGGGCCAAGGCCCGACATATGGCCCAATCTTCCAAATTGGGCCCAAGTCCTAACATGGGCCTTATCCTAAAGCCCATCTAATTAGTTTGGTCCATTAACTTGTTCTTGGATGGTCCATCAATAGTCTAACCACCAAAACCCTATAGGAAGGCCCAACTCAAGGCCCAAGTGAAATTAGGGTTTCACATAAAATGACAACTAGGGTTAAGTGTTTCTCACTTAACCCATTAATGACTTAATCCATTAAGTCTCTCACTTTACTAAATAAGTCATATGGTGTGATTGGGCTTAATACACAATTCCATTCCAATGGCCCAAATGTGGGTCCCGATAAGTCCAAGCCCATAATCCCAAAATTAGGGTTTTTCACATGAAATGATGATTAGATTAAGTGTTTCTTACGTAACCCATTAAGGACTTAATCCAATAAGTCTAATATTCACTTAGGTTAATTTGCCAATGATTATTATTTAATATTTCAAGTTATTAAATAATTCCCGTGTGTGTCCGATCAATTCCTAAAATTAGGGTTTCATGGCATTAGGGTTTTCCAAACCCTAATTAGGGTTTCCAACCCAATACTAGCCCATTAATCAAATGGTTGGGCTTTTAGGTCACTTTGGGCCTCATTGGGCCCATTAGGGTTTTATGCATGCCAAACGAATCAACACAACAAGGCAAAGCACACCGCCACCTTACACGGCGGCCGGTGGCGGCAGCCACCACCTCACGGTGGTGGTTTTGACTTTTTTTTCCATTATTCCATTTGTACAATTTACAGTACCATCCAAAAACACACACACTAATACACACCCACCTACGGTGGTGCATGGCGGCATCAGGGTTTTCCTCGAATCTCCTGCCAAGGAAGGATCTCACAGCCCTTTACACGTGAAACACACGCACACAAACACTCCTCCGCTTGCGAGATAAGCTCGGCCACCCACCTGGTGGCATGTAATGATGGCAGCAACAGCCCAAATGGCCACAACCATGACTACCGGCGGCGGCGGATAGCCACAACGAAACCCAACAACAGCACGCTCGACCTGCCCTTCATACGACCACAGCTCCGGTTCAACCTCTCGTCTACGGTCTCCGACGTCCCACAGGGAGCTCCTTGTTGCCCACAACATCCGGCTGCGGCGACAGAGGACTGAAGAGGGTGACAGCAGCAGCAACGACTAACGGAAATAGGAGAAGAAAGATGGTGGCAAGCGGTGCTCACGGTGTCCTCTTAATTTCGCCGGAAGGAAAACAGCCGCAGAATTGGAGATGGCGGCAACCGGAGCACCACAGAAAACAGCCACTCGAGCTGTGATGGCGACGGGCACGGCTGGGGCGTATCTTCGCTGAAACAGAAGGAGAATGGCAACCGGGAGTGACAACAGCAGCAACCCCGTCGACGACCTTGGTTGAACGAAACTTGGGTGGTGGCGGCTGGAAGCACATCAGGAAGGTGGCGGCTGCGAGAATTAGGTTTAGGGTTAAGGGGGGATTGCATGCGGTTAAAGAATATATATATATATATATATATATATATATATATATATATATATATATATATATATATATCTATATATATATATATCTATATATATATATATATATATATATATATATATATATATATATATATATATATATATATGGGGCTAATAGGGTGAGGGTTTAAGTCCCGCTCCATACAACTTATACACATTTTACATATCTGGCCCCTCCCCATGAAATCTTTTTCAAATTAAGGGTACAATTTACAAAACAGCCCCCAACATCCAAAATTTATAACAATTCAAGCCCCAAAGGTTACCATATAGCCCCTCCATGACAATTTCTTTTCAACTTAGGTAAATAATTTACCCATTTAACCCCATCCATCCAAAATCCTTTCATATTAAATCCGAATGATACCAAACACCCCTTGACTTATGAAAATCTTTACGAATTAAGTCCCAAAATTACACTTTAACCCCTAGAGATATAAATCTTTTCATTTGGCTTCTCGAACCAACTCCCAAATAATTATTATTTGGTTTTGGACATAATAATATAAAATCATAATAAAATTACTTCTCGGGGTTTCGGGTTTATCATTAATTATCCCATTTTAAACAGGATGTTACAAATAATATTTCATGGTAACCTGAAAACCTGCTATTACAGGTAAAAAAGGGAAAAATCGACAAAAAAAAATGACAAGTTTGCGGCATAAACGAACAAAAAATCCGTCAGAGATTAAAACCGACAATTTCTGCCAAACTTAAGGCTTTTTATGACATTATCTCCTTTTTTAATACAAATTTTGGTGGCGTTAACTTTCTAGTGGCATGACATTGACTTTTTGCACATCAGCAGTTCAAAAAAAGTGGTAAGCGAAAGGGGTTGAGGGTGGTAAATGAATGAGATTGAATGATTGGTAATAAGATATCACACCCCCAAACTGGAACGACGGAAACGTTCGGGGGTGGAGGACGTCATGTACAGTATCACAACAATTGCATCAATCAAAGTAAACACAACCATTACATTGAATAAGTAAAATATTTACATATGTTTGATACATCGTTTGTATACATCAAAAGTATATAACCAAAAGTATAAAAGACGTATCACTATATCCTCCGTCTTCTCGAAAGCCTGTGGAAGTACCTGTCTACTGATTTCCTGAGAATACAAGCGGTTTTGAAAGAGTATCAGCATTTAAGCTGGTGAGTTCATAAGTATGCTTTTAAAATGGAAACATGATTGGGAATCTGTAAAATGTTTACATGTTCTCAAGAAAATCCAATATTCTCTTTAGTTTCAAAAAGTAGTCTTAAACCCTAAGACCGAAGTGTATGTTCGTTACTATGTTCTATAATTGTGTATGAAAGTGTTGGCTTATAAGCCTAGATACCACCAGTGGTATATTATAGTATTGTTTTGCATGAAAACTATGGTATGAAATCCCTGGCTATCACCCGTAATGCATAGTATGTTCTTTTATAAAAACCCTGGAACCCTCCAGTATGTATAGTAGTTCTATTATTTTAAAATAAAACTAATTGAAGTTGTTACCATTCATACATTAATCGTATTATTTAGTACCAAATTTATGAGTTGTTATAACCATACTTGAGCATTGGATTGCCTGAACGACGTTCTTCAGGCGTCAGAATCGAAATGACTTTGTCACCCAGGCCTGCCGGCCCAACTGTAGCTAACACTTGCGGTGCGGGATTGTCATTCCCGTATAGATCTATACACAAACTCACGTTCTCCCTTCGAGAGACTCTGGTTATAATCTCAGGGCTTTTGTAAGTACTTAGGTAAGTACGCGAAGATGCTCACTCATAAAATGCTATACAAACGATTAAGCGTAGAGTAAAATGAATCCTTGGAATTTAAATGACTGTTTGTATGACCCCTAAACTATACCCTATATAGTTTATATGTTTATTTGAATTGAATCTATGTTTCTTGCATTGATAATGTATTTGTTCCATAAACTATACCTATTATAGTTTATATGTTTTTTAAATGCATTCAATTCGTGTATTATTCTGAAAACTTTACAATTTTGGTGGTATGTTGAAAACTTCTCTTATGCTCAGCATATTACAAAAGGGATAAAATATCTAAGTGTTTTATAAAATGAAATGATCTTTAGATCGTATCAATTACATAAGTTTTAATCCTGTTTAAATCCTTTATATAAAATCACAAAATTTCTTTGTGTCTTGCTGGTATTCTCCCCCTGAAAACATTTAAAAACATTAAAAGTGTAGGGGTATGAACTCACCGTTGATTGTGTGTGTGGCGACAACGAGACTAGAAATGAGGACCCTCAAGTTGAGGTACGTGGCATTTAACGGGATCCTAATAATAATTAAACACATATTTGCATTTAAATCAGAGAATTCATTAGATAAAGTGTTAGAAAACACTTTCTTTTGGTTAAAAAAAGTTACCGAGACTCGATCGACGATGAAAAAGTGGATTTACAGCCAAGATTCCGATTGGGGCTAATTGCGGCCGTGAAAGGTTTTGGGCCGTGAACTGATTTCGGCCATGAACTGTTTTCTGCCCTTGAAGGGTTTACGGTCTTTGAATGGTTTGCGGCCCGTTCTTGGTGTTCTTGGTGAAATATGAAGATTTGAAGGTTTCACGTCCGTGAACTCAAGAATGAAGAATGTGCGATTTGATGAAATGGTGAATGTTTGATGCTCCAAAACATGTTCCAAGGTGGATTGGATGATTTTCGGAGGTTAGATGAGAGAAATTTTGAGTTTTCGGTTGGTGGGTTTAGAGAGAGAAAGTAGTGTTTTCGGCCAGCAGTGAAGAAATGAGGGTAAACACACACACACACACACACACACACACATATATATATATATATATATATATATATATATATATATATATAGTTCGGGTTTACGTTTGAGGTGGGGTCCCCAGGCCGTGAACGGTTTATGGCCGTAAACATGTTTGCGGCCGTAAACACTGGGATGAACGAGACTTGGCTGACTTTCGAAGAAAAACTTGATTTTTCGCACGATTTTAGTCCCGATAGTTGTATAAATTTAATTTATATAATCTAAGTTGTTTTCAACCCTTACGAGCTTGACAAAATTTACAAAATAAATAAAATTCAAAATTTTTATTTAACGGAATTTGACTTTCGTTGACTGAAAAAGGTTCGGGTTGTCACATCACCCCCCTGATAGAGGGAATTTCGTACCGAAATTCTAAAACGAATACAGCTATGGGCTAGGGAAAGAGATGCATATATTTCTGTTGCATCTGATCTTCGTGCTCCCAAGTAAATTCAGGTCCCCGCTTGGCATTCCAGCGCACCTTCACTATCGGGATGCGACTTTGTTTCGTTCGCTTGAATACCCTATCCATGATTTCGACTGGCTCTTCCACGAAGTCAAGACTCTCATTTACCTCGATTTCATCGAGTGGAATCACGAGAGTCTCGTCGGATAGACACTTTTTAAGATTAGACACGTGGAAGACGGGATGGATGTTGCTAAGTTCTTGTAGTAAACAGAGTTTGTAAGCTACGAGGTCGATCCTAGCGAGGATCTCGAATGGCCCAATGTATCTTGGATTCAGCTTTCCGCGCTTTCCGAAGCGTACCATGCCCTTCCAGGGTGAGACCTTTAGCAGAACGCGGTCACCAACCTGAAATTCCAAGGGTTTTTGTCTTTTGTCGGCATAGCTCTTTTGTCTATCTCTCGAGGCTTTTAGTCATTCTCGGATTTGTACGATCTTTTCTATGGTTTCTCGGATGATTTCTGGGCCAGTGAGAGTGCTATAAGGGACTTGACCTCTAGCTAGATGCGTGTCACCCACCTCAGCCCAACACAGAGGAGATCTGCACTTACGGCCATAGATGGCTTCGAATGGAGCAGCTCTGCTGCTAGTGTGATAGTTGTTGCTGTAAGAGAACTCGATCAATGGCAAATGGGTATCCCACGACTTACCAAAGTCGATAACGCACGATCTCAGCATGCCATCTAGAGTTTGAGTGGTTCTCTCACTCTGCCCGTCGGTCTGTGGATGGTAAGTTGTGCTCATGTCCAGCTTAGTTCCAAGAGCCTTCTGCAGTGACTGCCAAAATCTCGAGGTGAATCTGCTATCTCGATCATAGATAATGGACACAGGCACACCATGAAGTCGAACTATCTCCTGGATGTAGATTCGGGTCAGTCTCTCCATCTTTTATGTTTCTTTGATTGGCAGGAAGTGGGCAGACTTGGTCAATCTGTCGACGATTACCCAGATAGTGTCATGGCCACTCGGGGTCTTGGGAAATTTGGTAATGAAGTCCATAGTAATTCGTTCCCACTTCCACTCAGGTATTTCTGGCTGTTGAAGTAGACCTGAGGGCTTTTGATATTCCACCTTCAGCTTGGCGCAAGTCAGACACTTGCCCACGAAAGTAGCAATTTCTGTTTTCATGTTTGGCCACCAATAGAGCTTTTTGAGATCCAGATACATCTTATCCAAACCTGGGTGAACAAAGTATCTAGTCTGGTGAGCTTCGTTGATGACAACCTCCCTATAACCACCATACTTTAGGGTCCACATCCGGTTCATGAAATAATAAATTCCGTCTCCCTTGATTTCTAAGTTCTTTTGCATTCCCCTCAAGGCTTCGTCCAACATGTTCTCTGGTTTCAAGGCTTCCAGCTGAGCCTCTCTATGATTTGTGCGGACATATAGGAATGGATAGTCATTGTGAGTGCCTTCACCCTGCGACCTGAGTACTTCTTCTGGCTGAGGGCATCTGCTACCAAATTGGCCTTGTCGGGATGATAGCGTATTTCGCACTCATAATCGTTGAGTAGCTCTACCCATCGCCGTTATCTCAGGTTTAACTCCTTCTGGTAAAAAATGTTTTGAAGGCTTTTATGGTCGGTGAAAAACGTACACTTGGTTCCGTAGAGATAATGTCTCCAAATCTTTAATGCGAAGACCACTGCTCCCAACTCCAGATCATGAGTTGTATAATTGACTCCGTGTGCTTTCAGCTGTCTAGAGGCATAAACAATAACCTTTCCTCACTGCATAAGCACACAGCCTAGCCCCTGATTTGATGCGTCGCAATAAACTACGAAATCTTCTGTCCCTTCAGGAAGAGACAAGATAGGTGTGCTGCACAACGCTTGCTTCAGAGTCTGGAATGCAGTGTCTTGTTGTTTTCCCCAACTAAAGGTTACACCTTTCTGAGTCAGGGCGGTAAGAGGCTTAGCAATCCTAGAGAAGTTTTGGATGAGCTTGCGATAGTAGCCAACAAGACCCAAGAATTGACAGATTTCTGTGGGCGTCTTCGGTGCTGACCAATTCTCGATTGCCTTTATTTTGGAGGGGTCCACGTGTATGCCTTCTCCACTAACTACGTGACCCAAGAAAGCTACCTTCCTAATCCAAAACTTGCACTTAGAGAATTTCGTGTAAAGCTTTTCTGCTGTCAGTGTTTCTAGGACTTGTCTTAAGTGCTCTCTATGCTCTTCCTCGCTTCGTGAATAGATAAGTATGTCGTCTATGAATACTATCACAAACTTTTCTAGGAATGGATGACACACCCTATTCATCAGGTCCATGAATACAACGGGTGCGTTGGTTAGACTGAAGGACATCACTACAAACTCGTAGTGACCATATCGAGTTCGGAAATATGTTTTCGGAACATCACTCTCCAGGACTCGTAGCTGATGGTACCCTATTCTCAGGTCTATCTTTGAAAAGTAGCTCGCTCCCTGAAGTTGATCAAAAAGGTCGTTTATTCTGGGAAGAGGATAGCGGTTCTTGATAGTAAGTTTGTTGAGCTCGCGATAATCTATGCACATCCGTAAAGATCTGTCCTTTTTCTTAACGAACAAGACCGGTGCTCCGCAGGGTGAGAAGCTCGGTCTAATGAATCCCTTGTTGAGCAGTTCATTAAGTTCACTGGATAATTCCTGAATTTCTGCTGGAGTTAGACGGTAAGGGGATTTGGCTACGGGGGTAGCTCCGGGAATTAAGTCGATTCGGAACTCGACTTGGCGTTCGGGAGGAAGTCTGGGAAAATCCTCGGCGAAGCTATCGGGAAAGTTACAGACTTCGGGGATGATCTCGAGGTCTTTGACTTCTTGTTTTTTGTTAATGACATGGTCTAAGAATGCATAACACTCTTTTCGAAGGTATTTTTAGGCGTTGATGCACGAAATGATACGAAGGTTCGTGCTGGGTTTATCGCCATAGATAACGAGGGCTTCACCAGATGGCAGATTGAGATGAATATCTTTTTCTATAACAGAGAATATCAGCACATTTGGGGCTCAACCAATCCATGCCGATGATGACATCAAAGCTTTTTATGGAAATCAACATATGGTCGATTGGAAAGGAATAATCGTTCAGAGGGAGGGTGCATCCTACGAATACGTCGTTAGTACTCTATTTCTTTCCGTTAGCCATATCGACTGTGAATGTTTCAGTTAAAGGTTGGGATTTGTGCTTGAGTAAGTGCTTAAATTCATGACTGCCAAAACTTCTCTCCGCACCACTATCAAAGAGAATACATGCATAAGAGTTGTCGAGGAGGATCGTACCCGTGACTACGGTGGGATCAACAACTGCCTCCTCCTGACCCATTGCTAGCACCTTCCCTGTATTGCAAGCAATTGTTGCTTTGGGGAAATTCCTCTTGAAGTGCCTGGTTTCTCCACAACGATAGCAGGCTTGGATTACTCCAGCTCCAGAGGCCTGACTGGTTGGTTGGACTGGTGTTTTGCAGAAACGAGTTGTGTGCCCCTTTCTGCCACATTTATCGCATTGCATTTCTCTACAAACTCCCAAGTGATCGAAGTTGCATTTGTTACACAAGGGCTGGTTTCTAGCATAACGACTGGGAGTTGTTGGAGTAGTGGGAACATCAGCAGGAACGGTAGCAGCGTGGATTGCCACTGTCTGTTACTTTTTGGAGGGCTCCTGCGAAGACTGGCCCTTTCGCTTATTCTAAAACTTTTTTTTCCACCCCTCTCCTTGGGTGTATCAGGAACGGCTGCTACGGGTTCATGATTATCCTCGTGATCGATCAGAGTCTGCTCCAGACACTTGGCACTATCAAATGTGAGAGGTTTAGTAGCCAAGACGTTCCCTTGAGTTGGGGGTGTCAATCCCCATATGTACCTCTCAATTTTCTTTCTTTCCGGGGTGACCATCCCGGGACACAAAAGAGTCAGGTCGCTGAACCTAACAGTGTACGCAGCAATGTCGGAACCCTTCATCTTCAGGTTCCAGATCTCGTGCTCCAGTTTTTGCATCTCGCCCCGTGGGTAGTACTCTGCAAGCATTAGTTCTTTCAAATTCTCAGAACCCATGGCATTGGCTACTGGCAGAGTTACGAATTTGAATCGACTATTCCACCAAGTCAGTGCTCTATCGGTGAAGGTGCAGACATCAAACTTCATATTGCTTGCCTCGGAGCAAGCACAGATCTCGAAAATTGATTCGATCTTCTCGAACCAACGAGTTAGGGCAATGAAACCTCCATTGCTGTCAAAGTATTTGGGCTTCGCGTTCATAAAATCTTTGTAGGAACACTCCCTCAGGTGTCCCTGGCCACCATAAAGATTGAGGGGATGGGTACCACTACCGGACCCGCTAGTGCCACCAAAATTGATCTACGACATGGCGGCAGCCACAACGGCTGTAACCGCTGCCTGGAACATAACAGGATTGAACTGAGGAGGTGGCGGTGGAGGAGGATCATTGTTCTTTCGGTTGGACTTCTTCTTCGGAGGCATCTTTCTCTAAAAGGATTCATGAGAAAAACGAAGATAAGACCTCTATAATGGTCAGAAGTCAGGTGATATAGAACAAGATATATCTCAACTTGATAAATAAAGTGTTCTATTAAGCGATTTTACAGAAGGAGTCTACTAATACAAGTAAACGATCGCTAGAAAGATAAATAGCAACACTTGGAATGAAATGTCTATAATGTTTTTGGCTCTAAACAAAATACTCCTATAGTATTTTAGGTTGTGCGTTCGGTTCTATTGATCTCTTTTGTATGGAGTTTGGTAAGTTTTAGACTTGCTGCAACACCACCATCACTCCCAAACACATGTTGGTCGTATCTCAAATAAATATAGTTGATCAGGCTATATTTATTCCAGATATGATTACATAACTGCCCAGGTTTAACAGCAGTGTCCAACATCTAAATACTTTTGTTTTGTTCTTCTTGTGATACTGGTTCTGGTATGTATGTATACTTGTATACTTCTTATAAAGTACTTATATTTTTAAAAGTATACTTTTAGTTCAGAGCGCTTCGGCCCCTTAGCGTTTATAGTTGTATATCATGTAAGGTTCGATATACTTAGTTCACTATAAACAATGCTTTGATACCAATCTGTTACACCCTCAAACCGGAACGGCGGAAACGTTCGGGGGTGGAGGACGTCATGTATAGTATCACAACAATTGCATCATAGTAATCAAAGTAAACACAACCATTACATTGAATAAGTAAAATATTTACATCTGTTTGATACATAGTTTGTATAGAGCAAAAGTATATAACCAAAAGTATAAAAGATGAATCACTATATGCTCCGTCTTCTCAAAATCCTTTGGAAGTACCTGTCTACTGATTTCCTGAGAATACAAGCGGTTTTGAAAGAGTATCAGCATTTAAGCTGGTGAGTTCATAAGTATGCTTTTAAAATGGAAACCTGATTGTGAATCTGTAAAATGTTTACATGTTCTCAAGAAAATCCAATATTCTCTTTAGTTTCGAAAAGTAGTCTTTGTTGGATTAGTGTCTAAGTACATAACTATATTTGGTATGTACTTGACCCGATTGGCATGGTCCATTTGGGTTGCATGGCATCATGCATTTGGATAGACTAAAATAAGAGAAATAACACTTAAGGTTTATTAATATATTATAAGTTCTAATATATTAATAAGATTATTTAATTAGTATTGATCAAGAATTAATTTGGAATTAATTAAGTGATCAAAAGGAGACTAATTAAATATATGGATTGATTGTGTAAATCATCCATACTTGTATAGTGGACTAATGCTACATGGATTATGAAGTTGGGCTAAAACCCATAGGATGCTCCATGGTGTTTTTTGTACCCATGGATCATGGAAATGAAAGGCCATGACAATTAGGGTTTACATGGTGTAACCCTAATTGTGACACACCATATAAGCATCTTATTCTTCCCAAAAATCGGCCACTATGAAGGAATGGTGAGGGCTAGCCGATTTCATGAAGTGTCTCATTTCTCTCAAGTTATTTTAAGTGTATTTGATGTTGTGTGAACCATTTGAGGTGTCACACTTGGGGCACTAGGCTCTTAAGCTCCATGGAATCAAGCTACAACAAAGAGGTATGTAATTCTACTAGATTTTATATTACATGTACTTTATATTATGCTAGTTAGACCAATACCTTGGAAAATTGATATTTGCATGTATAATAGAGAAAACATAAATCCAAGGTATTTAGGGTTGCATGTACACTTAGGAGTGTTAGAATGCTCAAAACCCAACAGTGGTATCAAAGCCTAGGCTTGTTTTCTTGTTATACTTGCAAAATTGGCTGAAAAATCAAAGTTTGTTGTTGTCTGCTCAGCAGACTCGCCGAGTCCATGAAGGGACTCGACGAGTCCAAGGCTAAACTCATCCAACTCGCCGCGTTTGTTCATGCACACGAC
This sequence comes from Lactuca virosa, assembly GCF_052849685.1. Lineage (NCBI taxonomy): Eukaryota > Viridiplantae > Streptophyta > Magnoliopsida > Asterales > Asteraceae > Lactuca > Lactuca virosa. The sequence continues at coordinate 88,790,372 of NC_136432.1, forward strand.
AAGTTGGACCCCCAGACATCATATCTTCGGTTGTTTTGGCTGGAATTGGACTAGGAACATTACCCTAAGCTGTTTTTCAACTTATAAACCTTGTTTTTGATGTGCTAATGTTCATGCTAATCGAGTTTCAAAGATAATTGTCAATAGATTCATGTTTTGTATTAGTTTAATGGTTAGGCTAATTACATGAAAAAGTTTGATTGAATTATCTTGTTCTTATGAGTTGCTTAGATTAATAGAAAAGTTATGTGAAATTGTTGTTTTCAATCCAAATTAATCTAAGAGTTGGTTCTAAAATGTGTTTTTGTAACTTGTCCTCAAGTTATATGAAAAGTCACATTTAAAATTCATAAAACTCATAAATATTTCCATAGGTTATAAATAAAGAAAAGTCATATTCTTTTAATAGTTTAAAGTCTTCCATAACTTGTCCTCAAGTTATGGAACTTGAAGAGTTTTTTGGATTAAAACTACTTTAAACACATAAGTTATGGAACTGAATAGTTTTGAATAGTTTCAAAACTTGCCCTCAAGTTTTGGAATTTGTAAAGTTTTCCCTTATGAATACTTTAATTCCAAGTTAAGCCCTTAGAATTTTAAAAGTTAAAATTCAACCCTTATACTTTATAGTATTATAAGTTAATAATATATATATATATATATATATATATATATATATATATATATATATATATATATATATATATATATATATATATATATATATATATAACAGCAAGTCAGTCTTACCATTAGTAGGCCTCATTCACGAAGCCGGTCTATAAGGGGGTATAAGGTTACTGCCTATAAAATGGCAGTTTAATGGGTGTCCACTCTCACCCACCGCTTCCTTGACTGGTGGAGGGTCGTTAGTCGAACGGGTAGGACAAGGACTAGAATTCTTCCTTCGTTAAAAGTATTAATGATAAATATAAAGTAAGTAAACCTTTTATAAATTCCCATTCTTAGTTACTTTAGCAAAATGTGAATTTGGTGCTAACCAATGAAATTACACTTTGCACTTTGCTTAGGTCGATTAGTGGAGCGTGTGTGGTTAACCGGCACACTAGTTGGATTTAAAAAGGTAGGAAAAAGGGTAACTTAATGTTTATCGTAGTATCGGTGGAGCGCGTGTGGTTAACCGGCACATTGATTGAGGGGTAAATACTAAGGGTACCAAGTATATTTGCATGGTTATTCACACCTTGTTTTGTGATCCTCGGCATCCCAGTCATAAAATTTGAGAGGGCACAATCGAGATTGAAACATGCCATTGAACAGTTCAATGAATCTCAAAAAGATCTAGGAGTTTCAAATCCAAGTAAAACCTAATTAAATTATTTCGTTTTCATGGTGGAAATTGGTGAATCGTCATTCGTCTACCTTCAAATATTTGATAGCTTGGATTACGGCATCCCTCTTCCAAGTTATAAAAGTATTGTGTTGGGTCCTAACCTTAATATTTCATATTGGGTGTTATATTAAGGACTTTAAATCAACTATCTTGAATATCTCCCAAAAGATGTCTAGTTCAGACATCTATGATCTTCCCAAATCTCTTGGAACTTCACTTCCTCCTCCTCCTCCAATTATTCTCCCTAACCCACAAGTTCAAGGTCACTCAAGCCCTATTGGCAATCAAGGTCTATGTGTGATTGCATCTTGGAGATAAAGTCACATATTGACAAGCCGGGAGAGTTGGGTGTCAAATTCTTAAGAAAGTTGGATGTTCAATCACTTTCTAAGTCACATAGTGAGTTTCCTTTGGGACTACTATGAAACAGACTATGACATGACCCTTAATGATCTTATCTATTTGCTAGGTGCAGCTGAATCAGCAATGATTTGGAGCATTGGTAAAGCAAATTAGATTGGAAGATCTGCTTCCCAAACCCATTTGGACTTTGAAAATGGTAACATTGGATATCCAGAAAAGCTTTCTCTTCCCAATGGAAAGGGATTGGCCATAGTCAACTCGGTTGACCAAATGGTAAAGAGAAAGGCAAGTCTGAGATAGTCCAGTGCACCATTCCCAAAGGGTCCATATGTTTTTGTTGCCAAAGGAAGGGGCATTGGTTGCGAAGCTTCCCTAACTACCTGAAAGATCTGAGAGAAGGTCTAGTCAAAAAGTTTGACTCTACTTCAGGTAAGTCCACTATTTAACTCTATTAAGTTCACATTTGGTGATTCTTATTACATGATGTGAATGGGTCACATGTGAAAGTTTTAAGAATCTAAGAAATGAGAGAAAGCTTAAGCTGATTCTGATCGCGAAGATGGATTTCGATCGCATGGTTCGATGATCAGAATCTTCAGCTGTTGCTTAAGAGTTGTGATAGATTGCTTAGGAATAGATAACAACATAGTTTTTCATATGCATTTGCATATTAAGGATAAGTTTTTTTTCGCAAGGTTTAAATAAAAGGAAAATTTTTGATTTTAAGTGTCCTTACAATGGCATGTGTGAAAAATTGTTGTTTATATGGTTCCATTGCTAGCAATATATGTCGTTTGTGGTAGTGTCATAATTTACCAAATAAGGAAAGATTCTCATCAACCAAGTTTCAGTTGGATAGAAACTTGGAATCATGCAAGTTGTATAGTATGGTGAATGAGAATTTTCATCTTTGGAAAATTAAGACTAATACCTTGTTCACATGTATATGTGAGTCAAGTGAAGGACTAAGGGATCGAGTACACATTCGTGTGCACTGGTCAAGTCCACCACAAAAGATCGATAAGACTATTCATCATGATTTACTAAAGTTTAGTAAATATGATTACACTTAGAAGTTTAAGTATAATTCTGAAACATTGGAAAAGTTTCGATGTATGGCAGAACGAATGAGAAGAATCAAATTAGGCAGAAAGATAAAAGTTTCTCAAATCTGAAAAGATGGGAGAGTACTTTAGTATCATGTTTTGTGATCATCTTAATGATTAAAGAACCATATCACAATTGGTCTTTTAAGGACATCTTAGTGCATTCTTATGGCTAAGAAGAGGAGTCATGAATTGTTGAAATGGTTAAATCAAGAAGATCAGTCATACTTCGTTCCAAAACAAGTCTTAGAGTCATACTCCAAGATTGTAGCTTGAGTGACACATCTTAAAGAAGGTTTATAACACTTGTCAAATGTAAGAGTAAAATGTTTTCTACTCTTATACATTTGAAATTGGTAAGTTGTGATGTTTTTGGATAAAACAAAGACCAACTAAGGCCAATTGTTTGAAGTGTTTGTCTTGATAAAGAATCTGCACTATCTCTTGAATATTTGGCAAGATAGTCTTATATGTCAAGAGGACAGTGGGAGTCTTAAAGATCCTAAAAGAATTTCAAGATCTAATCAAGAATAAAAACATGTAGTTTATCACTAGCACACGACGTGAGGTTTATAACCTATCGTGTTGACATATTTCTATTTCTGTGCCCATTCCAGTAAAAGTTGGCTTTGCATATGAGTTCTGAGAGTTCTCAATTGGTTGCATAACAACTTGGAAGCAATGGCAGGCCCTTGTGCTGCCAGGTTGCAAAAAGTTAAGACTGCACAAGTTCGGTCCATATGAGTTTCGATTTGTCACTAACCTTGTCTTGTGATTATGGTTTTGACAAATTCACATGGAAAGGAACACATACACCATAAAATCTAAGTGGCATAAGGTTTCTCTCTGATTCATGAAAATGATGGTGAGAAAACGCTTTCACTAAGTAGATTTTAGGTAGATAGCAATTGTGATATTTGCATTCTCAAAGTCGTTAGTGGAGCGTGTGTGGTTAACCGACACACTAACATGGACTTGTGCAAAATGGAAAAGGTCTAAACAATTGGGACTATGATTACGACATCCCTTTTCATAGTTTTGAAATTGTTTAGACACACATGTGTGCTATCTGTGGAAAGGTGTATGATTTTGATAAAGTTTTATCAAAGCATTTCGTATCATAAATCTGAACTTTGGTAAGAAAGTCAATAAAGTATTGATTTCTAGAAGTCCAGCTGATTTATAAGTACATGTCAAAGATAGTGGGAGAGAAAGTGTTATGATAATAATCACCATGTTAGTATTGCAAGATAGCAATGTTAATTATAGAATACAAAAGGTTTTAATTGGGAAAAGTTGTTTTCCTATAATTAAGGGAGAGGAAATTATACTTCATTTTAAATCTAAAAGCTTAGATCGTGAGATTTTAATCAAATTTAGTCAAGTATATATATGAATGTTATGTTGGAATGGTTCAACATAAGGAAATTCTATATATGGGTCCATTATTTGCGTTCTAAAATTCGATTATGATTACGACATCCCTTTTCATAATCTGAATTATGAGAACTTGGCAAATAGAAATAGAAATATTATAGCAGAAAGACTGGTCTAGTATCATGTCTTTATATGAGACATCATGAATCGTGTCCCATATGATTTGGATATAGGATCGATTGCATGTGCTATAATATTCATCCTGTCTAAATTTTCCAAATAATCAGGGCATTAAGAGGGGAAAAGTCTAGAATTGGATATGACTAATTTGATTAAGCAATTGTTGAGAACAATCTAAGGTTTACCAAAGATTGGTTGCTCAGGGATAGTTGGAAGTATAGTGTAAATTTTTGGAAAGGACCATTTTAACATATTCTGAAAAGAGGCAACTCTTGTTCAGAAGTGATAGTCAAAATGAGAATATGGAAATATTCCCATAGGTGGAAGTTATTCATTAAATCTGTGTAAGATTAGGAAACTTAATGCTAGAAGGATGTTCAAATCAATGTATTTTGAATTTGAGACTTCGTTTCTATGGAATAATCTCCATTGGAATACTATGTAATGTCTGTTGACAAGTCTTTGTGACTTTGTGCATAATCATTACAAGAGGATCAATGCATATAAGTTTAGAATCTAACAGATTTAGGTAAATGGCAGGAATTTGGAATTCTTGAATTTGCGGTAAGGATTTGGGATTGTGAGATGAGTATCATTGGAATTATGTTCAATCGATCTATTTCACAAAGTAAAATATCATAGACAAACTTAGTGTGCATACTTGGGGTATGGCATAACTAATATTTAGACAAACATAGTGTGCATACTTGGTGTATGGCATGACTAGTGTTTAGAAAACATAGTGTACATGCTTGGAGCATGGGACAACTATTGTTTTAATTCAAGTATAAAGTTGATAGTTTGAAACAGTATGCAATGAATGATGGGTAATCAATATGGTGATAAATAAAAGGTGTTTTATTTATATTCATAAGTTCTGAGACCATATTGGATTCGATTATTCTTGTGTTTCACTTTGCATGTTTTGACTTCCAGAATAACTAGGTCATTCTTTCTGAATGACTAAGTTATTCAAACTATCCATAGTCGGTCATATGTTGGAAGTAGATATGAATCAAGACTATCATGAAGCTGGATTGTAGATGTCCAAGGTGTGGGACATAGCAAGTGGTGCTACAACATTCATGAGTACTCATAAGTTTTGAGTATTGGATTCAACCCACACTCATTTGAATCACTTCATGGATTTTATCACGAGTGATCATGAGACGATAATATCCTATATTCTTCAAACCTAGAGATGTGAGTTGTTACTATGAGTTGGTTATACATTGATTGCACGAAAACGCATTGGTAACTCGATGTTATAAAACATGCGTTTGTGTATGATTCAACAAGTAGTAGAACAAGCCATATGAGTCGAAGTTTATCCATTCCTTTTATCCTTAAAGGGATAAAAGCGATATCTGTGGGCCCCTCGATGATTTAATGATGACACATGTGAGTGCTTGGCCAAGCCAGGACTGATTTGATTTGTTCAATTAGTTGGTCGTCATAAATCGGAAATCGGGAAACAACAAATGGACAGAGAGAATGATTATAATCCATGTCTCAGTCCATATGATATCTAGAATGGAGGAATATATGATCCCTTATCTGATGGACGCGTCATTGATTTGTTCAGAGTTCGACGGCAGCAACTTTTAAGAGCTACGATTGCTAGTCGGGTTTTGAAGTCATACACAATAATAGTTTTAGACTTATCCAAGTGGGAGACTGTTGGATTAGTGTCTAAGTCCATAACTATATTTGGTATGTACTTGACTCGATTGGCATGGTCCATTTGGGTTGCATGGCATCATGCATTTGGATAGACTAAAATGAGAGAAATAACACTTAAGGTTTATTAATATATTATAAGTTCTAATATATTAATAAGATTATTTAATTAGTATTGATCAAGAATTAATTAAGTTATCAAAAGGAGACTAATTAAATATATGGATTGATTTTGTAAATCATCCATACTTGTATAGTGGACTAATGCTACATGGATTATCAAGTTGGGCTAAAACCCATAGGATGCTCCATGGATGCTCCATTCTGTTTTTTGTACCCATGGATCATGGAAATGAAAGGCCATGCCAATTAGGGTTTACATGGTGTAACCCTAATTGTGACACACTATATAACCATCTTATTCTTCCCAAAAATCGGCCACTATGAAGGAATGGTGAGGGCTAGCCGATTTCATGAAGTGTCTCATTTCTCTCAAGTTATTCTAAGTGTATTTGATGTTGTGCGAACCATTTGAGGTGTCACACTTGGGGCACTAGGCTCTTAAGCTCCATGGAATCAAGCTACAACAAAGAGGTATGTAATTCTACTAGATTTTATATTACATGTACTTTATATTATGCTAGTTAGAACAATACCTTGGAAAATTGATATTTGCATGTATAATAGAGAAAACATAGATCCAAGGTATTTAGGGTTGCATGTACACTTAGGAGTGTTAGATTCTCAAAACCCAACAGTCTTAAACCCTTAGACCGAAGTGTATGTTCGTTACTGTGTTCTACAATTATGTATGAAAGTGTTGGCTTATAAGCCTAGATACCACCAGTGGTATAGTATAGTATTGTTTTGCATGAAAACTATGGTATGAAATCCCTGGCTATCACCAGTAATGCATAGTATGTTCTTTTATAAAAACCCTGGAACCCTCCAGTATGTATAGTAGTTCTATTATTTTAAAAAAAAACTAATTGAAGTTGTTACCATTCATACATTAATCGTATTATTTAGTACCAAATTTATGAGTTGTTATAACCATACTTGACCATTGGATTCCCTGAACGACGTTCTTCAGGCGTCAGAATCGAAATGACTTTGTCACCCAGGCCTGCCGGCCCAACTATAGCTAATAGTTACGGTGCGGGATTGTCAGTCCCGTATAGATCTATACACAAACTCACGTCCTCCCTCCGAGAGACTCTGGTTATAATCTCAGGACTTTTGTAAGTACTTAGGTAAGTACGCGAAGATGCTTACTCATAAAATGCTATTCTAACGATGAAGCGTAGAATAAAATGAATCCTTGGAATTTAAATGAGTGTTTGTATGACCCATAAACTATACCCTATATAGTTTATATGTTTATTTGCATTGAATCTATGTTTCGTGCATTGATAAGGTATTTGTTCCATAAACTATACATATTATAGTTTATATGTTTGTTAAATGCATTCAATTCGTGTATTATTCTGAAAACTTTACAATTTTGGTGGTATGTTGAAAACTTCCCTTATGCTCAGCATATTACAAAAGGGATAAAATATCTAAGTGTTTTATAAAATGAAATGATCTTTAGATCGTATCAATTACATAAGTTTTAATCCTGTTTACATCCTTTATACAAAATCACAAAATTTTTTTGTGTCTTGCTGGTATTCTCCCCCTGAAAACGTTTAAAAACATTAAAAGTGTAGGGGTATGAACTCAGCGTTGGTTGTGTGTGTGGCGACAACGAGACTAGAAATGAGGACCCTCAAGTTGATGTACGCGGCAATTAACGGAATCCTAATAATAATTAAACACATATTTGCATTTAAATCAGCGAATCCATTAGATAAAGTGTTAGAAAACACTTGCTTTTGGTTAAAGAATGTTACCGAGACTCGATCGACGATGAAAAAGTGGGTTTACAGCAAAGATTCCGATTGGGGCTGATTGCGGTCGTGAAAGGTTTTCGGCCGTGAACTGTTTTCTGCCCTTGAAGGGTTTACGGTCTTTGAATGGTTTGCGGCCCGTTCTTGGTGTTCTTGGTGAAATATGAAGATTTGAAGGTTTCACGTCTGTGAACTCAAGAATGAAGAATGTTCGATTTGATGAAATGGTGAATGTTTCATGCTCCAAAACAAGTTCCAAGGTGGATTGGATGATTTTCGGAGGTTAGATGAGAGAAATCTTGAGTTTTTGGTTGGTGGGTTTAGAGAGAGAAAGTAGTGTTTTCGGCCAGCGGTGAAGAAATGAGGGTAAAAACACACATATATATAGGCCCGGTTTACGGTCGGAGGTGGGGCCCCCAGGCCGTGAACGGTTTACGGCCGTAAACATGTTTGCGGCCGTAAACACCGGGATGAACGAGACTTGGCTGACTCTTGAAGAAAAACTTGATTTTCCGCACGATTTTAGTCCCGACTAAAAAAGGTTCGGATTGTCACATAAGCAAAGATGAAAAGGAAGCATGATTAAATCAAGAATACCAGAAGTGAGAACGGGTAGGTTTGACATATTGTATATGCGGGAAAGAAAATGTTTGTGACATATTCCTTGACAAATTTTCCAAATGATATGGATTCGAGGGCATTGTTGGCTCCTTGTGAAACGCATGCAATGGTCACAAATGTTTACATTCCTCAAGAACTCTACAAATTAGGATATAAGAGAAATTAGAAAAAAAAGCTTTAATATTAAGTAAAAATTAGTGTGGATTGAGTTAGAGGGACTTTTGCTTTGTGCATGGGCATTAGATGTTTTCACGAAGGCAAGGAGTTTATGATGATATTTTCTTTTCGTTGATGATGGTCAAGAGGATATAATGAGTGTCAGTAAGTTTTTTTGTAAACAATAATGTGAATTCCTTCGTATCACAAAATGGTTTTATTACTATTGAAATTAATTATGAAGTCTATGTTCATGAATTATCGTGTAACGTCCCAAAAACATGGATAAAGTTTTCTTTTTTAAATTAATTGAAAACCATCAAGTGTTCACAACAAACTCAACAAAGTATGTCAAGCGAGAGAAATCATTAGAGTACAAATCCAAATCCTAGAGAAAATGCGGAACATGGGTGGATGCACTGCGATCATGTCGAGCCCTTCCCTTTTGTACCAAAAGTACCTGAAACAACAAACATAACTGTAAGCACAAAGCTTAGTGAGCTTCCCAAAATACCATATACAACTTACACATAAAATATAACAGCAGGTGGCTGTGTCAGGTCTGTATCAACCCAAAATAACAGCAATAAGCTATGTCGGGTCTGTATCAACCCCGAGTCCATAATGACACTGAGCCCAGATTAGCTCCATACGTAAATCATGCAATCAAATCAGTCAAATTCATACAATAGCATACATTATACTCATACAATACAGAGGTCCGGCCTTGGTGCCTTCGATCCACTTAAGGTGGTAAGAAGACTCACCTCACAAATAACGGAAAATAGTTAAACGGATCTCTGCTCTGCAAATCAGCTCAACCAAACACCTATTCAAAGACAATTGACCAAAGGGTTTTTGTCATAAAAGCCCTCAATTTTAAATAAAATAATCGGTTATGTCCCAAGTCATTTTTTTCGTGCATAAATGACTCAAATACCGGTATATTTATACATACATTTTTATACATATATATACACTTATTTTTAAGGATTTATATAAAATGTTATTTATACGTATAGAAACTTTTCTCATATATATAAAATCTATTGATATATGTAAAAACATATATAAACATATAAAATGTTATTTATACATATAAAAATATTTTTAATGCACATAAATACGTACATATACATATAAATGTATATATATAAATTCATAAAATAATAATAATAACTAGTAGGAAAACCCATGCTTCGCATGGATCGGTATGTCCCCCAAGAGCTACATCAAGTTCAACTGTCTTCAAGGTTGTTGTTCCAGCTTCATCCTGGAACAAATTTTACATACAGTTCAGGAATGCCATATTTGTCATATGAAAATAAAAACTATTATTCCATAGCATGTAATCACTTATAATTGGTTCAATGCGAACTGCAACAATACTGATTATCATATGGTAGAGTAAAATTACATTTCTACCATTGCCCATCTCATTTCTTTTTATTCAGATTATTCCATAGCATATAAGCACTTTCAATTCAAACATCAACTAAACCATATGAAGATCAAACATAAAAAGAAAAAAATTATACCTCAATGGCTTTATGGGGAGCAACACAAACGACATTGACGAAATTGCCCCTAGAGAGGTTAGTCTAACCGTATGTTTGCATAATAACTATCTTGAAAATTTTCAACAGCAGAACGTCGATCTGCTCCGTCAGGAGTGCACGTCCCTCAGACCAAGGCAGGCATTGCAAGATCGATGCATATTCCCTTTACAGATATTATGTGTACACACCATCCGTATTTTTGCATTGTTTGTAAACTTGAGGGTACTAACTCCTAGAAATTACTGTACCTTATAACATCAATAATGAAATTTTTTTAAGTAAATATTGGATTTGTAAGATACAACACTTAATGGGGTAAAAAGAGAAGAAAAAAACAAAAGAATCTATAAAACTACCTTCATTCTCTACACCACCAATGTCCTCCATAACCCGACCATAATTCTTTCTACACCGATAATATTGAAGCAATAAATTGTGAGACTTGTTGCAAAGTAAGTAGCAGAAGGTTTTGTAATAAGCTATTTAGAAAAATAATATTGAACCAAGAGAACAAACAATTAAAATAGTTATGAACCAAAAATGTAATTATTTCCAATTAAACATTACATACAAATAGTCTATAAAGAACTGTTTGTTATATCTTGAAATTGGAAACTCAAACCTCAGAGCTTCATCATACATGTCTTAGCACCAATGTTGAATGCACTTCCTGTGAACGTACTGTGTAACATTCAACTTAGTCACATGAAAATTTTACAACAAAAACAAAGGATGTGTATTTCGAGCCATGTGACAAACTAATAGAAAAATGTGGCGGACCGATTTTTTTAGGTCCATTCTTGCATGTTGTTTTATGGCGATTCGTTTTTCTTAAGTTATTACTAACTGCAAATTGTAAGTAAGTTGTTATTATGGGTAAATATTAAAGCATAGAAATTAATTATATTGCTAACGATACCTGTAGGAGTCACCTCCTTAGCACTGTAAATAAACTTCCAAGTAGGCAGTTGCCAACCCTCTCCCTCTCTCATCGTCTTGACCCTAAAAATGGCGTAGAGCATAATCATTATTATTTTTATGAAAACAATAACATAACTTCACTATAAACTCACAATAATCAATTTAGTATCTTTGATTGTAAGACAAACTCAATATGTAGATATTGATGAAATGCAACTCACTTTCCAATATATTTGTCATGTACCACAAGGCTAGTTCCAGACTTCTAGTCCCATCAGTTGCTACAAAAAGTATAGCATCGAGTCTAAGAAAGGTGTTAAGTACAATTAAAGTAAAAGAAGAAATACAACCATGGGAGATGAGAAAAATACTAAGAATTTACAACTGAAGACAACCAAAAAGCTGAAAGTTCACTTGCCTAACTAAAGCAACTATCAAAAATTCTTGATGTTGTTTATGATGAGTTGTAATTTTAAAACACTTACAATAACATAAATGGGAAAATGAAAAAAACCATTCAATAGAGAAGGCGAGATGGAGAGTCTGGAAAAAAAACTTTACATTTTCTGCTTCTCATTTCCTGCATGTTAAAGACAAACAGCTTTCTTGACCCCAATTTTGTTGTAAACTGTAGTATCAGATAACAGGTGTTGACAAATGGTCTGTCGTCAGCATGAAGTTGTTTTAAATAAAACCCATGAAAATTTTATACAGTAAATATAATTCATAATCGGTACCGATCTAGAAAAGAGGACGGGAAATAAAGATAGAACAAAGTAAGAGGTACCTCGGTCCTAGGTTAGCAAATGGAAGCATTCGATGAAAAGTTCAGTTTGGAAACCGACACGACAGTAAGAACTAGATGACTGAATTCCACCACCTAACCAAACCTCCATATGGCGGAATGTGGGAATGATTTTTCTTTTTGTTTCTGGATGATCAGGTTAGCCTTTCAACAACTTTGGAGATGAGAACAAAATAATAATATTGGCATTTTTACAAACACTGGGAGTACATTGTTTGAATAGATTATGATGGTTACTATCTTCTCTAACAAATCAAATTTAGGGCTATACTGGGTATAACCGATGGTAGGACGACACCACCAACAGAGGAATCTCCATAGCGAGCAACGGAGGCTGCGGTGGTGGTCGTCTAGCGTTTCCAGAGACGAAGGAGGTTGTTTCTAGGGCTTCGACGGTGAGCTCTAGTGGGCGAGGCAGTGGTCGGCGGTGGAGGGAGCAGAGGGTATAAGAAGGTTGGATGAAGGTTCTTCATGTTCTGGTGAGAGAGAAGATGGAGGAATATGGAAACGTTGGAGGTGAAACAACGTAATAAGCTACACGTGTGATAGAAGAACCAAAACCAAATCTGACAGAGAACATGAAACAACACGTAGCAATCACAGCTTCACCACAATTAATTGGAGTTATGGACTAAACCGTCAATCTTTTAAACAGGTGTAGAATAAAATAAAATAAAAAATTGGTCCAATCAAAACAAAACACTGTTCTTAAATGAACAAACTTTTAATCTTATTATATAATAATAATAATAATAATAATAATAATAATAATAATAATACATATTTTTAAAAATACAAATACGATTTTAAATATATAAATACGTTTTTGTATACGTTTAAAAATGTATTTTTAAAATCATTAAAAAATATAAATAATAATAATATCTAAAAATACAAATACGATTTTAAATATATAAATACATTTTTGTATACGTTTAAAAAATGTATTTTTAAAATCATAAATAATAATAATAATAATAATAATCATAATAATAATAATAGTGTTAATAATACATATTATTAAATTGTTGCAGTGTAATACACATTAAATACTTTATATTAGGCAATAATAATCAAAATTCATCTCAACCTAGTGGTTAAGAGCGTTCCATTTGTTGTGGGAGGAGGCATGGGTTCGAATCCCACCAGCTCCTTTTGTCTGTTAATTTTTCTGTTTAAGAATGAAATCAGCAACGCTGCTGTGGGCTTGGCTTGCCACGTCAACTCCAAGTCAACATCTCTTCCGAGTCAACAAAGGGGTAACCGGCCTTATAAGGTAAAAAACGGTTAGGGGGCAAAACTGATCATATTTTCCGGTAATTGAGACATTAATGCACCAAAAATCTGACTTTGGGCATAACCGGTTTATTTGTGTAAAATTAGGGGCTTTTATAGCAAAAACCCTTGACCAAACTCAACTATAAATCAAATTACCCAAAGTACCTCTAGGTCAAACCTAGCCAAAACAAAGTCAAAAGTCAAAGTCAATGGCAAAGTTTGACCCTCAACGCCGTGGCCATCCTTGGCCACGTCGTGGCCTTCAAACGAAAAAACAGTCGCGTTGCCACGCCGTGGAGCCTACGCCACACCATGGGAACTGGATCAAAAACATCCTAATGAGTTAAGTTTAATCCTCCAATTCCAAAAGTTCCAAAGTCCATATGTGATCATTTCTAACATCCAAATGGGTAAAGTTTCCACCTTTATCCCTTGAGATCCACCAAGAGGTCTAGATCTCAAGTCCTAGATCCAAAAAGGCTAAGAAATGGCAATGAATTAATCAAGAAGCACTTAATCCCTTAAGTTGGAAGCTCATTTGCTCCACCAAAACCATCCTAAAGATTGATGCTTTATAGACTTGCATGTCCAATGTAAGTCTTGGACTTAACTTAGGTCAAAAATGGTATTTTATGACCAAATATTTTGCATGGCACAAACCAACCATCAAACTTCAGATCCAAACCATGAACTACTCCAAATGATCCAGAGATTCATAAATTTGCAACCTTTATGAAATCTCTCCATCCCATCTAACAAGATCAAGAAGAAAATGCCTGGAACTTGGGGACTTAGAAGAGTCCAGAAGGAGCATAATAAGATCATGAGAAGAGTTACTTGCTAAGTCCAAGTCTAGAAGTCACCTCTTTCTTCTTCAAATCCCTAAAAGTCAACACCAAAAGCTTAGAGAGCAACAATGGGGGTTAGGGTTTGCTTGGAGGCTGAGATAGTGTGATGGAGGCTGAGGGTGAGCAAACCCTAGCCATCAGATTCCTTTAAATAAGATTTAAACCCCAAAAATTAGGGTTTCTCATTAAACAGTTGCCACATCATGGCGTCCATTTAAAATCCGCCACACAACGCCGATCACCACGTCGTCGGATGCCTTCACCGCTACGTGGTACTGCCTAAAATCCAAAATACATAAATTTAAATGCCTCCAAGAATTCGAATGTTACATCTTATCTGTGGTTCCATGGATTGTCAATGAAAAAGTGAGTGTGAGGATAAATAAAAAGTAGAGAATTATGATTTTGATTTAGATTAGGAAAATGATGTTGCAAATGGTGATTAGTATGGAAATAAAAAGGAGTACCCATATGTAATTATGGATACATCTGAACAAAAGAAAATAAAAATAAGAGATGTGATGATACATGAGCTCAATGGTGGTGAACAAAATTTTAATTATCGTTTATCTAATGTGGTAATAAACCTTGTGTAGAGGAAGACATGGTTGATGTAAAGTAGAATATGTTTCAGGTAAAGATGAATACTCAAGAGAGTGACTATGATTTTAGAGGTAAAGTAGTGAACAATAAGCATAAAAAAGTTGTTACAATCCCACTACAAACAACCAATTAACTTGTTTTGGAGAGTGCTTCATTTTGTAGCGAGGGATGCAAAAAGGGGACATTAGTATTGGTAGATTCGAATTCGATTTCCAAACCACATGGGTTTAATGGAGTTAGATATTTGTAGCCCCCAAATCTCCATAAATCATTCAAATTCATGTAGTATATATTTTATAAGGACATAGTTAATTCGAAAAGAGGGTTTGGGTGTTGTTCTAATAACTTGGTCTTTTCTAAGAACGGTACAATCTCTTTTTCTAAATGAAAGTTTGTTTAGAAGGATAGTTTTTCACTTATTGAAGAAATGTTAAAGTATATTGAAATCTAGGGTGTCTTTTTTGTTATGAGATGAAAGCATGTAAAGATGATATTTGAAAGTTGATTACTATTACAAGTAAAAAAATATAGTCATAAATGAATGTTATGTCCATTAATATTTGTAGCATGTGAGATGATAGGAAGAGGGTATCGATAATGGGATTGTGTATGGAATATACAAGAGAATTTGATGACACAAGTAGATTTGTTTAAAGCGAAAAGTATATGGGGTAACGTTCACTTTCACATCGTTGTGAGTTGTGCAAGAGAGCATTCAGGTGGTATTTTGTGCGTTCTGGATCCTTCTATGTTCGTGAAAAATGTTATTTATATGAAGAATGTGATTATTATGGAAAAGGAATGGATTAGAACAAAAGTTAATTAATCTTTATGTGGTGAATGTTTGTGTTCAACAAAATAATATTAGTAAAGTCTTGTTTTGGGATAATCTCTTTACTTTCTTGATCAAAGGCAATGTAATTATATATTATTTGGTGACATAAATGGTGTTCTTCAAAAAAACTTCGGAGAGACTAGGCTTAGTTTTCACAAAACAATCAAATTGTTATAATAATTTCAAAAGTTGGATTGATCGATATGAAAATGGAAGGGGTGAAATTTACTTGTGTTAATAATCATGGCGCTAAGATGAGTAAATTGGGTAGACTTTTGGTCTCTAAAAAGTGATAGTTTTTTTTCCAGATATAAATACATGTGTTCTTGATAGCAAATGGTCTAGTCATTACCCGATTGTCTTGAGAAATGTTCGCGTGCATGTTAGATGCCATTTTATTCATCTTTTATATTAGTTTTTATTAGTGTTTTGCATCATGTTTAAGGTTTTTTCATATACATTAGTGCAAATAATGTTCAACTGATGTTTTTCTTCAGAATTCTTGTACTGCTCATGTTTTTATGTCGTTTTCAAGTATTTCTAGTGGAGCAGTAATTTTGGAAGCAACATGGATGCATTATTGGATCTAAAACACTCTAGGAAGTTGGAAGATGGATTAATTTTGCTGAAACTGTAGAATTTGTGTCCGAATCGCACATTTACGGATTTACACGATCATGCTTTTCATACCATGATCATGTTTTCACTTCACAACATTTTTGGACCACTCTGGACACCATTTGAGCCTCTCAACTACAAAACATGATCATACACCCAAAAATACGATCATGTTTTTGGTTCGTGTTTCTCTTATGCAACTTTTCGGAGCTGAAAATCGATTTTTGAGACCTCGAAGGTAAAACATGATCGAAATGGTCATGTTCCTCAACAAAAAGCATTCGTGTGTTTGGCCAAAAGTCATAAAAAGGCATCCTACTTCATTAAAATTCAATCCATAACATTTTAAGAGTTTTTTTTTGTAATTTTCACATTTTCTAAAATTCGACCCTATAAGTCTAAAATCCTTATATGACACTACATGCTACCTATAAATACGCTTTCTGACTTCCAGATCATAGGAGACTCCCATCAGAGCAAAATCAAAAGAAATTCAAATGATTTCCAGTGAATCTTGGGCAATCCTTCGCCACATGTCCTTGTTCACATTGAAAACATAACCTTTCAATGTGTCTACATTCATTAGAATAATGACCTTTCTTCCCACACTTGAAGTAGGTCACTCTTTTAATGCATCCACTACAGTGTTTCCTTTTACACTTGTCGCACCACTTGGCTTTATTTTTATCTTCGGACCTCTTGTCATTAGGGTTAGGATTTAAAATTTACCCTTTTTGTTGTATTGTGAGGATTCTTCATTACTTCTCTTCTTTCCAATTTCCACTAGGGTGGCGGTCCTTCTTTTTATCATGTCTTCAAGGGATCTGACAATTTGGATGGATGTTGTTAGAGTGTTTGGTAATCTCACCATTGGACCAAAATATATTGGTAGCCCATTAGAAAATCTTTCTACGTTGGAGGATTTAGTAGGAACCAGGTGAGAAACTAGCTTCATTTTCTCAGTAAAGGCTTCAACATACTCGTCAACACTCAAGTCTCCTTTCTTCAGATTCTGAAATTCTTTGCTTATTTTTTCCAAGTCCTTTTCTGAGCAATACTCTCTTTTTAACTGTACAAGGAAGTCTTCCCAAGACATCTTACATGCTTCTTCTTTGGCATAATGATGACTACTTATTTCCACCGGCTTGAAACATCAGTCTATAGTTGTCTGGCTATTAAGATTGTCTTCTGTCTGTCGCTATAGTCGCAACAATCGAATGCCATCTCCATTTCATAGATCCAATCCATAACAACTGTTGACGTTGGCTTTCCAGAAAGGCTTAGTGGTTGGGATGCCATGAAGTCTCCATACTTGCATCCATCTCTATCAACTACTGGCACTACCTCAGGTGCTCACTCAACTAGATAAGGCTCGGGTTGTCGGTTTCTGTTGTTGTTTCTTAATCCACTGCGAGTCCTCACCATGACGTTCTGTATACCGAAATAGGATTTTAGTGTACCGATACAAGAATACAGATAGGGAAGGTTTAGACGCATAATCCTCCTTATCACTCTGAAAAGTAATATGACAGTTCTAATACCGTAGTTAAATGTTTAGAAACCTGAACACATAAAATTTTCCTAATTCTAAGTTGAAAATAGACCTTAAACCTAATAATCGTAATTAGATAGGCAACCTAGAGCATCTTGTAGATATAGCATGCATAAGGCATTTATCACATAATGCAAATTAGGAATCTTGTCTTTAAGTGAACTAGACATTGTGTTAGTTCAGGTGTACTACATAGAATATAATAGACTGACTCCTCACGATCATCACTTAGCATTCTAAGTTTAAGTCTAGAAATCCTACAAATTCCTAGCTCTTTTAAACTAATGCTCTGATACCAACTGTGACTTCCCCATTTTCATGGTTAGAAAAGACCGATTTAATTATGCTTATTTAATTCAGAGTACTCTACTAAAAGAATTATTTATGTGGAATTTGTCCCAAGACATGGTAATGATATTATTGAATTATTTTCAAAGAGATGTGTTTTATTAAAAACCTCAGGATATCATCGTCAATACATAAACATAAGCATAACGAAATATTATAGGTCTTACAGTAATTAAACTAGGGGTCTAATACTAATCTCTCAGCAGAATGTATCTTTTATATTCCTACCCGTGATACAATAAACTGAGTGGGTCAGGTTGGGAAACCTGGTGAGTACATAGGGGTTTCAACCGATAATAGTATAGTTAATATGTTTAATTATCAAATAATTAACCCACTTCCCCATCCCCATTATCTTCTTTATTCTTAAGAATCTACCCTAAGGACCATCTATGCTGACAGTATTAGTTCAAGGATTCCTCTGTGATACTTGTAAGTAGGTTTTCTTCTTTATCCATTCTTAAGGATTTATCCTAGGGATCATTTTCTTTATTGACAGTATTATTTTAGGGAATCCACCCGCAATACATGTCAATAGGTTTTAGAGTACATCCGACGAACATATAGTTCAAAAACACCTACAGGTTGCGAGCCTGCTAGCGTTACACTTGATTGTCTAGAATAGTTCGTGGTTGTCATCTATACTCTCCTAGATGACGTCATCGCCTTGCACAATAGTACTAGTAAGTTAAAGCCTATTATTGTTTTCATCTTTCATCATATATCTCCCTCTTTATTCTTTTCAACCCTCATTATCTATTTCTACCCAATACATTATAGGTAAGAAAATACATATATGTAAATCATATAAATATCATCTTATAATATTTCATCTAACAAAGAACATTTTTGCATATAAGCACATACATCATTTAGTTATTTAGATATTTCATATCTATGTTTAAGATGAAAGTAACTAGACACTCACTTGATAAAGTGGATGACTGACGATTTCGGCAGCGCTTCGCTTCATACATTGAAAATACCTAGACGCATAAAGTACTAAGCCTTAGTCTAGTTTTGTAATCCCGGTGACTATAATAATTATAGTCTAGATTCCTCACAAATCCTAATGTCCACATCAAGATCTATCAAGAAGGATCTTCCAGGCAAGACAGTTGGGAGGCTTGACCATTTCAACATACAACCTTTCTGAAATCCAATAACCAAGCCAACGTGACCATTTTAGACACCTCTCCCGTCAGTATTATGACTTGGAATCACTGATAAATCTTATTTTTAGGTTCATTACAATGACTATGACTATAAATATAAATTACACTAAAATAAGGGTAAGTGTAATTTAACTTATAGAGATTTTCTAGACAAAAGTCTGGAAATTGCATGGACAGAGCTTCTACCGATAGTTACCACTACTTCAGGGATTGCGGGGCTTTGCCGAAGACTAAAACTAAGGGAATATAGGCTAAATTCGAAGGAAAATTGAGAGAAACTCAAGAGAGAAGTTTGGAGAGTGTGAGTAATGATAAAATATGATCGCTTCTATTTATAGTAGGCGTGCGCACTACGTAACACAGGTGCATGCCACGCCCTGTCATTGTCGACCCTCCTAGAAGCTGACATGTGTTCGATTTTGGCTGGAGCAGCGTGAAGGCTTCTATAAGGTGCACGTCGACTAAAAAATCTTCAACAATTCGTAACTTCTTCATACGAACTCCGTTTTTGACGTTCCTTATATCCATAAAAAGCCCTTGACGGGATCTGCAACTTTCATTTAGACTCTATCAGCTAATTTTGAATTTATTTATTTTACACAGACTTAGATTGTTAAAGAACATATAAAATGCATAACTCTCTCATCCGGCGTCCATTTTCGACTGTCTTTATATCGTTGAACTATGATATTGCTATATTGATACATATATTTAGGCATTATTTGAATACATTTTAAGCTATATTTTGGTTATTTGCAAAGATATTTGGTACTTATTGAGATAAATTGCATTTTGTAGAAAAAAAGAGCATCCTTGAAGAATAAGGACCAAAAACGACAAATATTGGAATATGGAAGGAATGAATTTGAAGCAGGGGGGTTACTTGTACCTGGAAGGACTGGAGCTGAAGCAAGGAGCTTAATGCAGGTTAAAAAGAAGAAAAATCTTGATGATAAGCACAAAAACAGAGCTCACAACTTGAGCATTATAATTTGTGAGGAGGATTATTATAGAAGATAACTACACAGAATGTAGTTTTCTTACCAAACATGATTTGCACTGAGCTCACGACGTGAGACCTTAATGCTCGTGAAGTGAGCTATGATTTTATGGAAACTATAAATACTCCTTTAGATATCGAATTTGGGAGGTTGGAATCAAATTTTCTGGACTGATAGTCGATTTTAGAGGCTAGAGATCTGCAAAAAACAACCATTTGGAAGAGAGAGCGCTTGGAGATTGAAGATTTGAAGATCACACATCACATTCGGTTTGCATCAGATTAACTATGTCAAATTCTTATGTTTTTTTGTGATTAAATTCTGCTATGAGTAGGTAATTATTAGGCTCTCGTTTAGTGTAGATGAACCCTAATACAATGTGTTAGTTTCTTATATTTGGATTTTATGAAGTTGGTTAATGTATGTGTTTGATTATCATTACCTAGCATGTTAAAGCTTGCAAATTTGTTGCTTTGATTCAAGTTAAGTGTAGTTTAATGACCAATTGAATTGCATGAACTTGTTTACCTAGCAGTTTATGATCATTAAATTGATAGAGCCAGGATTAATCATATCTTAAGTGATAAAGGTAACAACTTTAAGTATGTTGGGAACATAATTATGTTTGGAAATTTGTCTTGATCATAGATAATTATCTTAGATATATCTTACATAGCCCATTTGTCTTTAATAATCAATTATGTGTTTGCTTGTGTATGATCATTACATAGTATTTCATGAATTGGTGAAAATATTAGGAGATCGGATCAAGACTGCTAATTACATCTAAACTGGTAACCAACTAAATAAATCCATGCTTAGAAACTACACATAGGAAAAGGGGGATTCGAAGCTAAACGGAAGTGTCTTTTAAATATGGTTTAAAATCGTTTTTATTAGAGTGTTGAGTTTTAAGTTAGTCTGAACTTGCAAAATTAGATAAACCCCTTCTTTACTTATTGTTTTTAGATTATATTTTAGTAATTTTTATTAGCTAAATCCATTCCCTATGTTCGACACTCGACTTACCTGGACTATTTAATAATTTTGACTAGGTACACTGCTTAAGTGTAATTAGTTATTTAAGTAGGTTCAGCTTATAAGTTAAAACTAGATAGTATATAAATTGCACACATCAAGTTTTTGACGTCGTTTTCGAGGAACAACTATTTCAGTTGTTACTTTAATTACTTTAGTTTAATCGATGTGGGTTAAAAACCGCAATAAGTTAATTTTCTGCAAATTTTTATTTTTTTAGTTGGTTCAGTTCTCACGACCTCAGGGATAACCTTCATGACGTGAGTTCAGTAGTTTTCAGTTTTTCATTTTTTTTCTTTCTAGTTCATTTTTACGCATTTTGTTTTTGTTTTGTTTTAGTGATTTATGACCTGAGGATCCAGAACTATGATAGTTCCACCAATTGAAGATCCTGAATCATATTTCCATAAAAAGAATGATAAAAAGGTCAACGAATCAACAAGCTGTAACATCCATAAAATTCATAAAAATTTCAAACTTTTTAGACAACCCAAAATCATTCATTGTTTACAAATTGTTTTAAAATAGTTTAACATCAGAGAAATCCTAGAAACCATAACACAAAATGTGAGGAGGTGCACGATCAATCCTTCGCCTTCCCGCGATCATCCGGAGTACCTAAAACATAATCCAAAACTGTAAGCCCAAAGCTTAGTGAGTTCCCCCAAAATACCAACACCATACAACTAGAACAATGTCATAAACAAAAAATATGCATACAGAGTCTTTAGCATGACTAGACCGCCTCACCAGGCCTACAACCTATCTAGCCCACTCTCAGAACCTTCAGCATGTCTGGACCGCCTCACCGGGACTTCAGCCTGTCTGGACCGTTCTCCGGGCCTTCGGCCTGACTGGTACACCCCTTTGGGCCTTCAGTCGATCCGAGCCGCCATGGTTCTGTTGGCCTTGAGCACAAAGCAGGACCTCCTCAACCCACCCGCCATCACATAATATCACATAATATCAAATGCTATCTTGTACATACAATTATCATATAGGCCTAATAGATCATCAATCATAGCATCATCTTACACACTAGGATATAGATCTACCCGATCACTACACATAGTATCATACGATAAACCAAGATATAATCCAAAGGGCCGGCATTGGTGCCTTCGACCCTGTGAGTATAGTGAGGAGAACTCACCTCACTAGTAGTGCTGAACTGGTAATATCAAATCCCAATTCACAACTTCGAACTCAACTGCCTACAACCGCCATATGACTATCTTCATTAAAATCCCAAATACCAAAAATACCCTTTAAGTCAAACTTGGTCAACCATGGTCAAAGTCAGAGTCAACGGTCAAGGTCAACAATCCATGTTGACCCAACTCGTCGAGTGCATCTTCATGGCTGGTGGAGTTCCTTCAGAACTCAGAAAACCAGGAAAACCCTAGTCAACTCGCCGAGTCGACAGGACAACTCGTTGAGTTCGCATAGTGTCTAGAAGATCAGGGAAACCCGAGTCAACTCGTCGAGTTAGGAAGGCAACTCGTCGATTTCTTCTTGTCTTAACTCATTCAACCACTTTTAAGCGAGTCTAATGCCCCAAACTATAGATCTGGTCCCCTAGGGTTGAGATACAATGTAAAGTTGCTAACTTTACGTCCATGCATGGCATTAAGGGGGCTAAAACACTCAAACATAGCTCATTAAGGGATTTAGGGCATGAAGGAGGGCCAAGACTTGATATAGTTGGCAACTTTAAGTCTAAGGAGGCCATGAGACGTCCAGATCTAAAATCAAAGCTTCATGACAAGCTCACATCCAAGAATGACCCTAAAATAAGCTAAGAATGACCATATACTTCCATAGGAGAATATCTAAGCAATAAAATGCTAAGGTACCGAATTTATACCTCAAAATGGTTGCCCCAACAGAGTAGATACCGGATCTACAACTTTCCTCTGAATCAAAACTCTTCAAGCTTCAAGTCCCTTCCAAAAGAGCACCAAAAATCACACTCCAAGCTCACAGACACACACAAAATGAGAGATGAAACATGAACTAGGAACTCTATGGAAAAAGGGGGTGATAAGGGAGGCTAACAATGAGAGTTAAGGCCTTTAAATAGGGTGCAAACCCTAAAAATTAGGGTTTTCATGTTCAGCCTTCAACTCGTCGAGTTGGGGCCTTCCAACTCGTCGAGTAGACCCTGAAAGATGTGCAGTCATTAAAACTCTACACGACAAGTTGGAGCCTTCCAACTCGTCAAGTTGTCCTTAAATATAAATATATAAAGCTTAAAATTCGTACTTGAAGATTGGGATGTTACAACTCTCCCCTACTTGAACTAGGCTTCATCCTTGAAGCCTGCTGCGGTGAACAATTCCGGATAATACTCCCGCATCTCGGCCTCCGGCTCCCAAGTCCACTCGGATACCTTCTGATGCTGCCACTGAACCTTTACCAAAGGTATCTCCTTGTTACACCGAACTTTTATCTTCCTTTCTAAGACAGCCACCGACTTCTCAACATTATTCAGGCGTTCGTCGACCTGAATGTCATCCAATGACACTACCGCATCCTCATCTAATATGCATTTCCGCAATTGCGAAACGTGGAAGGTGCTATGAATCTGGATGAGCTCCTCCGGAAGTTCCAACCTATACGTCACCTTGCCAACCCTAGCAAGAATCCGAAACGGTCTAATATATCAGGGACCCAACTTTCCCCTCTTCCTAAAGTGGATCACACCCTTCCATGGTGAGACCTTCAGCAACACCCTGTCACCGACCTCAAACTCCAACTTAGATCGGCACCGGTCGGCATAACTCTTCTGCCGACTCTTAGCAATCTGCAACCGCTTCCAGATCTATTGAATCATCTCGGTAGTCTGCAGAACCACCTCGGTCCGACCCATGACCCGGTGACCAACCTCACCCCAACAAACTGGGGTACGACATCTCCACCCACACAACATCTCAAAAGGCGGAGCACCAATACTGGAATGTAAACTGTTGTTGTAGGAGAACTCTACAAGGGGTAGGTAGGAGTCCCAACTCCCACCAAAATCAATGACGCAGGCCCGCAACATATCCTCGATGGTCTGAATGGTCCGCTTGCTCTGGCCGCTGGTCTACGGATGATAAGCGGTACTGAAATGAAGTCTCGTGCCCAGTTCCTCGTGGAACTTCTGCCAGAAACGGGAGATGAACCGAACATCATGATCTTGTTAGATTAGTGTCTAAGCCCGTAACCATATTTGGTAAGTACTTGGCCCGATTGTGCATGGTCCTTTTGGGTTGCCTTCACCAAAGCAACTTGACTGGAGAAATAATAAAGAAAGAGGTTATTATGGTTTATTAATATATTATAAGAATAATATATTAAAAGAGAAATCATATTTGTTTAATTAACATTGGTCAAGAATTAATTAAGAATTAATTTTGTGATCAAAAGAAGTTAATTGAACTAGGGGGACTGAACTGTAATTATGTGATAGTTGCAAAGTAGGGCAAAGGATGCCCTATATGATAGGGTGGACGAAATCAAGGGGATAAGGCCTTAGAATTTGTCCATGATAAGGTTTCTAGGGTTATCCTTTGGGCTGCTTGGTGGCTAAGCAACCAGATAAGGATAAGGACCGAAACCCTAATTCCTACACCTATATAAATACCCATTGGCATAATAAATTCGGGCACTTGTTTCTAGAAGTTCCCAGAGCCGATTTTCTACCTCTCCCCTCTCTCTCTCTTGCCTCTCCATTGCTCTTGGTGTTTGTGAGCCATTAGAGGTACTACACTTGTGGTACTTGCTTTCAAAGACAAGAAGATTCAAGATACAAGTTGTTATTACAACATAACAGCAAGAGGTATGTATTCCATTATCCTTTATGATTTTCGAAATTACTAGGAGCATGCTAGGGTTCTTCATGTGTTCATAATGTTGTATATTTAATAGCAAAACATAGATCCAATTCTAGGGTTGCATGCATACATAGGATTGTTTGTATAAATACCATCAGTGGTATCAGAGCCATTGGTTTTGTTGTTTTCAATTAGTTTATACAAAATTATGAATTTGACACTTTAGGGTTTATGGCCAATAAATCCTAGGAGGCATGGTTTTCGAAATTAGGGTTCTTGAACCCTAAATTTCGAAATTTGATAAGGGTTTCCCAAACCCTTTTCCTTTGCCCCCAAGATTTCGAATTCTAGGGTTTGCCAACCCTAGGGTTTCGAATTTGGCCTCCTCCCCAAGATAAGATCCTAAATTTTAGGGATTAGGATAATGCCTTATCTTATAATTATCTTTTAATTGTTTAAAATGTGGTAATTAAAGATTTGAATTATCCCATCCCATATTTTCGAATTTTAGGGAATTTAAGGGATTAGGTTAAATTAATTGTTTAATTTAAAAGATAATCCTTCAAGATTTGATAATTAAAATAAATTGTTTATTTTTGGGATAATTATTAAATCAAGAGTTTTAATATTTAAAATTTTAAATTAAAAGATTTTAATTTTCAGAAATTTTAAATATGATTAAAACCCTAATGATTTGAAATGTTTCAAAACTTCCCCTCAAGTTTTGGAATTTAAATTTTAATTAAATGTTTAATTTTAAAATGTTAAATTCTAAAACCCTAATTTTTGAAAAAAGTTCAAATTCCACCATTATGGTTTTATTAAGTTAATTAAGTGTATAATTAAAAGAAAGTTAATAAATCCATAATGATATGGTTTGTATTTAATTAATTTTAAAGTATAATTTTGTTAAATTAGACCACCTAGTATTTTAAAAGTGTAAAATACACCCTTATACTATTTATAAAATTAAATGTCTAATATTATATATGTATGAGTAAAGAGTCAGTCTTACCGTTAGTAGGCCTCATTCACGAAGCTGGTCTCTAAGGGGTGTTTAAGGAAATTGCCTATAAAATGGCGATTGAATGGGTATCCACTCTTACCCACCGCACTCTTGACTAGTGGAGGGTCGTTAGCCGAACGGGTAGGATAGGACACAACCTTCCATTATAAGTATAATGAAATACGAATTAACTAAATACTTTTAATAAAGTCCCAAATCTTAGTTACTTTAGGATAAGTGAATTTGATGCAATTCCATGGAACTACACTTTGTACCCTTGCCGAGACAGTTAGTGGAGCGTGCGTGGTTAACCGGCACACTAAGTTATGATTGGCATTGGTAGCGAAGGGTGACTCGATGTTTGTTATAGATCGATGAAGCGTGTGTGGTTAACCGGCACGTCGATTAGGTGACTGTAACATTGAGGGCACCACGTACATTCACATGGTTATTCACACCTTATTTGTGATCCTCGACATCCCAGTCACAAATAAAGGGCATAATCGAGATTAAACATGACATTGAAAAGTTCAATGAATCTCAAAAGATCTAGGAGTTTCAATTCATTTAAAACTTAAACCTTCATTTTTCGTTTTTCATGGTGGAAATTAGTAAATCGTCATTTACCTACCTTCAAATGTTCGCAATTTGGATTACAGCATCCCTCTTCCAAGTTGTAGAATATTGTGTTGGGTCCTAGCCTTAATATCTCATTTGGGTGTTTTATTAAGGACTCAATCAACTAACTTGAATTTCTCTCGTTTTGTAGATGTCAAAGTCTGACAACTATGGTCTTCCTGAATCCATTGGAAAAAGATTTCCACTTGAAGATGATGTTCCACGATTGGATTGTGGAAATGGAAATCATGCTTCACTTCCTCCACCTCCTCTTATATTCTCCCTGACCCACATGTTCGAAGACTTGAAAAGTTCAAGGCCACTCAAGCCCTATTGGCAAAAAGACACAAAGATGGAAAGTCTGTATGTGCTCATGTCTTGGATATGAAGTTGCATATTGATAGATTGGAAATGTTAGGTGTCGATGTCTCAAGGAAGTTGGCTGTTGACTTGGTTCTTCAGTCACTTCCTGACTCATATAGTGATTTCATTAGAGAGTACTATATGATGGACCGAGACGTGACCCTTATTGATTTGATTTATTTGCTTATTGCTGCTGAATCAGCGATGATTTGGCGCACTGATTGAGCAAATTTGTCTGGTAAATCAATATCCCAACCTTCTATGGGCAATGGTAACATTGGAAGTCCAGAAAAGTTTTCTCTACGCAAGAGAAAGGCTGAGTCTGAGATAGTCTCGTGTACCATTCCAGAAGAATCCATATGTTTCTACTGCCAAAAGAGGGGGCATTGGTTACGAAGCTGTCCTGACTACTTGAAAGATCTAAGAGATGGGAGAGTCAAGATGTATGACTCTGCATCAGGTAAAATCCACTATCAAACTCTATTAAGTTCTTTTTAGATTCTTAATACATGATGTGATAAGATTACATTTGGTGTTTTGTAGAATCGAAGAAAAAGGAAACTTAAAAGGAAAGAAGTGAGCTAAATCTGGTCATGAAGAAATGGATTTTGATCGCATGATTCAAAGATCGGATTGTTTGAGCTACTACTTTAGAGTTAGGATAGATTGCTAAATAATATTTACATAGTTTTCATTTGTAATCGCATTGTAAGGACAACATTTTTCCGCAATAAAATAAAGTTTTGATTTATCTTGTTTATGTTTCCTTGCAATGGATTTTATGAAAAATTGGTGTTTGAATGGTTCTATTGTTAGCAATATTGTGAATGGATTTGACTCTTAGTTACGTTATTTGTGGTAATATCATAAATTTACCAAATGAGGAAAGTTTCTCATCACCCAAGTTTCAATTGGACAGAAACTTGGAATCATGTAACTGGTATTGTGTGATGAATGAGAACCTTCGTATTTGGAAAATTGAGACTAATTCCTTGTTCACATAAGTATGTGAGTCAAGTGAAGGACTAGGAGATCTGGTACACAATGTTGTGCACTGGTTAAGTCCACCACAAAGAACGATAAAATATTCGTCATGATTTGCTAAAAGATTAGTAAATGTGATTCTGAATCATTGAGAAAGGTTTCAATGAATAGCAGAACGAACAAAAGGAGTCAATTAGGCATAAAGATAAAAGTTTCTCCAATCTGAAAAGATAGGAGAGCACTTAAGTATCTATTTCATGATCAACTTAGTGATTTTGAAACCGTATCACAATTGATCCTCTAAGAACACCTTAGTACGCCAGTATGGCTAAGAAGAGGAATCAGAAATTGTTGAAATGATTAAATCAGTGAATCATACTTCGTTCCAAAATCAAGTTTTAGAGTCATACTCCAAAATTGTGATTTGAGTGAGATCGTCTTAACAAATTTTAACACACTCATCAAATGTGAAGTAGGAAAATGTTTTCTTGCTCTTGCACGTTTGAAATTGGTAAGTTGTGATGTCAACTAAGACTAACTGTGTGTAGTATTTGCCTTGATAAGGACCTACACTAACTCTTGAATATTTGTTTTGTCAAGAAATGTTTCTTGACAAGAGAATCTTATATGTCAAGAGGTCAGTGGGAGTCTAAAGTTCTTGAAAAGTTTCAAGAACTAATCAAGAGTAAACCTGTTGTTAATTACTAGCACACGACTTGAGGTTTCTAACCTATCGTGTTGACATATTCTTGTTTCTATGTCATTCCAGTTTGGTCAACTATGCATGTGATTTCTATGAGTTCTCAATGGGTTGCATAGGGGCAGGGCACCTTGATCAATGGAAAGTACATTGAAAGGTAGGGGTGAGCTGCTCAATAACTTGGAAGCAATGGTGGGACCCTTGATGGCAAGAAATTAAGAATGGAAAAGTTCGATCCATAAGAGTTTGGATTTGTCACAATTATTGTCTTATGATTATGGTTATGACAAATTCACATGGATAGGAACACATACACCACAAAATCTGAGTGTCGTAAGGTTTCTCTCCTTCATGAAAATGATTGTGAGGAAACGCTTTCACTAAGATAGATTTTAAGGAGATAGCGATTATGTGAATTGCATTCTCAAATTCGATTATGATTACGGCATCCCTCTTCATAGTTCGAATTGTGAGATTTGGCAATTAGTTTGAACATTTGGGACTTAGTAATATAAGTTCTAAATTAGTTTAGACACACATGTGAGCTGTCTAAGGAAATGTGTATGAGTTTGAGAAGCTTAGATAAAGGCTTATTGAAGCATATCGTATTAGAAAAGATGAACTTTGGAAGTCAATAAGTATTGTCTTCTAGAAGTCCAACTGTTTTCTGAATACGTGTCAAAGCTAGTGGGAGTATAAATGTTATGCTAGAATGGATATAATCATCATGTTAGTGGGAGCATGATTATTATTATTTTAAGTATTGCAAGTTGGCAATATTAATTATAGAAAAACAAAAAGTTTCACTTTGCAAAGTTGTAGGGGTTGAAAAGTTGGTTTTGCTATAATTAAGGGAGAGAATGTTGTACTTTGTTTCCAATCTAAAAGCTTAGATCGAGAAATTTTAATTGAATTTATTCAATGATATATTTGTTGTTTGCATTCTCAAAGTTCGATTATGATTACGACATCCCTCTTCATAATTTGAATTTTGAGAACACGGCAAATAGAAATATTATGGCAATATTATAGTAAGAAATTGGTAAAGTATCACGTTTGTCATTATGAATTGTATCCCATACGCTTTGGGTATAAGATCGATTGCATGTGCTGTAATATTCGACCGTTTTAAAATTTTCCAAATGCCTAGGGCATTAAGAGGGAAAAGGACTAGAACCGGTTTGACTAAAATAATTAAACAACTGTCAAGGACAATCTGAGGTTCGCCAAGAATTGGTCGCTTGCGGACAATAGGAAGTATAGTCATGGATGGACCATATTGGCATTATTATGAATAGATAAGATTCTATTTCGAATGAGTTGTCGTATGGAAAATATGGAAATGTTTTCTATATTGGGAGTTGGATGTTAAGAATTTATGTCTAGATTAGAAAATTTTATGCAAGAAAGATGTTCAAAGGAATGTACTTTGAATGTGAGACTTCAAATCTATGGGATTGTCTTGTAAGAATCTCCAATAGAGTACTTTGTAATTTCATTGGCAAAATCTTGGTGACTTTGGCGCTGTGATATTACAAAAGGACCGTTGCATAAAATGTTAGAATCTGACATATCCTAGTAGTAGCGAGAATTTGTATTCTTACACTAATTGATTAGGATTAGGAATTGTGAAATGAGCATCATTGGAAATGTGTTAATTTAATCTATTTCACAAAGTAAAGACCATAGGTAAACATAGTGTGCATGCTTGGTGCATGGGACAACTGTTGTTATAATTCAGGTAAGAAGTTGATTACACGAAACAAAAAATAATGAGTAATCAATATGGTGATTAAATAAAAGGTGTTTTATTTATACTCAAAAGTTTGGAGCCATATGGGATTAGTATTATTCTTGTGTTTCACTTTGCATGTTTTGACTTCCCGAATAATAAGATTATTCAAATCCTCCACAGTCGCTCATACTTTGGAAATAGGTATGAAAAAAGACTGTCATGAATCCGTCTGTAGATTGTATAAAGCGTTTAGACATAACAAAAGTTTGTTGCAGAGTTCATGAGTGCTGCTATAAGATTAGAGTATTGGATTAAACCCACGCTCACTTGGATCGCTTCATGGATTTTATCACGAGTGATTGGTGAGACGATAATATCTTATATTCTTGAAACCAGGATGTGTGAGTTGTATTCTGCAAGTCGGTTACACATTGATAATATGTAAACGCACCAGTAACTTGGTGTTATAAAACATATTGTTGTGTGTGATGTGATGAGTAGATACAAGCGAGCATTGGAGTCGAAGTTTATCCGTTCCTTTTACCCAAAGTGGATAAAAGTGATATATGTGGGCCCCTCGATGATTTAGTGATGACACCCTAAGCGCTTGGCCAAGCCGGGACTAAGTTGATGTGTTCAACTGTAATCTGTTGTCAGTCGTCATAAGTCGGAAATCGGGAAACAACACATGAAGAGAGAGTATGATTAAAATCCATGTCTCAGTTCATATGATATCTAGAATGGAGGAATATATGATACCTTATCTAAAGGACATGTTACTGATAAGATCAGAGTTTGACAGCGTCTTTGAAAGCTACGATTGCTAATCGGGTTGTACTTGGATTTATAGTTACTAGACTTATCTGTAACGCCTGCGTTTCCAGGCTAGGCATTATTGTTGATGTAATAGCCTAGGTTAACCTTTGTAACTCTTTTGAAGTATTAATGATGAAATGTTTGAGTATTATGTGTTTTATGCTTAGTTGTGTGGCTTAATTGAATTAAGAATAAAATAAGCGTCAAAATTAAAGTGTGAGATAAACCCAATATCTTTACATAAAGTTGTAGTGGTTGAAACAAGGATTTCGGAGATATAAAGAACGTCGAAATCCGAGTTATAACGAGGAAGTTATGACCTGTCGAAGTTTCGCGACAGAACCGGCACGACGCTGAATGACGTAAAATATGAATTTAAGATAGAGCAATATCTAGCCTTAGTGATCTAAACGGAAGTTGTAGAGTTCGTTAAACCGAGAGCGTGCATAAAAAGAATGCCCAAATCTGACTTCGTATGAGGAAGTTATGATTTTCCGAAGTTTCGACTTAGCGGTATGCAGCCCGAATACTCGAATTTTAGATCGAGCGGTTTATAGCCGAAACAATCTAAACGAGAATCGAATATCTCATCGATAGTAGTCCAACGGTAAAAAGACAGACGAAAACGGACGTCAGATGAAGAAGTTATGAATTTTTAACGGAGTTTTCCTGTCCCGGCCTACTAAAAATAATATAAAAAAAATATAATAAAAATAAAGTCAAAATTAGCCGACGGAGTCTAAACGAGAGTTGTAGAGCATAATCTCACCTACGCGTGTATATAAAGAACGTCGAAAACAGAGCTCGTATGCGAAAGATATGAATTTCTGAAGTTCGGGGCACGAAATCTGATCCTGTGTCAGAACTCATGACGTGAACACTGTGTTCACGACGTGAACTCAAAAAAACGTCACCTGGACTCTGTCAGACCCCACTTGTGATGACGCATGCAGTGACGATCAAGTTCCACGACGTGAGCCCTTAAAACTCACGACGTGAACCCTGAAATCTCAACCTATAAATAGAAATCAAGGGTCAGCCGATTATTGTTGCTCCATCTCTTCTCTCCCACTCCCGATACTCTCTCTAAGCCCTATTTTAACCCCCCGAAGCCCCTGTGTTCATGCCGAGACCCGAAGCAAGTCCCGAAGCCCGAAGATCCCGAGAAGAAAAGAGTTTCCGAGCCGAAGCTCTGCCCGCGAGAAGCCCGGTGTGTGAAGTGATCCCGGTTTCACCGAGGAATACTACTTCTACAAGCCGTAGTGCTGTCCGATCATCTTCTGATCAAGTGAGTGTGTAGTTACTTTCTTCTAATACATAAATACGAAGTATTTACTATGAAATACGTGTTATGTGTTTATATATTGGTGTTGATTTGAAGGGGTACATAATCTCTTTTAAATGCACGATTTTATACAAGTATCTATTTAACGTACTAAGTATATGTGTTATGTGAGTGTATCGATGTTATCTTCTAATCTCATAGATATGATTTATTCTCTATGAAATACGTGTTATGTTTATGTGTCTCATTTTTTATCTGGAATGTGTTTTGAATGAACATACTATACAGGTTTTAAACTATGTATAAAAATGTATATTTTATTTACCAAAATGTTGGGTAGAACATGGGTAGATAGTTGTCTTGTGATAAAAAGATGAGAAACCTCGATGTTGTTTTTGATTTAGTCATCTAGCGGAGTTTAGATGACGACCACAGACTTTTCTAGACAGTCCTGTGGAACGCTAGCAGGCTCGCCACCTGTAGGTGTTAATGAACTTGGGTGTTCATTCGCTGTACTCCATCCCCCTCATGGTTGCCTTATTTGACTTATATTGCTGAGGAACCCCCGAAGCATGTGTTGTCGCCCCGATGAAATATTCTTAGACTAGGTCCCTTATGTTAGTTGTCTTAGGGACGTAAAGTGAGAATAACGGGAATGGGTAATTGGGTTATTGTTGGTTGGTGGTATTAAATATAATTATTTATTGTGGGTTGAAAACCCTATATGCTCACCAGGCTCCCAAGCCTGACCCACTCAGTTTTCTTTGTATTACAGGTAGTGGCGCCAGAGCATAAGTTGGATGACTTGTCAAGTTATTTTTGGATTATAGACCTGTTGTTTTATATAACTGTTGCAAGGTCTGTATTGTAATGTTTATGCTTTTGGTCTGTTTATCGGAACATGACATCCCGAGTTTTGTTATATAATGAAAATACATTTCTTTATGAAATGCTTTGGTAAATCTTATTTTATCATATTTAGTTTTGGGAACAAATTCCGCAACTCTTTTAATCAAAGGATTACTCCGAAATCATTTTAAAAGCATAAATTAAACCGGTCTTTTCTGGCTGTGATTTTGGGGATGTCACATTATCCAAGTGGGAGATTGTTGGATTAGTGTCTAAGCCCGTAACCATATTTGGTAAGTACTTGACCCGATTGTGCATGGTCCTTTTGGGTTGCCTTCACCAAAGAAACTTGACTAGAGAAAAAATAGAGAAAGAGGTTATTATGGTTTATTAATATATTATAAGAATAATATATTAAAAGAGAAATCATATTTGTTTAATTAACATTGGTCAAGAATTAATTTTGTGATCAAAAGAAGTTAATTGAACTAGGGGGACTGAACTGTAATTATGTGATAGTTGCAAAGTAGGGCAAAGGATGCCCAATATGATAGGGTGGACGAAATCAAGGGGATAAGGCCTTAGAATTCGTCCATGATAAGGTTTCTAGGGTTATCCTTTGGGCTGCTTGGTGGCTAAGCAACCAGATAAGGATAAGGACTGAAACCCTAATTCCTACACCTATATAAAGACCCCTTGGCATAAGAAATTCGGGCACTTGTTTCTAGAAGTTCCCAGAGTCGATTTTCTACCTCTCTCTCTCTCTCTCTCTCTCTCTCTCTTGTCTCTCCATTTCTCTTGGTGTTTGTGAGCCATTAGAGGTACTACACTTGTGGTACTTTCTTTCAAAGACAAAAAGATTCAAGATACAAGTTGTTATTACAACATAACAACAAGAGGTATATATTCCATTCTTCTTTATGATTTTCGAAATTACTAGGAGCATGCTAGGGTTCTTCATGTGTTCATAATGTTGTATATCTAATAGCAAAACATAGATCCGATTCTAGGGTTGCATGCATACATAGGATTGTTTGTATAAATACCATCAGATCTGAGACAGTAGAGACCGGCACCCCATGACGAGCAACGATCTCGCGGATATACACATCGACCAACTTCTCAGCCGACGAACTCTCACGAACTGCCAAAAAATGGGCGCATCATAACCCTTTGCCGTTCTCAGCAACTTGGTGATAAAATCCATCGTGATCTACTCCCATTTCCACATGGGAACCTCCAATGGATGCAACTTTCCATGTGGCCTCTGGTGTTCGACCTTCACCATCCTACAGGTCAATCACCTCTCAATATACCAATCGATCTCTCTCTTCATGCACGGCCACCAATAACTCAAACTCAGATCCCTGTACATCTTGGTGGCTCCCGGGTGAATAGAGAAATGAGACTTATGAGCCTCCTTCAGTACAATCTGTCTAACCCCACCAGACATCGAGACCCACAAATGACCGCAATGGGTCAACAACCCACGACTGTCCCGAACAAATTTGGTGATCTCGCCCTTGATCCTCTCAATCTTCCAATTTTCCTCTCGCACTCCCTTGGCCTTAGCCTCTCTAATCAATCCCACAAGTGGAGAGTCCACAAAAATCCTCATACATGATTTCGGAACACAAGATCCAGCCAACTTGCAGCTCAGGGCATCCGCCACCACGTTCGCTTTACCCAGATGGTAAAGGATCTCACAGTCATAATCATTGACCACTTCCAGCCACCTGTGCTGCCTCATATTCAGGTTCTACTGGTCCATAATATGCCTCAAGCTCTTGTGATCCGTGTAGATGGTACAAAGGACCCCATAAAGGTAATGCCTCCAGATCTTGAGGGCGAACACCACTGCTCCCAACTCAAGATCATGCGTGGGATATCTCGTCTCGTGCGTGGGATATCTCGTCTCATGCGGCTTCAACTGCCGCGATGCATAGGCTATCACCTGTGCTCTCTACATGAAAACCGCTCCAAATCTGGTGATGGATGCATCACAGAAAACCACAAAATCATCAACTCCCTACAAAAGGGTCAAGAATGGAGCCTCGCAAAGTCGCTACCGAAGGGTCTTGAATGTTGTCTGCTGCTCAGGGCTCCACTGAAAATCTACTCCCTTCCTTGTCAGACGAGTGAGGGGTACTGCAATTTTGGAGAAATCCCGAATAAATCTCTGGAAGTACCCTGCCAAACCTAGAAAACTCCTGATATCCGAGGGAGATTTCGGAACCTCCCACTGCATCACTATCTCGATTTTGGCTGGGTTGACCAAAACCCCCTCCTGGTTAACGAGATGTCCAAGGAACTGAACCTCTCGCAACCAGAACTCACATTTTAAGAACTTGGCGTAAAGCCGTTCTCACCTCAGAACTACCAGAAGCTCACGGAGATGCCCTCATGCTGCTCTCTGGTCTTGGAATACACCAAGATATCATCGATGAATACAAAAACTGAGTGACCGAGCATCGGCCTGCATACCCGATTCATCAGATCCATGAATATTGCTTGTGCATTGGTGAGCCGAAACGACATCACCGCAAACTCGTAATGCCCGTAGCGAGTCCGGAACACGGTCTTCTCCAAGTCCTCCTCCCTCACCCTGGCCTGATGGTACCCGGACCTCAGATCTATCTTGGAGAACCAAGATGCTCCCTGTAACTGATCGAACAGGTCATCTATCCGTGGAAGGGGATAACGGTTTTTCACCATCAACTTGTTCAACTCCCGGTAATCAATGCACATCTGGTGTGAACCATCCTTCTTTTGTACAAAAAGAATCGACACTCCTGGAGCTGAGATGACAGCTCTTGCATCTTAGGCGGTGCCAATCGGTACGGCGCCTTGGCGATAGGGGCCACACCTGGCACAAGGTCGATCCTGAACTCGACCTGCCTCTCAGGAGGCACTCCGGATAACTCCTCCGAAAATACATCGGCGAACTCTCTGACGACTAGAACATCTGAAACCGAGACCTGATCCCTGACCCTCAAATCTACCATGTACGCCAAATAACACGCACACCCGTGCTGAATATACTGTCGAGCCCTAGCTGAAGAGCAAAACCCTGAACCCAGTTTGGTGCCCTCTCCATGGTTAACCAGTTCTCCCCCACTTGGGGTTCGAACTACCACACGCAGACCCTCGCAGTCGATCATGGCAACGAAACGACTCAGTCAGTCCATACCCACTATCACGCAGACATCACCCAAGGGAATTGGAATCAAATCAATCAATAAAGACACCCTGAATATATCTAGAACGCAAACCAATAGACTGATGAAGCAGAAACCCCGTGTTCGTTGGCGATGGAAAATCACAACAAACACTCTAATTCTCCTAAGGGCAAATCAAACTCCCTACTAAACAATTGAGAGACAAAATACCGACTCGCTCCCGAGTCAAACAATACAAGGGAAGGCAAGGAGTTCACTAAGAACGTACCTAACATAGGTACAAACATATGAGCACAATACAATTATAAATAAGATAAGAGATAAATTCATACCAGTCACAACATCAGGTGTTGCCCTAGCATCCTCGGCTGTAAGTTGGAAGGCGCGACCTCAAGCCCTCGGGGGCTCCGCCCTGCCCTGACCCCCGTCGGTGATCCTCAATGTAGTTGGCGTGGGGGCCTACGTCGGCTTAGCGGCGATCAACGGATAGTTGGTCTTCACATGACCAATCTGATCACAGTAGTAACAAATCCTCATATCCTGAACCGGAGCTAACTGGCGGCAATCCCTCGCAAAGTGCCCCTCCCTGCCACATTTGTGGCACACACCACTGGATCGGAAAGCTCCGGCATGAACCTTCATGCACTTCCCACAAGTTCGGCCACACTAACCTCCAGACCTAGAATTGGAGGCCTTGAACCGCTTTGGCGCCGGTTGCGACTGTGTCGGGGTCTGCCTCTGCTCCCTCAACTGAAGCTCGATCTCAAGCTCATGCCGCATAGCGGCCTCCTGTAACTCCAACAAAGTGTCACACCTCTGAGTAGAGACGAACTGTCTTATTTCCGTCTTGAGCATGCTCAGATAACGGGTCATCTGAGCCTGCTCTGAAGCAAACTCTGGGAAAATATCGCCCTCTCAGTAAACATCCGGGTGATCTCCATCACCGACTCCAATCCCTATCTCAAATCCAAAAACTCCTGAGCCAACCCCTCTCGCTCAACCCGTGGAATGTAGCGAGTGTGAAACATCTCCTTGAATTGATCCCATCATACCACAACTCTCTGCTCATAAGAATATGATCACGTAATAAGTCCCCACCAAACATTGGCTTCGGACCTCAGCAGGTTCAGAGCACACCTAACCTTCTGGTCAGCAGGGCATGAGCACGTGAAAAAGCATCCCTTAACGTCAGATAGCCACCTCATGGATATGATCGGGTCCTGGACTCTATCGAAAGTAGGGGGCTTCGTGTTATTGAAGTCCCTATACTAAAAGGCCCGACCTGCCCCACCACCTGCAGCCGCTACGGTTGCAGAGGCTGCAGCGGCAACCGTCTCAGCAATGGCTGCATAGCCCTCATCAAAGTACCCAACCATAACGGTCTTAATAGACCCAAACATCTCCGATAACTCAGCCCCGAAAAGTGCAACAACCTCCTCGTGCAGTATCTCCCGAATCCTGGCATCCAACTCATCTGATCTCATCTGACCAACGGTCCCTAATAATGTTGGCCCGCCCTCACTGCCAGCTCCTGATCCTTACCCGGATCCGGTCTCAAATTGTCTCGTAACCACCATACTGAAAATACACTATGGAGATATCAAATAATCCACAGAACAACAGGGAACCAACTCCCAAACGAAGCCCTATGGGTTGTGACTTCCTTGTTACGCGCATGGGTCGTGTGCTTTCAGTAGTACGGGCCTATACCACCTTCCACACCTACCCATATTTGTCTCAAGGATCATCACAACGCCCTAACTATACTCGCAAGCATAACTATACACTCAATCCTCACTCCCTAGAGGAAATGCTAAGTATCCCCCGGCTGGCCGGCTGACCCCGCACAACTCATCCTACCACCAGCTGCCACACGAACCTCCATTGGTGCCAGATAGCCATTGCATGAACACTATCACATACCACATGTCTTAAACAACCCTAGGATAAAATATTCAATCCCACAACGGTTGGACTCAGACGAGAGCTGCGCAGCAGGACCAAACCCTCTAACCTAAGACCATTTAACCCATGCAGTATGTGACTTAACGCATTCATTCAATAACTAATTCACACCCAAAAGAGTCACATAACAATCAATGAGGTACTCTACACAAGACACGGCATCAAAGATCAGGAAATTCTATCATGCAATTCCTAAAGATCCCTAGCCTATCACTAGCATACTGTTCTAACATATTACAATATCAAATGACAGCATGGTATTTTGCGGTCTACTTACTGGCTTTGACCAATCGTACACAACGCATCCTCCTATAGTATTTTGAAAATCTTTTCCTTAGTTTGAGATTGGATTCACACGAGTGTCCCTCCAATTCACTCAAACCAAGGCTCTGATACCAACTTGTAACATCCATAAACTTCATAAAAATTTCAAACTTTTTAGACAACCCAAAATCATTCATTGTTTACAAATTGTTTTCAAAACAGTTTAACATCAGAGAAATCCCAGAAACCATAACACAAAATGTGAGGAGGTGCACGATCAAGCCTTCGCCTTCCCGCGATCATCCGAAGTACCTGAAACATAATCCAACACTGTATTCCCAAAGCTTAGTGAGTTCCCCAAAATACCAACACCATACAACCAGAACAATGTAATAAACAAACAATATGCATACAAAGTCTTCAGCATGACTGGACCGCCTCACCCGGCCTACAGCCTATCTGGCCCACTCTCAGAACCTTCAGCATGTCTGGACCGCCTCACCTGGCCTTCAGCCTGTCTGGACCATTCTCTGGGCCTTCCACCTGACTGGTATGCCCCTTTGGACCTTTAGTCTATCCGGGCCGCCCTGGGTCTGTTGGCCTTGAGCACAAAGCAGGACCGCCTCAACCCACCCGCCATCATATAATATCACATAATATCAAATGCTAGCTAGTTCATACAATTATTATGTAAGCCTAAAAGATCAGCAATCAGAGCATCATCCTACACACTAAGATACAGATCTACCCAATCACTACACATAGTATCATACGATAAACCAGGATACAATCCAAAGGGCCGGCATTGGTGCCTTCGACCCTGTCAGTATGGTGAGGTGAACTCACCTCGCTAGTAGTGCTGAACGGGTAAGATCAAATACCAACTCATAGCTCCGAACTCAACTGCCTACAACTTTCATATAACTATCCTCATAAAACTCCTGAATACCAAAAATACCCTTTGAGTCAAACTTGGTCAATGATGGTCAAAGTCAGAGTCAACATTCCATGTTCTCCCAACTCGTTGAGTGCATCTTCCATGCTCGTCGAGTTCCTTCAAAACTCAAAATACTGGGAAAACCCTAGTCAACTCGCCGAGTCGATAGGACAACTCGTCGAGTTCGCACGGTGTCCAGAAGATCAGGTAAACCCGAGTCAACTCACCGAGTTAGCAAGGCAACTCGTCGAGTTCGTCTTGTCTTAACTCATTCTGCCACTTTTAAGCGAGTCTAATGCCCCAATCTATAGATCTGGTCCCCTAGGTTTGAGATACCACATACAGTTGCTAACTTTACGTCCATGCAAGGCACTAAGGGGTCTAAAACACTCAAACATAGCTCATTAATAGATTTAGGGCATGAAGGATGGGCAAGACTTGATAAAGTTGGCAACTTTACATCTAAGGAGGCCATGAGACGTCCAGATCTAAAGTCATAGCTTCATGACATGCTCAAATCCAAGAATGACCCTAAAATAAGCTGAAAATGACCATATACTTCCATAGGAGAAGATCTAAGCAATAAAAGGCCAAGGTACCAACTTTATACCTCAAAATGGTTACGCCAACAGAGTAGATACCGGATCTACAACCTTCCTCTCAATCAACACTCTTCAAGCTTCAAGTCCCTTCCAAAAGAGCACCATAAATCACACTCCAAGCTCACACACACACACACACACACAAAATGGGAGATGAAATACGAACTAGGGTTTCTCTGGAAAAAGGGGGCGATGAGGGAGGCTAACAATGAGAGTTAAGGCCTTTAAATAGGGTGCAAAGCCTAAAAATTAGGGTTTTCATGTTCAACCTTCAACTCGTCGAGTTGCGGCCTTCCAACTTGTCGAGTAGACCCTGAAAAATGCGGAGTCATTAAAACTCTACACGAAGAGTTGGAGCCTTCCAACTCGTCGAGTTGCCCTTAAATAAAAATATATAAAGCTTAAAATTCGTACATGAAGATTGGGATGTTACACAAGCACTTTTGAGTACGACACATTTGAAAGCTTTGATAGAACTCCAAACGCAAAGGGAATAGGATACGGACCAGAAACCGAAGATGATTCAGAGGACGGAATAGTAAGAGAAGTTGAAGAAATGGAGAACATCACCAGAATGACGATGGTGCAGTACAAGAAAAGTTTACATAATGAAAACGGTCCAGGTCTTGTGCCACCCGAGATTCCAGCTGGCAGAGGTTTTTGAGCTCAAAGGGCAGATCCTATCAATGTTCAAGGACATACCTTTTTTATGGAAAAAATGATGAAAATGCTTTCAAGCACATCGATGAAGTTTTGGATATTGCTAATTATTTCAGTGTCCCAAATGTTTCAAGAGATGCATTGTTATTAAGAATGTTTCCCATGACGTTTACTAGAGATGCAAAGATGTGGTTGAAGTCGTTAGATCCTGGAACAATAAGGACATGGGACAACCTTCATGGCACGTTTATTGAGCAATTTTGTCCTCCCTCTAAGATATCTAAACTAAAGAAGAAAATACCCAACTTTCAACAAGAAACGAGAGAATCATTATATGAAGTATGAGAAAGATACAAGGGTCTTCTAAGAAATTCTCCTCAACATGACTTGAACGTGCAACAAGAAGTCTCTATATTCTATGATGGGGCGAATGTTACAACAAGACAACTCCTTGATTCTCAAGGACCAATGACAAAGAAAGAACCGACCACCATTAAAGAGTTAATTGAAGAATTTGCAAAGCAATCAAGAGAATATCATAATTTGCGAGAAGATGCTATAATAGGAAATGA
This sequence comes from Lactuca virosa, assembly GCF_052849685.1. Taxonomy (NCBI): domain Eukaryota; kingdom Viridiplantae; phylum Streptophyta; class Magnoliopsida; order Asterales; family Asteraceae; genus Lactuca; species Lactuca virosa. The sequence continues at coordinate 88,832,035 of NC_136432.1, forward strand.
CAATGGAGGGAACGAGAAAATGGCACCGGTATTGGCAACATTAGAAAACATGGATCGAAGAATGACGAAATTGGATCAATCTATACATTCTATAAGAATTGGTTGTGAAAATTGCAATGGGCCACACTTAACTAAAGATTGTGATTTAGACGAATATGGAGATAGAAAAGCTCAAGTGTGTTACTCAAGTGGTGATAAATATAATGAAGATTGGAGGAAGCCAAAGAAATAGTGGTTTCCATATGAATAATACAAGAAACAAAAGGAAGAAAAATATAGGCAACTCGGACAAGGCTACTACCAAAAAGATCGACCACCACCCGAGAAGAAGATGGATTTCGAGTCAATGCTTAATAGGTATATGGAAGCCTCTGAAAAAAGACACGATGCTACCGATGCTACTATGAGGAATCATCAAGCTCTCATAAAAAATACTGAGACTCAACTCGAGCAGTTGACTACACTTGTTAACGAAAGGTTACCGCCAAAGAATTCCGATTCAAAATCACAACCACATGTCATGGCCATGTCCACTGAAGAAGACCCACATTCCGAGCCTATAGAGATCGATGATGAAGCCTCGAAGAAGCTTGATCCACAACCGAAAAGAATGAAGTTCAAAGAAAAAGGTAGGGTTGATGCCTAATTCTCATGACGTGAGGATCAAGTGCTCACGTTGTCGGGTCAATCTAAACAAAAAATTTTGTCTCCTGTTAAACCATATTAGCCTCCGCTACCTTTTCCTTCTCAATCAAGGGAACATCCATTGGAGCAAGAGCATAAGATTTTCATCAAGCAAGTCAAGGGTATTCCAATTAATTTTCCATTTATTGAATCTTTAACAAAAATGCCCAAGTATGCAAATTTTCTTCAAGACCTTCTTGACACTTGCCAACAATTAGAGAAGACTTCTAAGGTGGTTCTTAATGAACAATGTTCAGTGGTAATCATGGAACTGATTCCAACTAAGATGGTTGATCCAGGACGTCTTACACTACCTTGTGAATTTGGAAATTCCACGAAGACATTTGCGTTAGTCGATTTTGGAGCTAGCATAAACTTAATGCTTTATTCGTTTTATCAAAAGATCAATCTTCCAGAATTGAAGATTACAAGGATGGCGATCCACATGGAGAATCATTCAGTAACATACTCGAGGAATAGTAGAAGATTTATTGGTCAAAATTGGAAATTTTGTTTTTCCAATTGATTTTGTAGTAATAGAAATGAAAGAGGATGAGGATGTACCTATTAAACTTGGATGCCCGCTACTTAATACCGCTAGAGCCTTGGTAGATGTTCGTGAATCAAAGCTGGGAAAAGAAGAGATGAGATTCGGAGTTGAAGAAAGGTTTGGGAAGTCCAAGAATAAAAATGAAGTGTTCCTTGTGGATGACGAAAATGAGCTTGAAGAATTAGAGAAATTAACGGAAGAAGAGGTCAAAACCAGAGAAAAACCAAAAGAAGAAGTTAAGATCACTAAGACAAGGGCCTCGATCCCAATGACCTTTGAAGTCTTTGCATATACTACACCCATAACTCAAGATGAAGAGATTTGTGAAAGTGAAGAGATAAGTTCAAGTGATGAAAGAGATGATCAAGAATGCAAGGAGGTGAAAATTGAGGAAATGGAGATAAAAAAAGGTACCGGCTAAATATGAAGAGAAAAGTTTGAATGAAGATAAATCCCAAGGAATACAAGGTGTCGCACCCGATTCCTGGTACGTATTTAAATTAAAGAAATATTGCAATTTACTCTGGGACTCAGCGAGTTGGGGGCCCAACTCGTCGAGTAGACTCGACTGTTGATCGGGGGTTTAAGTGACCTACTCGACGAGTCGGAAGACCAAATCCATGAGTAGGAGCTGTCTGGACAAAACCCTAATATTTAGGGTTTACACCCTATTTAAACAACTTAACTCGTCCCAAACTAGCCTCCATCGTCCCTCTCACTTCCAGAATACCCTAACTCAAAACCTTAGCCTTGTTTGAGTGCTCTCAAGCCATTTTTGTGCATTCTTGTGTGTGTTTCAAGTAGGAGAAGAGAAGGAAGCTTAGGAGTTCAAGTAGAAGCAAGGAGATCCAGAAGTTTTACTTCATTCTCAGCTCATTTAAGGTAAAAAGCTGGAACCTTGACCATTTATCTTTTAGATTTTGTTTTGGGGTTATTTCTACCCTTTTAATGAGTATAGAGAAGAAAAAATCGAATTTGGTGGATGTGCTTAGAGTTGCACTTCGGATCTGGGGCTATTGGGGGTCTTTATGGCATAAAGGTGCCAACTTTTTGCCATAAACACCCCATGCATCTTGTAGACCTCCTTTTATGGCTTTTGAGCCAAAGGCCCTATGCGTGTGCATCAAGTTTGAAGCTTTACATATAAAATGGACCCTAGGAGGCCAGATCTATGGTTTTGACGCATTAAGACCCATTATAATCGACTGTGTAGTGTTGGACAAAGAGGGACTCGACAAGTCACTTGGGTGACTCGGCGAGTCGGGACGCTTTTTCCCCGAAACGTCTTCTGGAAATGGTTTAGATTGAGTGGAAGGAACACTCAGCCTGCTAGGGGTTTGTCTTGGACCTGGAAATCATAGGACTCGGCGAGTGTATGAACAGACTCAGCGAGTCCAAGGTAATCTCCCAACTCATGAAGATGGACTCGACGAGTTGTTCATACAACTCGGCGAGTCATAAACTGAACACGTTTGTATGAGGGAAATGAACTCGACGAGTCCAAAGGGAACTCGGCGAGTCGATTGAAGATGGTCCCGATATTATGGGTGAAAAAGGACCCGTCGAGTTGTTGCTAGACTCGACGAGTAGATTGGGGGTTATATCAGTTTGAAGGGATAGGGACTCGACGAGTTGGTGGACCAACTCGGCAAGTCGAGTCAACTGGATGTTGACTTTGACCAGGGTTTGACCTTGACTTTGACTTGGATTTGGATTGACCCTTGTAAGGGTTATGAGTATGCAATAGTAATAGGAAAAGGTTGTTGTGTAGGGATTAGGGAGTAAAGACAAGTCGATTTCCGTGCCGAGGACCGTGCAGATACTACACGACATCGAGGTGAGTTACCTTCCAGTAGCGGTGGGTCTACGGCCACAATGTCGGCCCACTAGTTGGAGTTGTATGTTAGGTGATTGTCTTTGTGATATTCATCTAGGTTTGATACTACTTGATATGTTTATGTGCTAGCATGTTATGCTTTATGTGTGATCGGGGTAGTAGGGAGGGAATAGTCCCCACGTTCGGTTGTTAGGACCGAAGGGTAGGTCGCGCACCCCAGATATGCCTGTCAGTATGTTATGTTATGATATATGTGTTAGTGGTAGCAGGGGGTGAGATAGTCCCCAGGGTTCGGTTGTTAGGACCGACGGGTAGGTCAGCACCCCAGAATGGCTTGACATTGGTAGGTCAGCACCCCAGAATGGCTTGACATGGGTAGGTCAGCACCCCAGAACTGCTCGACAGGGTAGGTCGGCACCCCAGAATGGCCGGACAGGGTAGGTCGGGCACCCCAGAATTGCCCGACAGTATGTTTTGTTATGAGATTGTATGGTATGTGGTATGATGGGGGAACTCACTAAGCTTCGTGCTTACAGTTTTCAGTTTTGTTTCAGGTACCTGTTCGGCGAAGGGGAAATAGTAGGCGCGGTAGCGGCACATCACACTCACACATGATTCCGAATCGAGTTTTCTGGGATTGTACTCTGATTTTTATTATTGTCGTTAATATGGTTTTGAGACACGTTGTTACAGTTTATAAATTGATATGACATTGGCAATGTTTTTCGTAAACTATTTTATGAGTTACTTAATTAAAATGAAATTTTCGGCCTTGAAAATTGGGATGTTACAAGATGGTATCAGAGCCTTGGTTTGAGGGATTCGGACATACCATCGGGGGTTTCTGGACTCAAATCGAGGGTTTGAAATATTTTTACAAGAAAATAGTTTTTCCAAAATTTAAAATACAAAGGTTTTAAGAAAAAGAACAAGATGTGTGATGTGCGCGACCGGCCGAGCTCAAGCAAGTTTTCGCTAAGATACCCATACATGTTATGTTACGAAATGATTATGAGAACTCCATGCTAGATTAGGGCTAAGGATCTAGGAAGGATGCCTTATATGCCTATTGTATATGTATGAGAACTGCATGCTAGATTAGGGCTAAAGGATCTAGGAGGATGCCTTATGTGCCTGTTATATGTGCTTATTGGATTATATGTTAGAGCTGATTGGTCAATAGTGTGATGGCCTGAATAGGATATGTTTAGTATGGTTACTCAATGCTCGAATGCTGCTAGCTTTGTGCTTTTAGGAGTTCTAATTATTTTTAGCTAACTAGTCAACGAATACATTAAGTTACATATTGAGAGGACTACATAATTTCAGAAGGTTAGGTCTAGCCCTATTACACATCTCTTGTTTGAGTCTAACCGTTGTAGGGTAGCGCCTCTCATTCGAAGAATTATCTGGTCTTAGTGATATGTAATGGTATTCGCGAGCTAGTTAGGTAAAGGTAGCAGGAATTCCTTATGCAGCAGATGGCGGAGGGTAGGCCGCAGAGTTACCCTAGGGTAAGCCTAGGATGGGATTAGCAAAGAGAGCAGCAGTAGTAGAAGGGACTTGGTGAAGTCGAAGCAATCCTTGAGGAAAGTACGGATAGATGTGGAAGGTAGTATGGGCCCGTACTACTGAAAGCAGAGGATCCGTACTCGAGTCAAGGAGGGCCGAGATGGAACCAGGAAACTTGTAGAGTGTGTGAAACCTCCCGAGGTTTATGTATGATTCTGACGATTATGTGTTATGTTTCAGAATGGTGATGATCACACGTCATGGCGGAGGAGGTTCAGGTTCTGTATCCGATTCAAGATCGGGCTCGGGGGCAGGTTCTAAGCCAGTCGACGAGGGACTACGCGAGTTCATCGCGTCTGAGATCACGAGAGGTATCCTTGAGTCGACCCCGGTGATTTTCGGGTCGATCAAGGAAGGGATCACTGAGCTGATGGAGGATCGCCTCAGGTCATTTAGGAGCGATATGGCATTCAGTCATTCAGGATCACGCACACTGTCCTTCAAGGACTTCAGGGGCAGTGGTGTGCCGGATTTCCATGGGGCTATGGACCCCATCGCAGCCACGAGATAGGTTGCAGACATTGAGTTTGCACAGTTGACGAGCTTCTTCCCTGAGGGGTCGAAGGTGAGATATGCCGCAAGTTGTTTGAGAGATAGGGCCAGGGATTGGTGGGAGTCGGTTGGCGACTCGTTGGGAGCCTCGGCTATTGAGGCTATGACTTGGTCGGACTTTGTGACCAGGTTCAGGGCTGAGTTTGCGCCAGCTATGGAGCTTCAGCAGTTGGCCAGGGATTTCCTTGATTTGAGGCAGACGACAGAGACGGTGGCGGAGATTACCGCCATGTTCCGGGAGAGGGAATTGTTGGTGCCCCAGTATTCGGGAGATAAGGATATGCAGAGGACCCGCTATCACGACATGTTAAGAACTGATATTTGGGAGCATGTCAGATTCTCAGCATGTCCGACCCTGGAATCCATGATTTCCAGGGCGAGGGAGAGGGAGATTGATCTGGAGCACATCCGGAAGAGGAAGGCTGATACAGAGCAGACTACTGGGGCTTCGGGAAAGAAGCCCAAGGGAGCAGATACTAGGCCGAAGGGCCAGGGACACTGCAGGAAATGCGGCAGACCACATAATGGAGCTTGTAGGTTGGGAGCGTCTGGCTGCTACAAGTGTGGCAAGACAGGGCAGTTCAGCAGGGATTGTACCGCCCCTGCGCCCACTTTCCAGACATCAGAGTTGTTGTGTTTCCACTGCAACTAGCGACGCCATAAAAAGACCAATTGCCCTCAGTTGACAGCAGCAACGCCAGTGAAGGTGCCAGCTCCAGCGACCATGCAGATTACTGATAGCCAGTAGGGCAAGACCGAGGCTCCAGTGGTGAGGAGCCGAGTCTTCCAGTTGACTACCGAGGAGGCACGTGCCGCACCCGATGTGGTGACAGGTATGATTTCTTCTCCTTAGATTTTATTTTATGTTGCTTATGATATTTATCTGCCATATGATATGTCTTGTTTAGGATCGTTCCATGTGAATGGTATCCCAGTTCAGGTGTTGTTTGATTCAGGTGCTACCCGATCATTTGTCTCTCTTGCGCTTAGCAAGAGGTTCCCTGAGTCTTCGGGCATGTTGGATTGTCCTGTAGAGGTCGAGATTGCAGATGATTGATTAGTGCGAGCGTCAGAGGTTTTCAGGGACTGTGTTTTGAGGTTGTTCGAGGAGCGTTGTTTGGTTGACTTGGTTCCCATTCCGTTGCGTGGGAACAAGGTGATTATAGGCATGGATTGGTTGAGCCCCAACGGGGCAGTGATCGACTGCGCGCAACAGTTGGTTCAGATCAGAACCCCGAGTGGGGGAGAGCTGGTGATTCAGGGCGAGAGGCCACATCGTGGAACAACACTATGTTCAGCAGTGAGGGCTAGGCGCTATCTTCAGTAAGGCTGCGCTGGGTATGCTGCCTATATTATGGATAGCCGGGAGGCAGGTAGGAAAACGGTGACAGATGTTCCGGTGGTGCATGATTACGCGGATGTATTCCCAGAGGAGCTTCCTGGGATACCTCCGGAGCAACAGGTGGAGTTCAGGATCAACCTAGTCCCTGGTGCGGCTCCGATAGCCAAGGCACCATATCGGTTGGCTCCTCCCGAGATACAGGAGTTGTCTACGCAGCTGCAGGAGCTGTTAGACAAGGGATTTATCAGGCCGAGTAGTTCGCCTTGGGGAGCTTCGATCCTGTTTGTCAAGAAGAAGGACGGGTCGCATCGCATGTTCATAGATTACCGGGAGCTGAACAAGGTAACGGTGAAGAACCGTTACCCACTCCCGAGGATAGATTATTTGTTCAACCAGCTTCAGGGAGCGTCTTGGTTTTCCAAGATAGACTTGCGGTCAGGATACCACCAGATGAGGGTCAGAGAGGAGGATGTACAAAAGACTGCTTTTCAGACTCGGTATGGCCATTACGAGTTCATGGTGATGCCCTTCAGAGAGGAGGATGTACAAAAGACTGCTTTTCAGACTCGGTATGGATCTCATGAACCGCGCGTGCAGGCCGATGTTGGATCGGTCCGTGATAGTTTTCATTGACGATATCTTGGTTTATTCCAAGATGCAGGAGCAGTATGAGGAGCACTTGCGAGAGGTGTTAGATACCCTGAGGAGAGAGAGTTTGTATGCCAAGTTCTCCAAGTGTGAGTTCTGGTTGCGCGAGGTGCAGTTTCTTGGGCACCTTGTCAACCAGAACGGGATATTGGTTGACCAGGCCAAGGTGGAGGTCGTGATGAGATGGGAGGTTCCAAAGTATCCATCTGAGATTCGGAGTTTCCTCAGACTAGCAGGCTATTATCGGAGATAGCCGTACCCTTGACCCGACTGACGAAGAAAGTCCTTATTTTTCGCTGGGGGCCTGAGCAGCAGGCAGCGTTTGAGACGTTGAGACAGAGACTGTGCGAAGCGCCGATCCTCGCCCTACCCGAGGGCGTGGAGGATTTTGTGGTATATTGTGATGCGTCCATCTTAGGGTTGGGCACGATATTGATGCAGAGAGAGCACGTTATCGCTTATGCTTCAAGGCAGCTGAAGCCTCACAAAGTGAACTACCCGACGCATGATTTGGAGTTGGGGGCGGTCGTCTTCGCCCTCAAGATTTGGCGACATTATCTCTACGGGGTCCGTTTTACCATTTACACGGACCACAAGAGTTTGAGGTATCTCATGGATCAGCCGAATCTGAATATGAGGCAGTGTCGCTGGTTAGGTGTGGTGAAGGATTACGATTGCGAGATCCTTTACCATCCGGGGAAGGCTAATGTCGTGTCCGATGCGCTTAGCCGCAAGGTAGCCCTGATCAGAGACATCTGCATGAGGATGACCATGGTGACTTCACTGTTGAAGCGGATTCGAGAGGCCCAACAGGAGGCTATGAAGGAGGAACGTCTTAAGAGTGAGCGTATAGTGCGCCAGGTTTCCTCCTTCGATTACGACAACCGAGGGTTATTGACACTACACCGCAGGGTGTGGGTTCCATACCATGGGGGTGTACGCCAGGTTCTGATGGAGGAGGCGCACAAATCCCGATTCTCAATTCATCCCGGGGCAACGAATATGTACAGGGATCTTCGCCCCGATTACTGCTGGCCATGCATGAAGCGGGACGTCGCCTGGTACGTAGAGCGGTGCTTGACTTGCAGGAAGGTCAAGGCCGAGCACCAGAGGCCACACGGCAATATGCAGCCGCTAGACATGCCCATGTGGAAATGGGAAGATATTACTATGGATTTCATCACCAAGCTTCCAAGGACTGCACGGGGAGTGTATTCGATTTGGGTCATCGTAGATCGGTTGACCAAGAGTGCTCACTTCATACCGATCCAGGAGAGCATCTCGGCCGAGAAGTTGGCCGATATCTACACCCGAGAGGTCGTGGATCGACACGGGTTGCCAGTTTCGGTGATTTCGGACAGAGATGTACGGTTCACTTCGAGATTTGGAAGAAGTTCCATGACGAGTTGGGTACTCGTCTGCACTTTAGCACCGCTTTTCACCCGCAGACGAATGGTCAGAGTGAGAGGACTATCCAAACTTTGGAGGATATGTTGTGGGCATGTGTTCTAGTCTTCGGTGGTAGCTGGGATACTTACCTTCCTTTGGCTGAGTTTTCCTATAATAACAGCTATCATGCGAGTATCGACCGTCCTCCCTTTGAGATGTTGTATGGGAGGAAGTGCAGGACCCTGATATGTTAGGGTGAAGTCGGACAGAGGGTCATGGGGAGCACCGAAGTGGTGCTCAAGACGACAGAGAGGATTCAACAGGTTAGGAGTAAGGTTCAGACTGCTCAGATTCGGAAAAAAAGTTATGCCGACAAGCGTCATTCGGACTTGGAGTTTCAGGTCGGGGATATGGTCCTCATGAAGGTGTCGCCTTAGAAAGGCGTCATTCGATTCAGGAAGCGGGGCAAGTTGGGCCCCAGGTATATTGGACCTTTCAGGGTTGTCGCCCGGGTGGGCAAGGTGACGTATAGGTTGGACCTGCCAGCCGAACTCAGTCAGATTCATAGCATGTTTCATGTCTCCCAGTTACGGAAGTGCCTGGTGGATGACTCGGCAGTGGTGCCCTTGGAGGATATTCAGGTGGATGACAGCCTGAACTACATTGAGCGGCTAGTATCGATCCTCGACAGAAAGTCGAAGGATCTGAGGAACAAGAGGGTGGAGCTGGTAAAGGTGCAATGGCAGCACCGCAAGGGGTCAGAATGGACCTGGGAGCCGGAAGAAGAGATGAGGGAGCACTACCCCGAGCTTTTTCCAGATTCAGCAGTAGACTTCGAGGACGAAGTCTAAAATAAGTGGGGGAGATATGTAGCACCCGATTCCTGGTACGTAATTAAATTCAAGAAATATTGCAATTTACTCTGGGACTCGGCGAATTGGGGGCCCAACTCATCGAGTAGACTCGACTGTTGATCGGGGGTTTAAGTGACCTACTCGACGAGTCGGAAGACCGACTCGACGAGTAGGAGCTGTCTGGACAAAACCCTAATATTTAGGGTTTGCACCCTATTTAAACTACTTAACTCGTCCCAAACCAGCCTCCATCGTCCCTCTCACTTCCAGAATACCCTAACTCGAAACCCTAGCCTTGTTTGAGTGCTCTCAAGCCATTTTTGTGCATTCTTGTGTGTGCTTGAAGTTGGAGAAGAGAAGGAAGCTTGGCAGTTCAAGTAGAAGCGAGGAGATCTAGAAGTTTTACTTCATTCTCAGCTCATTTAAGGTTAAAAGCTGGAACCTTGACCATTTATCTTTTAGATTTTGTTTTAGGGTTATTTCTACCCTTTTAATGAGTATAGAGAAGCAAAAATTGAATTTGGTGGATGTTCGTAGAGTTACACTTCGGATCTGGGGCTATTGGGGGTCTTTATGGTATAAAGGTGCCAACTTTGTTGCCATAAACACCCCATGCATCTTGTAGACCTCCTTTTATGGCTTTTGAGCCAAAGGCCCCATGCATGTGCATCAAGTTTGAAGCTTTACGTATAAAATGGACCCTAGGAGGCCAGATATATGGTTTTAACATATTAAGACCCATTATAATCGACTGTGTAGTGTTGGACAAAGAGGGACTCGGCGAGTCACTTGGGTGACTCGGCGAGTCGGGATGCTTTTTCCCCGAAACGTCTTCTGGAAATGGTTTAGATTGACTGTAAGGAACACTCAGCCTGCTAGGGGTTTGTCTTGGACCTGGAAATCATAGGACTCGGCGAGCGTATGAACAGACTCGGCGAGTCCAAGGCAATCTCCCAACTCATGAAGATGGACTCGACGAGTTGTTCATACAACTCGGCGAGTCATAGACTGAACACGTTTATATGAGGGAGATGAAATCGACAAGTTCAAAGAGAACTCAGCTAGTCGATTGAAGATGGTCCCGATATTATGGGAGAAAAAGGACCCGTCGAGTTGTTTCTAGACTCGACGAGTAGAGTCGGGGGTTATATCAGTTTGAAGGCATAGGGACTCGACGAGTTGGTGGACCAACTCGACGAGTCGAGTCAACTGGATGTTGACTTTGTCCAGGGTTTGACCTTGACTTTGACTTGGATTTGGATTGACCCATGTAAGGGTTATGAGTATGCAATAGTAATCGTAAAAGGTTGTTGTGTAGGGATTGGGGAGTAGAGACAAGTCGATTTTCGTGCCGAGGACCGTGCAGATACTACACGACATCGAGGTGAGTTACCTTCCAGTAGCGGTGGGTCTACGGCCACAATGTCGGCCCACTAGTTGGAGTTGTATGTTAGGTGATTGTCTTTGTGATATTCATCTAGGTTTGATACTACCTGATATGTTTATGTGCTAGCATGTTATTCTTTATGTGTGATCGGGGTAGTAGGGTGGGAATAGTCCCCACGTTCGGTTGTTAGGACCAAAGGGTAGCTTGGGCACCCCAGATATGCCTGTCAGTATGTTATGTTATGATATATGTGGTAGTGGTAGCAGGGGGTGAGATAGTCCCCGGGGATCGGTTGTTAGGACCGACGGGTAGGACAGCACCCCAGTCTGGCTTGACATGGGTAGGTTAGCACCCAGAATGGCTTGACATGGGTAGGTCAGCACCCTAGAATGGCTTGACATGGGTAGGTCAGCACCCCAAAACTGCTCGACAGGGTAGGTCGGCACCCCAGAATGGCCGAACCGGGTAGGTCGGGCACCCCAGAATTGCCCGGCAGTATGTTTTGTTATGAGATTGTATGGTATGTGGTATGATGGGGGAACTCACTAAGCTTCATGCTTACAGTTTTCAGTTTTGTTTCAGGTACCTCTTCGGCGAAGGGGAAAGAGTAGGCACGGTAGCGACACATCACACTCACACATGATTCTGCATCGAGTTTTCTGGGATTGTACTCTGATTTTTATTACCGTCGTTGATATGGTTTTGAGACACGTTGTTACAGTTTTATAAATTGATATGACATTGGCAATGTTTTTGGTAAACTATTTTATGAGTTGCTTAATTAAAATGAAATTTTTGGCCTTGAAAATTGGGATTTTACACAAGGAAACTTGAAGCTTGTGATCATCAAATGAAAAAGGAAAATTCAAAGAAAGCTTACATAAGAAGAGTTCAAGTGTACAAGAGGACGTGGAAGGAGAAAAAGGAGAAGAGGATCATTCGGCTTCCAAATGACGCAACGTATAGCGGGAAGGAGTCTGACTCACAACTCCAAAAAAAGAAGCGCTTCTTAGGAGGCAACCCAAGCCCGGTTTGCATTTTCTTTTCTTTTCCTATTCTTTTTATTTAGTTTTTCATTTTCATTTAATTTTTAGGATAGCCATCTTGTTCATCTTAGCTAGTTTCCATGTTAAAATGAAGTGTGTGATAACAACGAGTATAATATCATAACAACGAGTATATTAGTGACCAAAGCAAATGCAACCATCATAAATATAATTGAAAAGGTTACACCATAGTATGAGTTTACATGTTTCAAAATCAATTTACACTATGATGACAAAATGAAATGTTTGACGTCTTAATGTCCCATCCTCAAAAGCTGTTGATTTCCTGTTTCACCGACTTCCTGAGAATACAAGTAGTTTTGAAAGAGCGTCAACAATTAAGTTGGTGAGTTCATAAGCTTTTGGATGTAAAGTTTGGAAATCTTTGTTTGTAAATGTAATGTATACTTCAAGAAAAATCCAATGTTTTCCTTATAAAATGTTTGTAGCCTTAAATCCCAGACCGATTGTATGTGTATGTTTTGTACTTGTAACATGTTTGTAGTTGTAATGTATACCCAAGAAAAATCCAATATTTTCCTTATAAAAATTTTGTAGCCTTAAATCCCAAGACCGAATGTATATGTGTGTTTTGTACTTGTAATGTCTTTATAAACAGTTTCAAAATAGGTAAAACCCCTTCTTAAAGTAGAAATTCCCGTAAACTATATGTGTCGTTATCTCCCTATGTGAGTCGCTATAACCATACTATAACAGAGATGCCTGCTGCGACGTTCTTCAGGTGTCGGAATCGAAATGACGTTTGTCACCCCCGATCGGCCGATCGGGCTTTTGCAAGCAGCATGGGTGTGGGTTGTCAATCCCAATATAGATCTATACACAATTATCACGCTCTCCCTACAAGAGACTCTGGTTACAATTGTTCAGGAAATTTTAACCCGTACTCTAAGAGTACAATGAAGACTAGTCTCACAAATTACGATAATGAGTTTAGGTCTAGTATGCGTGTAAAACCTTTTCTGTGGTGCAATTGAAATCCCCTTTTGTGTAGTATGTTTGTAATGTGAAATCTATAAACTATACCAATTATAGTCTATCGTGTGGTAAATGAAAACCCGTTTGTATTGAGAGTAAACCCTTTTCTGTGGTAGAATTGAATCCCCTTTCTACGTAGTATGTTTGTATTGTAAAAATCCATAAACTATACTTATTATAGTTTATTGATTGTGTTCGAAGTGAATGAAAACTGTAACAACGTAAATTCCAAAACAATTTTTCACTTTAAAAAATACAATTTCATTCATAATTACTATCCATCTCAATGTATCACATATCAAATCCATAAAATTCATCCCAAGATCACAATATATAAAAACTCCACAAGTGTGTACTGATCATGCCGGCGCCTTCCCGCGATTCTCACTGGTACCTGAAACACATAACACAAAACACTGTAAGCATAAATGCTTAGTGAGTTCCCCAAAATACCACATATAACACATATTAGCCACTCGAGGCTATAACTCTGTGGGCCTAATGGCCCTAACTCTGTGGACCCTCTGGTCCTAGCTCTGTGGACCTTCCGGTCCTAACTCTGTAAACTCTGGAATACACACAACATAAATCACATAGAAATAATGCAGTGCAACACATCACATACATAGCATACAAGATACTCTGTCACATAACTCTACTTACCACTCAAGGTAAAGTATAGTGAGAAGACTCACCTCGGATAACTCGGTCAACCTCGAACTCGGAAATACTGATCTAGCCTTCGCCTAATCACATAAAATAATTACTCTAATTAATACGACTTTCTAAGACTAGCCTAATCCTTCTCTAAGTTCTCTAAGAAGGGTAAAAGACCATTCTACCCCTCTAATGGCTCACAAGTGCAAGCATTGACTCAACCCTAAAAGTCAACGAAGTCAACTCTAGTCAACGGTCAAGCTTTGACCAGACTCGTCGAGTGCATACGGGGCGACTCGGCGAATCCACACGGGTCCTTTGAATCCTTCTAAGCCTCACTTGGCACGTCGAGTCCCTCCTTCACTCGCCGGGTTACTCTGCAACGAATCGCGGGGCAACCCTGACTCGACTCGTCGAGTCCACCTATGAACTCGGCGAGTTGATTCCATGACAACACTCAAATGACCTTCTGAGGTCAGATCTGCTTCTCTAAACTATAGATCTGACTTCCTCACGACCAATAACCATGTAAAGGTCGAATCTTGACAAACATGCAACGCACCCAAGGCTTCTTTTGGTGAAATAACTACTAAAATGGCCACCAAGGCTCATAACTCCAAAGGGATGGCATAAAGCAGAGTGATAGGGACTCTCTGGACCTCTTAAGGTCCAGATCTAAGAATCATTTCACCTTGGGACCTCACACATTCCAAATTTAAGCTAAATAATGCATAAAGAAACCCTAGATTCCACTAAATCATCGTAAACACGAGAATAAGCACAGATTGATACCTCCAACAGCTTCCTCTGATCAAATGGAAGTAGATCCAAGCTCCCCAACCCACCTAGCTTGTCCTTCCTCCTTCCTTCTTGCTAAAACACACAAGAAATGGTGAACAATGGCCTCCTTTCTCACTCACAAGACTCACAGATGCTCTGGTACTCTCAAGGACGAATGTAGCCGCAAATAAGGGCTATAAGGTCCTTTAAATAGGGTACATGCCCAGGGATTTAGGGTTTCAGCCCACAGCGCGGACTCGTCGAGTCCACCCTTTCCTACTCGTCGAGTCCATTCATTAATCCAGTAAGCAAATCGCGATCGTACTTGACGAGTCCAAGCGTCAACTCGTCGAGTCCCTCTCTTTAACTCAAAATAAATGATCAAACATAATACCTTGAAATCCGGATGTTACAATTCCCCCCACTAGAATCAGACTTCGCCCTCGAAGTCTTGCCCTGCAAACAACTCTGGATGCTGCTCCCGCATCTCTAATTCCGGCTCTCAAGTCAGCTCGGACCCTCTCCGCTGTTGCCACTGGACTTGAACCAGGGGCACCTCCTTGTTCCTCAGAACCTTGATCTTTCGATCCATAATCGCAACTGGCCTCTCAACATAATTCAGGCTCGCATCCACCTGAATATCCTCCAACGACACCACCGCCGACTCGTCGGCTATACACTTCCTCAGCTGAGACACGTGGAAGGTATCATGAATCTGACCCAACTCCGCAGGTAGCTCCAAACGATATGCTACCCTGCCCACCCTGGCGGTCACCCTGAACGGACCAATGTACCAGGGCCCCAGCTTGCCCCTCTTCCTGAATCGGATCACTCCTTTCCAAGGAGATACCTTCAGGAGTACGAAATCTCCCACCTGAAACTCCAGCTCGGATCGTCGCCTGTCCGCATAACTCTTCTGGCGACTCTGAGCTATCAACAACGTCTGCCTGACCTGCTGTATCTGATCTATCGTCTGAAGCACTAACTCATTGTTACCCAACACTCGCTGCCCGACCTCTCCCCAGCAGATAGGAGTCCGACACCTCCTCCCATACAGCAACTCAAAGGGAGGCATACCGATACTCGAATGGTGGCTGTTGTTATAAGAAAACTTAGCCAACGGTAAATACGTGTCCCAACTTCCTCCAAAGTTCAACACACATGCTCGAAGCATGTCCTCGAGCGTCTGAATCGTCCGCTCACTCTGTCCGTCCGTCTGTGGGTGGTATGCGGTACTGAAATGCAGCCTCGTACCCAACTCCTCATGGAATTTCTTCCAGAACCTGGAAGTGGATCGCACATCTCGATCTGACACAATCGAGATCGGTACTCCATGCCGCGATACCACCTCTCTCACATACAATTCTACCAGCCTCTCTGCGGAAGAGCTCTCACTGATGGCAAGGAAATGAGCGCTCTTCATCAGCCGGTCAACGATCACCCAAATTGCATCGACACCCCTCGCAGTCCTCGGCAATTTGGTGATAAAATCCATGGAAATATCTTCCCACTTCCACTGGGGAACCTCAAGTGGCTGCAACTTGCCATGCGGACGCTGGTGCTCGGCCTTAACCCTGCGACAGGTCAAGCACCTCTCCACAAACCACGCGACATCCCTCTTCATACAGGGCCACCAATAGTCTCTCTTCAGGTCCAAATACATCTTAGTGGCCCTGGGATGGATAGAGAACCTCGACCTGTGCGCCTCCTCCATCAGAATGGTACGTGCCCCGCCCTCAAATGGCACCCAAATCCGACCCTGAAAGGTCATAAGCCCTCGTCTATCGGCAACGAACTCAGACACCTGCCCGATCACCCGCTCTCTCTTGCGGTTGTCCGGCCTCATGGCCTCAACCTGAGCCTCCCGAATGGTGTCCAACACCGGAGTCATCACCGTCAACCTCAAACAAACATCACGTATCGGGGCACTCTCCGCTCTACGACTCAGGGCATCGGCTACAACGTTAGCCTTGCCCGGGTGGTACAGGATCTCACACTCATAATCCTTTACCACATCCAACCATATCCTCTGGCGCATATTCAGGTTGGGCTGATCCATCAAATACTTCAAGCTCTTGTGATATGTGTATATGGTACAGCGGACCCCATACAGATAGTGACGCCAGATCTTAAGGGTGAACACCACAGCCCTCAACTCCAGATCGTGAGTAGGATACCTCGCCTCATGAGGCTTCAGCTGCCTCGATGCGTATGTTACCACATGCCCTCTCTGCATCAGCACCGTACCCAATCCCGATATCGACGCATCACAATACACTACAAAATCCTCCATTCCCTCCGGAAGGGCTAACACTGGGGCTTCGCATAATCTCTGGCCAAGTGTCTCAAAGGAGGCCTGCTGCTCTGGGCCCCAACTAAAAGCCACGCCCTTCCGGGTCAACCTGGTGAGAGGAACAACAATCTTGGAGAAATCTTTAATAAATCTCCTATAATAGCCGGCCAACCCCAGAAAACTCCTGATCTCGGTGGGGGATCTCGGCACCTCCCAACTCATCACCGCCTCAATCTTGGCCGGATCGACCAATATCCCATTCTCGTTAACGAGATGTCCCAGGAACTGGACCTCTCGTAACCATAAATCACACTTGGAGAATTTGGCGTAAAGCCTCTCCGATCTCAGAACTCCAAGGATCTCTCGCAAATGCTCCTCATGTTGCTCCCTGGATCTCGAATACACCAATATATCATCAATGAACACTATCACCGAACGATCCAACATCGGTCTGCACACCCTGTTCATGAGATCCATGAACGCCGCCGGTGCATTGGTGAGCCCGAAAGGCATCACCACGAACTCGTAATGCCCATAACGAGTCCTGAACGCCGTCTTCTGGATATCCTCATCACGCACTCTCATCTGATGATATCTAGACCTCAGATTGATCTTGGAGAACCAAGACGCTCCCTGCAACTGATCGAACAAATCATCGATCCTCGGTAAGGGGTAACGGTTCTTGACCGTTAACTTGTTCAACTCCCGGTAATCAATGCACATCCGGTGTGAAACATCCTTTTTCTTTACAAAAAGGATCGGCGCCCCCCATGGCGAGCTACTCGGCCGAATAAACCCCTTCCACAGCAGCTCCTGAAGCTGCGAGGATAACTCCTGCATCTCTGGAGGCGCAAGGCGATAGGGCGCCTTGACAATAGGCGCTGCCCCCGGAACCAAATCGATACGGAACTCTACTTGCCTCTCGGGAGGCACACCCGGCAACTCCTCGGGGAAAACATCCGGGAAATCATCCACTATCGGAACCTCATCGACCGATCTCGGCCTCTCCGCATCAAACCTCGTATCCATCACATAAGCCACAAACCCACTACAGCCCTGCTGTAGGCTCTGCCTCGCCCTAGCGGCCGAACAAAACGCTGACCCGGAACGGGTACCCTCGTCGTACACCGTAAGAACTCCCCCACTAGGGTCTCGTATGGTCACCAGCTGTCGCTCGCAGTCGATAACCGCTCCAAATCTGCTCAACCAGTCCATGCCCACGATGACACAGACATCTCCCATCGCAATCAGGACCAAATCAATCGGAAACTCAACGCCGAAGATCTCGAGTACACATCCTCGAATCACATCAGTGGCATACACCGCTCTCTCGTCAGCTATGGAAACTCACAGAGGTCGACTCAACGCCTCTCGATGGATACTGATGTGCTGACTAAAGGCTAATGATGCAAAAGATCGACTCGCACCCGAGTCAAATAACACCAAGGCAGGTACAGAACTCACAAGAAAAGTACCTACACATATCATAATATAAGCACAATATCTCAAACTCGAAATAAATACATGAAGGAATACATACCAGCCACGACATCGGGTGCTGTGCGGACCTCCTTCGCTGTCAACTAGAAGGCTCTCCCTCGTGCCTTCGGTGCCTCGGCCTTCACCCGCTGACTCTCGGTAGCTCGTACAGTAGCAGGGGCAGATCCCTGCGATGCTCCCTGTGTTGACCCCCGTAGCTGCGGACACTCGGCCTTTCGGTGTCCGATCTGGTTGCAGTGGAAACAGACTGCAAACCCCTTGGGGCAATCCTTGGCCATGTGCCCCTCCTTGCCACACTTGTAGCAAGACCCTGCTCTACAAATCCCTTCATGACTCTTGCCGCACTTGCCACAAGTGCGGCCCTTCTGGTTCTCTAATTAATACGACTTTCAAAGACTAGCCTAATCCTTCTCTAAGTTCTCTAAGAAGGGTAAAAGACCATTCTACCCCTCCAATGGCTCACAAGTCCAAGCATTGACTCAACCCTAAAAGTCAACGAAGTCAACTCTAGTCAACGGTCAAGCTTTGACCAGACTCATCGAGTGCATACGGGCGACTTGGCGAGTCCACACGGGTCCTCTGAATCCTTCTAAGCCTCACTTGGCACGTCGAGTCCCTCCTTCACTCGTCGGGTTACTCTGTAATGAATCGCGGGGCAACCCTGACTCGACTCATCGAGTCCACTTATGAACTCGGCGAGTTGATTCCATGACAACACTCAAATGACCTTCTAAGGTCAGATCTGCTTCTCTAAACTATAGATCTGACTTCCCCACGACCAATAACCACGTAAAGGTCGAATCTTGACTCACATGCAACGCACCCAAGGCTTCTTTTGGTGAAATAACTACTAAAATGGCCACCAAGGCTCATAACTCCAAAGGGATGGCATAAAGCAGAGTGATAGGGACTCTCTGGACCTCTTAAGGTCCAGATCTAAGAATCATTTCACCTTGGGACCTCACACATTCCAGATTCAAGTTAAATAATGCATAAAGAAACCCTAGATTCCACTAAATCATCATAAACACGAGAATAAGCACAGATTGATACCTCCAACAGCTTCCTCTGATCAAATGGAAATAGATCCAAGCTCCCCAACCCACCTAGCTTCTCCTTCCTCCTTCCTTCTTGCTAAAACACACAAGAAATGGTGAACAATGGCCTCCTTTCTCACTCACAAGACTCACAGATGCTCTGGTACTCTCAAGGACGAAGGTAGCCGCAAATAAGGGCTATAAGGTCCTCTAAATAGGGTACATGCCCGGGGATTTGGGGTTTCAGACCACAGCGTGGACTCGTCGAGTCCACCCTTTCCGACTCGTCGAGTCCATTCATTAATCCAGTCAGCAAATCGCGATCCTACTCGACGAGTCCAAGCGTCAACTCGTCGAGTCCCTCTCTTTAACTCAAAATAAATGATCAAACATAATACCTGTAAATCCGGATGTTACAAAAACCCTTATCATGAATGACTAATTTCTGTTTATGATGTTAGACTAATCAAGAAATACATTCAAAATTTATAAACTTGTTGTTATACACTTTGCTCAACATGCTACAAAGTGTTGTTAATATTGTAAGCTATGTAACTAGTTTTTAACTTTTCTGCACTGTTTTAGAAAAATCATACAAAAATCATACGAGGTCAAAAACTGAATCCGTAAACTCTGAGAGTTCAGAAAATGTATCTAGTTTATTCATAATTTTTATTATGATTTTTAGAAGTCTCTAACTTGTGTGAAAATGTTCAACTTCACAGACTGGTCAGAAGTTGTTTATGAAATGATAGCCAGATTTGTAAAAATCACCATAAATTGTAGCAAAATCGTATGAACATGTGAAAGTAGTCATTAGAAAGGTATAATCCTGAAATATTTGCACCTTGTACAGTTTTGAAAACTAAAAAGTTTAAGATTTTCAAAACAGTCCGTCAATGGTACTAAACTTTCCTGATGAAAGCTGATGTTCGAGTTTAGTTAAGTTTTTGGTGTATTAACTTGTATTCCCCCCCCCCCCCCCCCACCCCCCATAAAACTTAAAGAAAACATGAAAATATAGGGGTATGAACTCACCTTGAGTGATATCCTGATATGAATGTGGAAGAAGAGAGGTTTCCAAGTCAAGAACACTTGGGAGGTGTTTGAAGATTTGAAGATCCTAGCACAAATATGACGATATTTGTGTAAGAGATTCATGATTTGAGTGAAGGAGTTTAGAGTATTCAAGTGTAGGATGAAGATACTTACCAAGACTAGAGAATAATGCTCAAGAACAGCCTTCAAATATCAATTTTAGAGAGAGAAAGTGAGAGAGAGAAATGGGTTTGTTTTTGATGAAAGAGAGAATATTTTGGAGGAGAGATAAGGGTTTTTCCCAACCCTTGATTAATGTATCTTGCTGGATAAGGGACGTGAAAGTACAAATAGTTGACTAGCTATAGGTGAATAGTGACAAGAAGATGTCATGGAGTGGGTATGGGAGATAGCTTGTGTCATTACTTTATGGGGAAGTCAACACTAAAAGCCAATATCTTGCACAAAAGATATTATTCTTAGATAAAGGTTTCCCTCAAAATGTGATTACAATATAAATATACAGGGTCTTATATATCAAAATATAAGTTTGGGTGAAAATTCCATGCGAAAATAATGAAAAACGAGCTTAAAACACAAAAGTGGTCGAAAACCGGGTTTTAGAGGCGAATCTGCGAATTTTGGTCCCTGAGAACCGAGAGGAGGCTCGGTTCGAGAAGCTCGCAGGCGAAACTCGTCTAAAGGGAACCGAAGGCG
The DNA here is from genome assembly GCF_052849685.1 of Lactuca virosa. NCBI lineage: Eukaryota > Viridiplantae > Streptophyta > Magnoliopsida > Asterales > Asteraceae > Lactuca > Lactuca virosa. The sequence continues at coordinate 88,852,914 of NC_136432.1, forward strand.
GATTGGAAGCCAAATGGACCGAAAGCGAAATAGACCGAGAGCAGGCGGAGTTTCGGTCCGAAGGGACTTGATCCGAACCGAAAGTGAGTTCGGTCCTCAAAGGGGAGTTCGGTTCTAAGAGGTTTCGGGTCTTAGGAGGCTTCGGTTATTTAAGGGAGGTTCGGTTCTATTAGGGCTTCGGTCCTTAAAGCTAGTTTCGGTTCTATATGGCTGATTTTCAAATAAACTTCTCGTTTCAAGTGAGTTTTGACTAAGTTAAGGGTCGGGATGCCACGGGTGATTATCAAAAGTTCAAAGAGATTTGGGAGAGATTTTGTTTGTGACTTATGTTAGTGTTTAGACCCTTAATGCAAGTTTTTTAAACCTCATTATGCCTCGTTATGAGTGTTATACTAAAGGGTTTTGAGCATTCTAACACTCTTATGGTGTACATGCAACCCTAGAAACCTTAGATCTATGTTTTATCTATGATACATGCAAAACTGTTTTTTCAAGGTTCATAACCTATCTAGCATACATGGGGAACTTTTAACCATAAAAGTTAGTAGGAAATACATACCTATAGTAGTTAGGATTCCTTGAACAGCTTGTGAGCCTAGCACCTCAAGTGTGATGCCTCAAATGTCTCACACAACACCAAATGCACTTGGAATGACTTAGAGAGAAATGATACACTCTTGAAATCGGCTGGCCCTCACACTTCTTTCTTAGTGGCCGATTTTTGGTGAACATAAGGATGCTTATATACTGTGTTACAATTAGGGTTACACCATGTAAACCCTAATTGTCATGACTTTTCATTTCCATGACCCATGGGTTCTATAACCACCATGGAGCATCCATGGAGCATCCTATGGGTTTTAGCCCAACTTGATAATCCATGAAGCATTAGCCCACTATATAAGTATGGATGATTTACATAATCAACCCATATATTTAATTAGTCTTCTTTTGATCAATTAATTATATCCAAATTAATTCTTGATCAATAGTAATTAAATAATAGTATTAATATATTAGAACATATAATATATTAATAAACCTTAAGTGTTATTTCTTTCATTTTAGTCTATCCAAATGCATGATGCCATGCAACCCAAATAGACCATGCTAATCGGGTCAAGTACATTCCAGAAATAGTTATGAACTTAGACACCTTATCCAACAGTCTCCCACTTGGATAAGTCTAATAACTATAACTGCAAGAATGACTTCGGGAACCGATCAGCAATCGTAGCTCTTTCAAGATCTCTCGGAACTGAGATGATGATGATACGCCATTTAAGATAAGTGATCATATAATCCTTTGTTCTAGATATCAGCCGGACAAATACATGGAACAATGTCTTACTTATTGTCCAGCAGTTTGTTTCTCGATTTCCGATTTATTTGACATAGAACTTAATTGAACACATCAACTTAGTTCTGACCAGGCCCGGTACATGGGTCAACACAAAATCATCGAGGGGCCCAGATACCGCTTCTAATCCAAGAAGGAACAGATAAACTTCGACTCATATGCTTGTTCTACTACTTGTTGAATCATACACAAAGGCACGTTTTATAACATCGAGTTACCAATGCGTTTTTGTACAATCAATGCATAACCAACTCATAGGCAACAAGTCATATCTCTAGGTTTGAAGACTTATATGATATTACCGTCTCGCGATCACTCGAGATAAATTTGAAGTGATACCAGCGAGCGTAGGTTGAATCCAATACTCAGAACTTATGAGTACTCATGAGTGTTGTAGCCATGTCCAACATCTTAGACCTCTACAACCAACTCATTACAGTCTTGATTCATACCTACTTCCCACATATGAGTGACTATGGAGAATTCAAATAATATGATATACCAAACATAATTATTCTGGAAGTCAAAACATGCAAAATGAAACGATAGTAAACGATTGACAAAAGATAGCAACACTTTACTCATAAATAAATACAACTTTTATTCATCATCAAATGTCAATTAGACTTTACACATTTCAAAGCTATCTAACTACTAAAACTAATATCATCCTTCAGCCCTATGCTCCTTGCATGTTGTAGATGCTTAAACCTACCCAGTCCCTTCGTGAGGGGATCTGCTGGGTTCTCATCCGATGATACCCTCTTTGCCACGAGGAGTCCTTCTTCTATTCGATGTTTGATGAAATGGTATTTTCTGTCAATGTGTCTGGATCTCCCGTGATCCCTTGGTTCCTTGGCTAAGGCAACTGCACTTTCACTATCACAGAAAATCTCTATAGGCTCCTTTATAGCTGATACAACTCCAAGGTCTCCAGTGAAGTTCTTTAGCCATATAGCATCCTTTGCTGCCTCGCTTGCCGCTATATACTCTGATTCGCAAGTTGAATCTGCCACTGTCTCCTGTTTGGAACTTTTCCAAGAAATTGCTCCTCCGTTTAAGGTAAAGACACAGCCTGACTGAGAGCGGAAATTATCCCTATCAGTCTGAAAGCTAGCATCACTATACCCCAATACTCTCAAGTCATCACTCCCACCGAGGGTAAGAACCCAGTCCTTAGTCCTCCCCAGGTACTTGAGAATGTTCTTTACCGCAGTCCAGTGAGCCTTGCCAGGATTCCCCTGATATCTGCTGAACATGCTCAATGCAAAGGCCACATCAAGATGAGTACAAGTCATAGCATACATGATCGAGCCTACAGCGGAAGCATAAGGTACTCGACTCATCTCATCTATCTCAGCCTCTGTACTCGGACTCTGCGTTTTACTCAGTCTGGCTTTACTCTGGATCGGTAACTCTCCTTTCTTGGAATTCTGCATGCTGAACCTATTCAGCACCTTATCCAAGTAGGTACTCTGACTAAGTCTAATTAGTCTTTTACTCCGGTCTCTCAAAATCCTTATCCCTAGGATATAGGCAGCTTCTCCAAGGTCCTTCATAGCGAAACACTTCCCAAGCCAGGACTTAACTTCCTGCAGAGTTGGGATTTCATTTCCTATGAGTAGTATGTCATCCACATATAATACCAAAAAACTGAGTGTACTCCCACTAGCCTTGACATATACACAAGATTCATCTTCACTCCTCGAAAAGCCAAACTCTTTGACTTTCTCATCGAAACAAAGATTCCATCTGCGAGGTGCTTGCTTTAATCCATAAATGGATTTCTCAAGCTTACACACTCTATTAGGATACTCTGTACTGACAAAACCCTCTGGCTGACTCATGTAAACATCCTCAGCCAACTTTCCATTAAGGAAAGCGGTTTTAACATCCATTTGCCATATTTCATAGTCATGAAATGCAGCAATGGCTAGCATAACCCTAATAGACTTAATCTTCGCTACTGGTGAAAAGGTCTCATCATAATAAACTCCCGGAGTTTGAGAGAAGCCCTTTGCAACCAGTCGCGCCTTATAAGTGTGTACATTACCATCCATGTCGGTCTTCTTATTGAAGATCCACTTGTACCTAACTGTCTTACGACCTGGTACATTGTCAACCAAGTTCCAAACTTGATTGTCATACGTGGACTGTATCTCGCTGTCCATAGCCTCTTTCCATTTAGCAGACTCATGGCCTGCCATGGCTTCCATGTAGCTATTAGGTTCATCCAGACTTACTAGTGTGCTATCACTGATAAGTGTATCACCTTCCGCAGTAATATGGAAACCATAGTAATGCTCAGGTGCATTCCTAACTCTTGTGGAACGCCTCAGAGGTACAGACTCTTCTGTCGGATCAACAGGAGTTTCCTCCCCAGGTTGATTGCTAGGGTTTGAGGTTCCTTCACCACTTGACTCTTGAATTTCTTCAAGGTGAATTTACCTCCCACTGTTTCCTTGGCTTATGAATTCTCTCTCTCAAAAGACTCCTCTCCTTGTTACAAAGACCACATTATCACTAGGTCTGTATAAGAGGTAACCAAAGGATCTCTGTGGGTAGCCGATGAAAATACACCTCTCACTTCGAGGTTCAAGCTTATCGTGAGACTCACGCCTCACAAAAGCCTCGCAACCCCAAATCTTGATGTGGTCCAGATTGGGGACTTTTCCGGTCCACATCTCATGAGGTGTTTTGGCAACCTTCTTTGTTGGGACTAGATTAAGGATGTGGGCGGCAGTCTCTAAGGCATACCCCCAGAATGAGATTGGTAGCAAAGATCGACTCATCATGGAATGAACCATATCCAACAAGGTTCGATTGCGCCTCTCAGCCACACCATTCAACTGCGGTGTCCTGGGAGGTGTCAATTGTGAGATAATCCCACATTCCTTAAGATAGTCAAGGAACTCTATACTAAGATATACTCACCACCTCGATCGGATCGAAGCATCTTAATTTTCCTGCTCAATTGATTCGCTACTTCCTGTTTAAACTCTTTAAACCTTTCGAAAGTCTCTAACTTATGTTTGATTAAGTAGACATATCCATATCTACTATAATCATCTGTACAAGTCACATAATAACGATTAGCATCCCTTGTGGCAGTTTTGAAGGGTCCACACACATCCGTGTGTACCAGATCCAACAAACCTTCACCCCTAGCACAACAACCAGTGAAGGGTGATTTTGTCATTTTTCCAAGTAAGCACGATTCACAACTATCATCTAACTTTAGGTCAAACGACTCCAAAACTCCATCCTTTTGGAGTTGGCCTATGTGTTTCTAGCTTACATGTCCAAGACGACAATGCCATAATGATGCTTTATCCAAGTTATGATTATAAGAATCAATACACAACACATTATTTCCTAGATTGTCTACAACCGACACAGCTTCATACACACCATCACAAGGTAATGCTTTTAAATAAAGAACATTATTAAAGAAAGCATAAATACCACCACTATCATTATCAAATGAAAAGGTAAAACCTTGTCTGTACAAAGCATGAAAGTAAATAATATTTCTTGCCATTTCAGGCGAGTAACAACATTTATTCAAATCTAATGTAAACCCACTACTTAGCAACAAAGAATAAACTCCAATCTTGGTGACAGGTGAAGCTTTCCTATTCCCCATGATCAAGTTTATCTTCCCATGCTCCACATTCTCACTTCTTCTTAGTCCCTGCAAATCAGAACAAATATGAATACCACAACTGGTATCAAGGACCCAAGAATTAGAATGGGGTGAGTTATTAGACCATATACTGTAAATACATGCATGGTTGGGTTTTAATTTCCCATCCTTCACATCTTGCTGGTACTTTGGGCAGTTCCGCTTCCAATGCGACTTTTCATGGCAATAGAAGCATTCGGCCTCTTTTGGGTCAGAAGAAGGAGTGACGAAACCTTTCTTGGTTCCACTTGAAGAGGAGCCATCAAGGGAATTTCCCTTGGTACCCTTCGGAGGTTTCTTCCTGTTCTTTCCTCTACCTTTCCTGATTGCCAAGACAGGGGTGGAGTTTGGAGTAGGAGTGGTAACAACCGATTTACCCTTAAGACCACTTTCGGCAGTCTTCAGGAGTCCTTGAAGTTTGCTGAGTGTAACTTCCTCCTTGTTCATGTGGTATGTCATGCGGAATTGATCATAACACGAAGTTAAGGAGTGCAAAATAATATCTATTGCCAACTCCTCTGGGAAGTTCACATTCAGTTTCAGCAAACGGTCCACATACCTTTTCATTTTCTGCATGTGGCCCGTGATGGGTTCACCATCCTTCATCCTGGTTGTTATCATGGAGGAGATGATCTCATATCGCTCTTGACGAGCACTCTGATGGTAGCAATCCATCAAATCCTGGTGCATCTCAAAAGGATAGTAGTCCTTATAGGACTTTTGGAGCTCGGCTGTCATAGTGGCCAACATGATGCATGCCACTTTGGTAGCATCTCTTTCATGGGCCTGATATTCAGCGACCTCCTCAGGAGTAGCAGTCGGCTCGAGTTCTTTAAGCTCCTTGTCGAGGATATATTCATTGTCCTCATATCGAGTGACCATTCTGATGTTCCTGATCCAATCCATAAAGTTGGATCCATCAAAGATTACTCTCCCACAAAGGTTCATGAGAGAGAAGGAGTCGGTAGGGTTTGAGCCAGAAGCAACATTGTTGGAAGACATCTGAAAAAGAAGAAAGACAAGTTTATATTAGATATAAAGATAGTCCTTAATAAAACACTGAAATGTAATATTAAGGCTAGGACCCAACACAATATTTTATAACTTATAAGAGGGATGCCGTAATCCAAGGTATAAAATATTTGAAGGTAGGTGAATGACGATTCACCAATTTCCACCATCAAAACGAAATAAATTATTAAGTTTTAATTGGTTGTTGAAACTCCTAGATTCTTTGAGATTCATTGAACTTTTCAATGGCATGTTTCAATCTCGAGTGTGTCATTCAGGTTTTGTGACTGGGATGCCGAGGATCACAAAACAAGGTGTGAAGTAACCATGCAAATTACTTGGTACCCTCAATATTTACCCCTCAATCGATGTGGCGGTTAACCACACAAGCTCCATCGATACTATGATAAATATTAAGTTACCCTTTACCTACCTTGTTAAGTCCAGGTTAGTGTGCCGGTTAACCACACATGCTCCACTAACGACTTAATCAAAGTGCAAAGTGTAATTTCATGGGTTAGCACCTTATTCACATTTTCCTAAAGTAACTAAGATTGGGAATTTTATAAAAACATTTAGTTACTTTATTTTTCATCATACTTTTAATGAAGATTTAGAAGTCATTGTCCTACCCGTTCGGCTAACGACCCTCCACCAGTCAAGGAAGCGGTGGGTGAGAGTGGACACCCATTAAGCTGCCATTTTATAGGCAACAACCTTATACCCCCCTTATAGACCGGCTTCGTGAATGAGGCCTACTAACGGTAAAACGACTTGTTCTTATATATATATATATATATATATATATATATATATATATATATACATATATATATATATATATATATATATATATATATTATTAACTTATAATATTATAAAGTATAAGGGTTGAATTTTAACTTTTAAAATTCTAGGGGTTGGAACTAAAGTATTTAAAGTGACTTTACATGTTCCAAAACTTGAGGGTAAGTTTTGTAACTTTCAAAACGTTTCATCTTTCATAACTTATGAGTTAATGATGTAATAAAATGAGTGACTTTTCATTTTATGTAACCTATGTGTTTCTTTAATGGACTTTAAAAGAAAGACTTTTGGTAATCCATAACTTGAGGACAAATTATGGATTCCATTAAAACACATAAAGATCATGAATTAAACATTAAACAAGTACTTCCTATGATCTATCAAGAACTCATAAGAACATGAATATTCCTATGAAAATTTCAAGAACATATGAACACATATAAACATGAAATTTTGATATTAGCCATTGTAAATGGATTAGAACAACCATTACACCATCTAAAACAAGTTTTATAACACCAAAACAGTTTAGGGTAATGTTTCTAGTCCATTTCCAGCAGCAAAAATCGAAAATCTGCATTCAGGGGCTCCTACTCGTCGAGTGCAAGAGCCTACTCGTCGAGTAGGATGAATTTGGTCATGGACTCGTCGAGTCCCCCCATGGACTCGGCGAGTTCATGCTTCAGAGTGCAGAAAAACTGAGTTTTTTTCACAATTTTGCATCAAGTATTAAACAAACAAGCCTAGGTTCTGATACCAACTAAGGCTTTTGAGCATTCTAACACTCCTATGGTGTACATGCAACCCTAGAAACCTTGGATCTATGTTTTATCTATGATACATGCAAAATTGTTTTTCTAAGGTTCATAACCTATCTAGCATACATGGGGAACTTTTAACCATAAAAGTTAGTAGGAAATACATACCTTGTAGTAGTTAGGATTCCTTGAAAACCTTGTGAGCCTAGCACCTCAAGTGTGATGCCTAAAATGTCTCACACAACACCAAATGCACTTGGTATGACTTAGAGAGAAATGATACACTCTTGAAATCGGCTGGCCCTCACACTTCTTTCTTAGTGGCCGATTTTTGGTGAACATAAGGATGCTTATATACTGTGTTACAATTAGGGTTACACCATGTAAACCCTAATTGTCATGACTTTTCATTTCCATGACCCATGGGTTCTATAACCACCATGGAGCATCCATGGAGCATCCTATGGGTTTTAGCCCAACTTGATAATCCATGAAGCATTAGCCCACTATATAAGTATGGATGATTTACATAATCAACCCATATATTTAATTAGTCTTCTTTAACAGCTTGTGATTCCTTGAACAGCTTGTAGTTAGGATTCCTTGAACAGCTTGTGAGCCTAGCACCTCAAGTGTGATGCCTCAAATGTCTCACACAACACCAAATGCACTTGGAATGACTTAGAGAGAAATGATACACTCTTGAAATCGGCTGGCCCTCACACTTCTTGCTTAGTGGCCGATTTTTGGTGAACATAAGGATGCTTATATAGTGTGTTACAATTAGGGCTACACCATGTAAACCCTAATTGTCATGACTTTTCATTTCCATGACCCATGGGTTTTATAACCACCATGGAGCATCCTATGGGTTTTAGCCCAACTTGATAATCCATGAAGCATTAGCCCACTATATAAGTATGGATGATTTACATAATCAACCCATATATTTAATTAGTCTTATTTTGATCACTTAATTAATTCCAAATTAATTCTTGATCAATACTAATTAAATAATACTATTAATATATTAGAACTTATAATATATTAATAAACCTTAAGTGTTATTTCTCTCATTTTAGTCTATCCAAATGCATGATACCATGCAACCCAAATGGACCATGCTAATCGGGTCAAGTACATTCCAGAAATAGTTATGAACTTAGACACCTAATCCAACATATACACCCCCCGTAAGGTGTGTAGTTATGTTTTATCGATTCGTTACATCAATTATTCTGATTAGGACTTAGATTTTGTAACACCTCAAAAATTCAAGCCAATTTAAAACTTTTTAAAACATTTTAATCCATTAAGTCATTACATAGTTTGCTTTCAAAATACAGTTATCAGAGTATCCCAGTATCAATCATAAAAAAATCATAACAACGAGAGGATCGGTACGATCATGCCTTCGCCTTCCCGCGATCACCAGAGGTACCTGAAACAACAACTGAAACTGTAAGCCCGAAATCTTAGTGAGTTATCCCCAAAAATACCAACCACATAACCATGTCATATAAACATATAACCAAACAACAAGCATAATGAGCCTTCAGCCTGACTGGACCGCCTCAAAGGCCTTCAGTCTATCTGGACCGCTCTCCGAGCCTTCGGCACGTCTGGACCGCCTCGCAGGGCCTTCAGCCTATCCGGACTGCTCGCCGGGCCTTCGTCCTGACTAACATACCCTTTTGGGTTTTGTAGTCTATCCGGACTGCCCTGGGTATGTTGGCCTTCAGCACAAAGCAGGACCGCCTTAACCCAACACCCAATTCACACAACATGTGCATATACATTCATAGGCTATCATAATAACAGACAAACCGATCTAACAGATCAACTAGCATAGCAATGTCCTAAAACCAGGACACCGACCTCCCCAGGTCATGACATAGCATAATCCTATAACTAGGATGTCGACCGAACCAGATCACTAAGCATAAGCATATCACCATCCTAACTAACAGGATGCGAAACAATACACATATCATGCAATAATCCCAATACAAATCCATAAGGGCCGGCCTTGGTGCCTTAGACCCTGTTGATATAGTGAGGATAACTCACCTCGCAACTGTCGTCTGAAACTAGAAAGCTCAACTCCCGGATCACCAACACGAGCCCCACCACCTATAGTTACCATAAAACCCTTTTTCATAAATCTCCCAATTACCAGAATACTCTCAGGAGTCAACTGGTCAACTCTTGGTTAAAGTCAAAGTCTACAGTCAAAGTCAACAGTCCATGTTGACTCGACTCGTCGAGTGCAGATCACCGACTCGTCGAGTCCTTCCTAAACTCGAGAAGTCGTGAAATCCTTGATTAGCTCGTCGAGTTCCCCTTTAACTCGCCGAGTTCATACGTGTCCAAGAATTGGGAGAAATCCTAGCCGAGTCACCAAGTCTTCGAACGACTCGCCGAGTTCAAGGCAATCTTCAAAGGACTCGCCGAGTTTGATCATCAACTCGACGAGTTCATGAACATCTTCATATGACTCGCCGAGTTGACTATGCAACTCACTGAGTCCTTGCATACCTTCATCCATGCAGACACTTTTTAAGCCATGCCTAGGTTCCAGATTACAGATCCAAGCTTCTAAGGCATGATTATCACGTAAAGTTGCAAACTTTACACGCATGCAAGGCCCTAAAGGCTCTAAATTACCAATCTAAGCTTCTAATAGGGCTTTAAATCTTAGGAGAGTCTCATCCTTGCAAGAGCTGGAAACTTTATGGACTTAGGACTCAAAAGAGGTTCAGATCTGAAGTTTCAACTTCAGATCTAGCTCCCATAACAAAATCCCTTCAACCATAACTAAAGAAATCCCTAGTTTACACATATGAATGATTCTAGAAGAAAAAGAGGTTAAGGTAACAACTGCTTACCTCCCAAAACACGCCCAAACTGAAGTAGAAGCTAGATCCACACAGAAATCTTGATGCTAGCCTCTTGATCTACAAATTTCCTTCACAAAAGTCACTTCCCAAAGCTCCAAAACACTCTCCAAGCTTTCACTCACAGAAATTAGTGTTTCTGGGTCTCAAGGGTTGATAAAGGACAGTAGGAGGCGCTAATGGTCCAATATATAGGGTGCAAAAACCCTGAAAATTAGGGTTTCCACTGCCAGCTCCTACTCGTCGAGTCCCCCATACCGACTCGGCGAATCACTCATTAATTGACGTGTCCTGGCCCGCTGCTACTCGACGAGTCACAACCTCAACTCGTCGAGTAGACTTTAAAACATGAAATTTAAATGAAGTAATAATGATACCTGACGGTTGGGATGTTACAATTCACCCCCACTTAACTTAGACTTCATCCTCGAAGTCTGCAATAGCGAATAACTCCAGGTAATGCTCCCGTTTCTCAGCCTCCGACTCCCGTGTCCACTCGGATCCCCTCCGATGCTCCCATTGTATCTTCACCAACGGAACCTCCTTGTTGCGCAGGACTTTCACTTTCCTTTCCAAAACAGCAATCAGCCTCTCAATATAATTCAGGCGCTCATCAACCTGAATGTCATCCAGTGGCACCACTGCCTCCGGGTCCACAATGCATTTTCGCAACTGCAAAACGTGGAAAGTATTATGGATCCGACTAAGCTCCTCCGGCAGCTCTAGCCTATAGGCCGCCTTGCCAACCCTGGCAACGATCCTGAACGGCCCAATATATCGGGGGCCTAATTTCCTCCTCTTCCTGAAGCGAATCACACCCTTCCATGGTGAGACCTTCAGGAGTACCATGTCACCCACCTGGAACTCCGACTTAGACCGACGCCTGTCGGCGTAGCTCTTCTGCCGACTCTGAGCAGTCTGCAGCGGCTGCCTAATCTGTTGAATTTCCTTGGTAGTGTGCAATACCACATCCGTCCGACCCATCACCTTGTGACCAACCTCACCCCAACAAACCGGGGTGCGACATTTCCGCACGTACAACAGATCGAATGGTGGGGCGTGAATGCTCGAATGATAGTTGTTGTTGTAGGCAAACTCTGCAAGTGGTAGGTGGGAATCCCAGCTCCCACCGAAATCAATGACACAAGCCCTCAACATATCCTCGAGGGTCTGAATAGTCCGCTCGCTCTGACCATCAGTCTGCGGATGGAATGCTGTGCTGAAGTGCAACCGTGTGCCCAGCTCCTCGTGAAACTTCTGCCAGAAGCGGGAGGTAAACCTGACATCCCGATCGTAGACAATGGAAACGGGAACCCCATGGCGTGACATAATCTCGCGAACGTACACGTCGGCCAACTTTTCGGCCGACGAACTCTCCCGAATCGCCAAGAAATGGGTGCTCTTGGTCAATCAATCCACGATGACCCATATCGCATCAAATCCCTTCGCTGTTCTTGGCAGCTTGGTAATGAAATCCATCGTGATTTGTTCCCATTTCCACATGGGAATCTCTAGAGGCTGCAGCTTGCCATGCGGCCTCTGATGCTCGGCCCTGACCATCCTACAGGTCAAGCACCTCTCGATGTACCAAGCGATTTCTCGCTTCATGCACGGCCACCAGTAGCTCAAACTCAAATCCCGGTACATCTTCGTGGCCCCCGGGTGAATAGAGAAATGAGACTTATGAGCCTCCTCCATAACCGTCTGCCTAACCCCACCAGACATCGGGACCCAAACCCGACCGCATCGGGTCAATAATCCCCGACTATCCTGCTCAAACCGGGTATTCTCACCCTTGATCCTCCCCAGCTTCCAATTCTCCGATCGCATGCCCTCAACCTGGGCATCTCTGATCAGACTCACAAGCAGAGAGTCCACTGCTATCCTCATACATACAGCTGGGGTGGAAGACCCAGCTGACTTGCGGCTCAAAGCATCCACAACCACGTTCGCTTTACCAGGGTGGTAAAGGATCTCGCAATCGTAGTCCTTGACTACATCCAGCCACCTGCGCTGCCTCATGTTCAGGTTCGGCTGATCCATGATATGTCTCAAGCTCTTGTGATCCATGTAAATGGTACAGCGGACCCCATAAAGGAAATGTCTCCATATCTTGAGGGCGAACACCACCGCCCCCAGCTCCAAGTAATGCGTAGGGTATCTTGTCTCATGCGGCTTTAACTGCCGCGACGCATAAGCTATCACTCATCCTTTCTGCATGAGGACTGCCCCTAACCCTGTGATGGATGCATCGCAGAATACCACAAAATCCTCAACTCCCTCAGGGAGTGTCATGACTGGGGCCTCGCACAACCGCTTTCGGAGGGTCTCAAACGCCCTCTGCTGATCAGGGCCCCATCGGAAATCCACCCCCTTCCTTGTCAGACGAGTGAGGGGTACCACAATCTTGGAGAAGTCCTGTATGAATATCTGGTAGTACCCTGCCAATCCCAAAAAGCTCCTGATGTCTGAGGGAGATTTCAGAACCTCCCACTGCACAACCGCCTCGATTTTGGCCGGATCGACCCAAATCCCCTCTTGGTTAACGAGATGTCCGAGGAACTGGACCTCTCGTAGCCAAAACTCACACTTCGAGAACTTGGCGTACAGCTGTTCTCGTCTCAAAACTCCCAACAACTCCCGCAGATGCTCCTCATGCTGCTCTCGGGTCTAGGAATATACCAAGATATCATCTATAAACACTATGACCGAGCGATCAAGCATCGGTCTACAGACCTAATTTATCAGGTCCATGAACACCGCTGGCGCGTTGGTGAGCCCAAACGGCATCACCACGAGCTCATAATGTCCATAACGAGTTAGGAACGCGATCTTCTCCACGTCCTCCTCTCTGACCCTGACCTGATGATATCCAGACCTCAAGTCTATCTTGGAAAACCAAGATGCACCCTGCAACTGATCGAAGAGATCGTATATCCTCGGGAGTGGGTAACGGTTCTTCACCGTTAACATATTCAACTCCCGGTAGTCAATGCACATCCGGTGCGAACCGTTCTTCTTCCGGAAAAAAAGAATCGGTGCTCCCCATGGAGAACTGCTAGGTCGAATGAACTGCTTGCCTAGCAGTTCCTGTAGTTGTGATGACAGCTCCTGCATCTGTGGCAGTGTCAATCGGTACGGCGCCTTAGCGATAGGGGCCGCACCTGGCACCAGGTCGATCCTGAACTCGACCTGCCGCTCCGGAGGTATCCCTGGAAACTCCTCCGGAAACACATCTGCAAACTCCCTGACCACCGGAACATCGAAAACCAAAATATGATCCATGACCCGCGTATCCACCACGTACGCTAGATAACCCGCACACCCGTGCTGAATGTACTACCGAGCCCTGGCAGCTGAACGAAACCCTGATCCCACTCTGGTGCCCTCGCCATATACAATCAGTTCTCCCCCACTTGGGGTTCGAACTACCACTCGCTGGCCCTCGCAATCAATCATAGCACCAAACCGACTGACCCAATCCATGCCTACAATCATGTACACCTCCCCCATGGGAATCGGAATCAAATCTATCGGAAAGGACACCCCGAAAATATCCAAATCACACCCTCGATAAACCGAAGAAGCAGAAACCCCGTGTTCATTGGCGATAGAGACGCGCAACGAACACTCTAGCTCGCCTACTGGTACTCTAAACTCCCTACTAAATGTCTGAGATACAAAAGACCGACTCGCCCCCGAGTCAAATAAAGCCAATGCAGGTAAGGAGTTCACTAGAAACGTACCAGCAACCACGTCCGGTGCTGCCTTGGCCTCCTCGGCCATAAGCTGAAAGGCGCGCCCCTGAGCCTTCGGGGGCTCCGCCCTACCCTGCCTCCCATCGGTAATCCTCAGTGTAGCTGGCGCTGGAGCATGCGTCGGCTTGGCCGCCAGCTGCGGACAGTTGGTCTTCACGTGACCAACCTGATGACAATGATAGCATATCCTCATATCCGAGACAAGGGCAGACTGACAGCAGTCCCTAGCAAAATGCCCCTCCTTGCCACACCGGTGGCACCCGCTACTAGCTCGACAAGCTCCAGTATGAACCTTGCCGCACTTTCCACAAGTGCAGCCCTGCTGACCCCTGGTCCTAGAATCAGCGGTCAACTCCCTACAATCCCTAGGGATTGTGACTTACTTGACACGTGTATGGGTCCTGTGCTTTAAGTAGTACGGGCCCATACTACCTTCCACACCTACCCATATTTGCCTCAAGGATCACCACAATGCCCTAACTGAATACACAACATGGCGAGCGCTCAACCCTCACTTTTAGAGGACATGCTAAATATCTCATAACTGGCCTCCCTGTTGGGTTTTGAGCATTCTAACACTCCTATGGTGTACATGCAACCCTAAATACCTTGGATCTATGTTTTCTCTAATATACATGCAAATGCTAATATTCCAAGGTATTACCCTATCTAGCATACAATCATAGATACTTGGGTAATAATATAGATAGAATACATACCTTTTGTAGTGTAGCTTGACTGCATGGGGCTTGAGTGCCTAGTGCCTCAAATATGACACCTCAAATGGCTCACACAACATCAAATGCTCTTGGAATAACTTAGAGAGAAATCCACACTTCAAGAAATCGGCTAGCCCTTCTTTTTCACACATAGTGGCCGATTTTGGTGAATAATATGATGCTTATATAGTATGTTACAATTAGGGTTACACCATGTAAACCCTAATTGTCATGACCTTTCATTTCCATGACCCATGGGTTAAGTAACCTCCATGGAGCATCCATGGATTATCCTATGGGTTTAACCCAACTTGATTATCCATGGAGCTTTGGCCCACTATATAAGTTATGGATGATTTACACAATCAACCCATATATTTAATTAGTCTTCTTTTGATCACATAATTAATTCTAAATTAATTCTTGATCAATACTAATTAAGTATTATTATTCTTATTATTAATATATTAGAACTTATAATATATTAATAACCATAAGTGTCTTATTTCTCTCATTTAGTCTATCCAAGTGCATGATGCCATGCAACCCAAATGGACCATGCCTGGTCGGGTCAAGTACATACCAAATATAGTTATGACTTAGACACTAATCTCCCACTTGGATAAGTCTAAAACTATTATTGTGTATGACTTCAAGAACCAACTGGCAATCATAGCTCTCAAAAGCCTCCGTCAAACTCTGACCTTGCCGATAATCTCTGACCTTTGTCAATGACTTGTCCATTAGATAAGTGATCGTATATTCCTCCATTCTAGATATCATATGGACTGAGACATGGATTATAATCATTCTCTCTGTCCATTTGTTGTTTCTCGATTTCCGATTTATGACGATTGACTGATTGAACAAATCAAATCAGTCCTGGCTTGGCCAAGCACTCACATGTGTCATCAATAAATCATCGAGGGGCCCACAGATATCGCTTTTATCCCGAAGGTAAAAGGAATGGATAAACTTCGACTCATATGGCTTGTTCTGCTACTTGTTGAATCATACACAAAGGCACGTTTTATAACATCGAGTTACCAATGCGTTTTCGTGCAATCAATGTACTATCAACTCATAGTAACAACTCATATCTCTAGGTTTGAAGAATATAAGATATTATCGTCTCATGATCACTCGTGATAAAATCCATGAAGTGATTCAAATGAGCGCGGGTTGAATCCAATACTCAGAACTTATGAGCACTCATGAGTCTTGTAGCACCACTTTGTCCACCAACTTGGACCTCTACAAGCCAACTCATGACAGTCTTGATTCATATCTACTTCCAACATATGACCGACTGTGGATGGTTTGAATAACTTTATCATTCAGGAAGAGAGAATTAGTTATTCTGGAAGTCAAAACATGCAAAGTGAAACACAAGAATAAACGAATTAAATATGGTATCAAACCCTATGAATATAAATAGACCACTTTTATTTATCACCATACTGATTACTCATTATTCATTGTTTCGGTTTTATCAACTTTATACTTGAATTAAAACACTAGGTGTCCCATGCTCCAAGCATGTACACTATGTTTTTCTAAATAATAGCTTTGCAATACATCAAGTATGCACTCTATGTTTGTCTATGATCCTTACTTTGTGAAATAGATCGATTGAACGTACTTTCAATGAATCTAATTTCACACTCCCAAATCCTTATCGAAAAATGTAGGAATTCCAAATTCCTAACATTTACCAAAATCTGTTTAGATTTTAAACTTATATGCACAGACCCTCTTGTAATGAATATGTACAAAGTCACAAAGACTTGTCATCAGTCATTACAGGTTATTCCAATGGAGATCCATTCCATGGAGACAAAGTCTCAAAGCACATTGCTTTGAATATCCTTCTTGCATTAAGTCTTCTAATCTTACACATATAACTTCCACCAATGGAGACAACTCCATATTCTCATTTTGACTATCACTTTTGAACGAGAGATGCCTCTTTTCAGAATATGTCAATATGGTCCTTCCAATATTAACAGTATACTTCCAACTGTCCTTGAGCAACCAATCTTTGGTAAACCTTAGATTGTCTGTGACAATTGCTTAATCCTTTTAGTCATATCCAATTCTAGACCTTTACCCTTCTTAATGCCCCAGGCATTCGGAAAATTTTAGAAAGGACAAATATTATAGCACATGCAATCGATCCTGTACCCAAAGCAAATGGGACACGATTCATGATGTCTCACATAAAGACATGATTCTAGACCAGTCTTTTGCTACAATAATTTTTGTTTGCCATGTTTTCAAAATTTGACTATGAAGAGGGATGCCGTAATCATAACCGAATTTTGAGAACGTAATATATAGAATTTCCTTAAGTTGAACCAATCAAACATGAAATTCATATATATATTCTTGACTAAAATGATTAAAATCTCAATCTAAGCCTTTTAGAATTGAAATGAAGTATAATTTCCTCTCCCTTAATTATAGTAAAACAACTTTTTCAACCCTTGCAACCTCACGAGTTGAACTTTTGTTTTCTATAATTAACATTGCTAACTTGCAATACTTATCATAATTATCATGCTCCCACTAACATGATGATTATCAGCATAATACTTATGCTCCCACTAGCTTTGACATGTATTCAGAAATTAGTGGACTTCTAGAAATCAATACTTTATTGACTTTCTTACCAAAGTTCAAATTTCTGATAGTAGATTGCTTTGATAAGACTTTATCAAAATCATACACCTTATTGTAAATTGCTCACTGGAGTGTCTAAACAATTTAAGAACTATGAAAAGGGATGCCGTAATCATAGTCTCAATTGGTTAGACCTTTGCTATTTCTCATAAGTCCATGTTAGTGTGCTCTACTAACGACTCTGAGAATGCAAATATCACTATCTACTTAAAAATCTACTTAGTGAAAGTGTTTCCTCACCATCATTTTCATGAATCGGAGAGAAACCTTATAACACTTAGATTTTTATGGTGTATGAGTTCCTACCCATATGAATTTATCAAAACCATAATCACAAGACAAGGTTAGTGACAAATCCAAACTCATATGGATTGAACTTGTGCAATCTTAAGTTCTTGCCACCTGGCAGCACAAGGGCCTGCCATAGCTTCCAAGTAGCTGTGCAACCAATTGAGAACTTTCAGAACTCCTTTGCAAAGTCAACTTGAATAGGCACAGAAATGTCAACACGATAGGTTATACACCTCAAGTCGTGTGCTAGTGAAGAATTCCAGGTTTTATTCTTGATTAGGTCTTGAAACTTTCAAGAGCTTTAGGGCTCCCACTGTCCTCTTGACATATAAGACTCACTTGCCAAATATACAAGAGATAGTGCGGATTCTTTATCAAGACAAACACTTCACACACTTGGCCTAAGTTGGTCTTTGTTTAACCCAAAACATCACAACTTACCAATTTCAAATGTACAAGAGTAGGACACTTTTACTCTTACATTTGACAAGTGTTTTGAACCTTTCTTTAAGATATGTCACTCAACTTACAGTCTTGGAGTATGACTCTAAGACTTGTTTTGAAACGAAGTATGACTCATCTTCTTGATTTAACCATTTCAACAATTCATGACTCCCCTTCTTAGTCATAAGAATTGTAAGGTCCAAATATGGATCTTTACCAGTAGTTAAGCAACAATCAATCACAGAATAAGAATAAGATGAAAAGAAATCAAGCTTGCACACGATTATATTGAGAAAATCGTCTGGTACAACTCGATAGGACTCTATGGCATCAACAACCACTAAAAGACTAACACCTCCTCTATATATACAAGACACGACCATAAACTGGGTTTGCGACCGTAAACAGAGTTTACGGTCGTAAACGTGTTTACGGCCGTAAACACAGTTTACGGTCGTAAACACATAAAAAGTTCAACAATCAACAAACAGCCGATAAACACTATAACAGACTCACTCTGAACACAAAACAATGAAAGCCTAGACCAAACCATTTCCAGGTTCCTTCAATCTCCCCCTTGGTTTGGTTCTAGCTTAGACTCAATCCTTGTCGACCACCAGAACATCCGAGGTTCCCATCGCTCCATTCCACATCTTCTTTTCAATGATCTCAGCCACCATCGTCGTGTATTCTTTCGCCGCGGGCTCGAATATTGTTTCAGCCACCTTAATCTGCTGAGTAGCAATATGATGAATGTCCCATTTGTGAAATTGAAGCAAGCCCCTTTTCTCATAGAGACGGATGCAATCATCTTTAAGCTTGATGACAGCGGCATCTGTTAATTCATCATATACCCAATACAGCATGGATGCAAGAGAACCATCAGGGTAGTTTTGAAGAACAGAGACTTGTTTCACTTGTGCGGTAGCTGGCCACATCACTTGTTTAAGTGGCTGATCAGTCTTGGGATCAAGCACATTGGGGTGAACCTTGACGATTGACTGAGCAGTCTTCATCGAAGGAAATCCTTTGGCAACTTGATCTTCCAAAAACGATTTAAACTGGCTCGCCCTGGGATTATTTGAAGGATTGGAGAAAGGAGCCTTAGACAGCTCAATAAGATCAATCTTGGTAAAAGAGTCAAAGTCGTGAGCGTCTTTGTATAGTTCATTTTTGCCGCTCTTTCTCCTTACCATGAACATGTTCATCGTGTCATGGAATCCCCATGAGATGATTCCAGACCTGTCACCATAAATGTCTCTGAAGCGATTTTCGCCCAGATCCGTAACAGTAACCTGTTGTTTATCCCAGGGCGCCTTATGATCTGCGCTTCGTTTGAATAGAAGTTGACCCTTTTCAGATTCATGGGTCGACTTCTTGCGTTTTAAGGCCTTTCCACGTGGAGCTTGCTCTGGTTCCTTTTCAAAGCGGTCTACGACGGTGGTGGTTCTGATAGTTGTAGGAGCAATGGGAGCATCTTGATTAGGAAGATAAATCTGTGGCTCTTCAACAGATGACTTGAATTCGCCCCCAAACTTATCTTCCAGCTTTTTCTTCAAGTCATAGTAACTGGCGGTCAGAAGGCCAAAATGAGTCTGGAGATCTGTAATTTGTTTGGTCTTCGCAGCATTTTCTTCATTAAGTTCTGCCATTTGAATACTGAGCTGTGTGTTTTCAGCTTGAAGGCCTGCGACCTTAATGTCAAGCTCAATATTCCTCTGATCCAACTCGACATTTTTCTGACTCAGAGCATCGACCTGCTTCTGAAGACCAAAAACTGTAAGACCTTCTTCTCCTGTGTTATCACCCCCTATATAAATTCCTTTGCCACGCAAGGGTGATGTTGAAAATGGTTCTCTGGCCAAGAGCGTTGCTAACTTGACAGAGGTAGCGTCGTGCTCTGGCCTCGGAGGAGAGAAGTCCGTTGGGAAGGATGAGCCACCGGTTTCGTAGAAGGTACTGGGACCTTCACTGATTGGCTCAGTTGAGACTATGACTGAGGTTGTTGTTGGTGGAGCTGAAGCACTTTGAGTCACCAGTCTTGGGTCAAGTCTTCGTCTTTTGCTAGGAGAAGGTGTAGTTTGAGTGACTGGAGGATCACTTTCCATCGGCGCAGATGTAGGTAAGACAAAATCAAGGGGAGGAATCCCTGACATCACCACCATAGGAATTGCTATTTCCGCCGATGTTTTGGTTGGTGGAGGTGTAGCTTCAAGAACATCTTCTTCTTCCCTTGTCTCAGTTGCCGGTTTAGCAACTTCATTGACATTGTCGAGCAACTCATTGAGGTTTACCCCTGTCAGGAAATCCTCGTTACTCCCAAAATTAACAGGAATTTCATCATTGTCAAAATCTGTGAGATCCAGATCTTCATACAAGTCAGTTTCTGACCCCGACCCCCTGTGAGAATCTTCTTGAACCCAAGCGGATGTCAATTCATGTTCCGAAGCTACATCAACATTAACAGCTGGATCTTCTTCTTCTTCATGATATGAGACAGTGATGACATTTTCAGAAATGACCCTCTCGGAGGAAGTTGGCTCAGATGACATTTTCTCTGACGTTCCATGCGACTCAGAAGACTCGTCAATTTCAGCAAATTTTCCAAATTTGACCAGAGGATGCAATCCTTGAAAAACGACTTTGCCCTTTCTATTTTGCTTGATAAGACCAACTGTGTGAGGGTCCAAGGATTTGATATCCAACTTGTCACCATCCTTGACCATTTCTGGAAACTGATCGTCGACAAACACTTGGATAAGCCTTGGATAAAGTAGAAATGCATCTCTGGTCCCCCGGGTAATGGCATTAATGTTCACCGAGAACTCATCAAGAATGAACTTTGAGAAATTAAACTTTATGCCAGCAGCCAAGGAGACAATTGCCCCGGTGTTTCTGAGAGAGATCTCATCGGCTCCTGATCTCCTGCCAGAAATGCAGCTCACGAACACGTGTGCCAGGAATCGCCAGTAAGGAGGCAGGAGCTTCTTCACTGTGGAAGGGTAGATACCCTCGTATCCCATCCTCTCAAGAACCCTTTGTACATCTTCAATTCCAATTTCAGTAGGGAAATTAGATTCATCGACGACAAGCAAAGTATTTCTGATGTACTCCTCCGTAATAGTGATCTTGCAACCTTTGACTATGGCTTCAATTGTTATCTCTCCGTTGACCTTTTCCATTTTTATAGTTTGCCAAAATTCCCGGATGATGTTTTGATAAATGACGGGATTTACTGTGATGGCATAGGATAAGCAGCACTCCCTTAGCCTGTAGATCATGGATTTGAACTCCGCATGAGCGACTGGAGGATCATCCAACACGGTCGCCAAATTGTGCATATCCGCGAACTTAAGATTAGCCATTTTTCTGCACTAAACAAGCCAAGTAAGAAAACACAGGATTTTAACAAGTTAAATCATTTAGTTTTCTCAATTAGACAATTTATTTTGGCTTTTAAAAATTAGTTTGACTACAAAATATTGGAGTTTATGGTCAAAATAGTCAAACATTGGAGTTTACGGTCAAAGGAAGTCAAGCATGGGTTTACGGTCAAAGATGGTCAACAGACCGTAAACTGAGTTTACGGTCGTAAGACCAAAACTCGGGTTTACGGTCGTAAGACCAAAACTCGGGTTTACGGTCGTAAGACCACTTTGGGTTTACGGTTCTTGAATGATCTGAAACCGTAAACTCCTCGTGAACAGTAAACGCCGACAGAACTTTAAACGTCGATTACTCCTTCGTTTTTGGTCGGAATGGCGAATAGAGAGCATATCCTTGGTCGGATTCATCATACCTTCGAGATGTACTAGGCCGATTTCTCAAAAACTTCAACAAAAATTTCGATGAGAGAGAGTAGAGAGAGAGAATGTGATTGCGGCTGTAAAGGGAGAGGAGGAGGTGGAAAAGGGTTTACGGAAGTAAACTCTTTGTTTTATACTTCCTCGAAATAACCAGTCTTCCACACAGTGTAAAACCCAGTCTTTTATCCCAATAAAATTTTTAAGAATAAATCTCTTGAGGATTTATTTAAAATAAAAATAAAATAAAAATAAAAATAAAAATAAAAATAAAAATAAAATAAAATTAAACTAAAAATAAACTAATTTCTAAAATTTAAGAATTAAAGGATTTAAAAAATAAATTTTGACAATTATAAAAAATAAAATAAAATTAGAATAAAAATTAAAAATAAAATAAAACAAAGGAAAATTTAAATTTTGAACAAACAAAATTTATTTCAACACTACTAACAAGATCTTGTGACACTGGGATCAAAGTTGTTAGACAACCTTAATCCGCTTGTCGGTACCTTTCATCTTCACATCTTTATCTGGTCGATCGCCAGTATTGTGGTCTACTTAAACACGAAAAATCGTGACAGATTTTGGACATTACTATCTGTTACAAGACAGGTGAGCTTAAGTTCCTAGATACTATATCTTAAGGACCATTCAGCTGACGACGACCAGGGATATTGTTGTCCACCTAAATTGAGCAGCGAGATCTATAGACAATCTTTGAGAGTTCAATTGTTAATTGTACTGGAACATGTTTCCCGCTTCCTGATATGCCCCCGTAATCAAGAACTTCCAGAGTACTCCTTACATCGGGTGAGAAGACAATCATTAAGAGAGAGGATGAATTCAGACTATTATTAATTTTAGTTTTTAGAGGGATTAAGATGTAGAAGGGTGCATATACTGTGTACCAGGTCGGATTATGAGTCACGCAAAGGAGACAGTATATGGCTAACAGATGGGAAGAATTTCATAGATTTAATATGCAGAGAGATAGATTTGCATATGTTGCTGTCCAGGTCGGATCTCTTCCAATCACGCAGAGGAGGCAACATATGACTGACAGATAGGAAGAGAAAGAAAACAATTTTCTACTGACCTAACTTATCGGAATTTACCAGTCGCCCCATCAATACCGGATTTAAGGACAGAATCCACACATCGAGGAGAAGTTAATCCACGGTTCCAAGTACGGGTTCATTTAATGTGACGAGTCGATTCCCATATATATCTCCCTGCTCAACCTATCCAAGCATCGTATTGTCAGGCTAAACGGATCTAACTAGGTCAAGATTTGTTAAGTCTAAGAATTTCTTAAGTTCAACTCTGCCTAGTCAAGTCCATTTATAATCTTTCGTGCCTACCGACGCATCAGCCCAGAGTAAAGACCCTTCAATTTTGGGTACGTTACGCAGACTCAGATTGCCTGTTATCACTTGATAATATCACTTCCCAGTCTTTTATCAACAAGCACAACTGTTAGAGACAATATTTTTGATTTTTTTGAAATTTTTAATGTTTTTGGATTTTTGTTTATTTCTCCCCCTAAATTTGTGCATGGAAGAGAATGAAATGACTGAAATGCTCAAATTTAAACTAAGAAAAACCTAAAAAACAATCCTCAAAACGAATAATTTTTTAAAATCCCACAAGCACATCGAATCGAGCTTTGTGAAAAGGCTTTGTGAACAAGTCCGCCACATTATTATCAGTGTGAACATGTTCTAGCCTAATGAGCGAACGCTCATAGCAATCTCTCATAAAATGAATTTTGATGTCAATGTGCTTGGTTTTGGAATGTTGGACAGGATTTTTAGCGATTTGAATAGCAGCCTCATTATTACAAAAAATTGGGGTTTCTAGATAATTCAAACCGTAGTCCAATAGCTGATGTTGGATCCATATTACTTGAGAACAACAGGCAGACGCAGCTACATATTCCGCTTCTGGTGTTGAGGTTGAGACCATATGCTGCTTCTTGCACTGCCATGAGACCAGTCTATCTCCAAGAAACTGGCATCCTCCTGAAGTCGATTTTCTATCAAGCTCACACCCGCCATAGTTGCTGTCTGCAAAAGCATAAAGGTCAAATTCGGGATTTTTCGGATACCAAAGGCCCAGTTTTGGGCAACCTTTGAGATACCAAAAAATCCGTTTAACAGCAATTTGATGAGAGAGTTTAGGATTGGCCTGGTAGCGTGCGCATTGACAGACCGCAAACATTACATCTGGGCGGCTGGCAGTCAGATACATAAGCGATCCGATCATTGATCGATAATACGTCTGATCTACGGATTCGCCTTCAAGATCAGGAGTCAGTAAAGGTCTCTCCGCCATGGGTGTAAGAGCAGGTTTCGCGTCTTGGAACCCGAACTTCTCCAGCATATCATCCACATACTTCGCTTGGTGAATTAGGATTCCGGTAGAAGATTGTTTGACCTGAAGCCCCAGAAACATGGTCATCTCCCCAAGAGAACTCATCTCAAACCTTTTCTTCATCACACCTTCAAATTCCTTGCAAAGCTGTGGACAGGTTGACCCGAAAATAATGTCGTCAACATAGATTTGAACTAGTATCTGATCATTACCCACATGCTTGATAAACAAAGTTTGATCAATGGTGCCGCGAGAGTATCCATGCTCGAGCAAATGCTTTGTTAGAGTCGCATACCATGCTCGAGGAGCTTGATGTAACCCATACAATGCTTTGTCCAACTTGTAGACACGATTAGGGAACTTTGAGTCAACAAACCCAGGGGGTTGATCAACATAAATTTCTTCCTTCACCTTGCCATACAAGAAGGCAGTCTTGACATCCATTTGGTAGACCGTGAAATTCATGTAGGAAGCATATGCGAGAAAGATGCGAATAGCCTCCAACCGAGCCACGGGAGCAAATACCTCAGTATAGTCAAGACCCTCAATTTGTCGAAACCCGCGAACCACCAGCCTTGCTTTATTTCGCACGATCACACCCGAATCATCTTGCTTATTACGATAGACCCAACGCGTGTCAAGAGTCCTTTTGCCCTTCGGTAAGTCAACCAACTTCCAAACCCGGGGCTTTTCAAACTGATTCAGCTCTTCATGCATTGCATCCACCCAGCTGGGATCATTCAAAGCCATGTCAACATTCTTCGGCTCTATTTGAGATATAAAGCAAGAGTAGAGACATGCATTAACGTCTCCACTCTGACTTCTGGTTTTAACTCCATCTCCCAGCTGGCCAATGACGTTATCGATCGGATGATTGCGTTGAATACGTGAGGGAATGTCTTGGCTGATATCATTGATAGAAACAGGAAGAGTGTGAATATTGAAACTTCCATCATTTACTGATTGATTCACATTAGATGAATCTGCTACAAACTCATTTGCGATTTCTTCGGGAAAGAGGAGTTCCATAAACGTTGGATTGACAGCGGAAGCGTCTCTGGACATGAACTCTCTTTCAACGGGTGTAAGAGGTGTAGCATCAGTATTAGGAGTTCCATCTTGAACTTTAGACTCTGGACTATTAGGTTGATCAGATGGCTCCCCCTCAGGTGGAGCAGAGGACTCCTCCCCAGATGGAGCATAGGACTCCCCCTCAACCGTTGGAGGTCTGTAGACAACTTCTTCGTCTTCGTCTTCATACACGATCTTCGAACCAGAAGAGGATCCACTTGAACTATTTGAAGACACATTTAAAGATTTGAAAAGCGATGTGTAATCAAATAACCAGTCAGGACCCACTCGAGCGTCTGTTTCATTCTCCTCCAGCCAGCGTACATCATAGGATTCGACTATCTGCTTAGTCTACTTGTTGTAAACCCTATACGCGGTGCGCGCAGCATACCCTACAAAGTAACAATCATCGGCTTTGGCGTGGAATTTAGGGTTGGATTCCAAATGAAGAAGGGTGCAGGGGCAGCCAAATACACAAAAATGGCTGACAGAGGGCTTGTGTCCATAGAGAATTTCATACGGTGTCTTCATCTGTGCTTTGTTGATTAGAACACGATTCTGCACGTAGCAAGCAGTATTAATCGCCTCGGCCCAGAAGAAAACAGGTAGTTTGGAATCACAAAGCATCGTCCTTGCGGCGTCTTTCAATGTTCTATTTCTCCTTTCAGCAACACCGTTCTGTTGAGGTGTGTGAGCAGAGCTATATTGACGCACTATCCCCTTTTCTGCGCAAAAATGGTCAAGAACCGAATTCTTGAACTCAGTTCCATTGTCAGTACGAAGCGCTTTCACTTGATTGTTGGTCTGTTTCTCAATCATCACCACGAACTTCTTTATCAGGTCAGCAACCTCCGCTTTGTTGGATAAGAAGAAAACCCACGTAAACCGAGAGAAATCGTCGATCACAACGAGTAGTATGAGCTTCTGTTGATGCTCAGGACGTTGACCGGACCAAATAGGTCCATGTGTAACAATTGGAGCACTTGACTTATTGAGTTGACATGCTTGGGCAGGTGTGGTTTCCGATGGTGTTTTCCTTGAGCACAGGAAACGCACTTTTCAAATGTAATAAAGTCTCTGACGGGTAGGCCTCGGACCATCTCATTCTTGGCAAGACGATTCAAGTTTTTCGCGTTAGCATGACCGAGCCTTCGGTGCCACAGCATTGCGTTTTGTTCGGCGACTTTTGAGAAGAGGCAAGTGACTTGTTCAGGGAGATTGGTGTTCATGTCAATAATGTAAGCATTCCCATCCCGCTTAGATTTGACGAGGATCCATTCTTCCGGGATGACAATGCCTGGCTTTAAGATCATACATTCCTTGTCGGTAAAGTGGGTGGAGTAGCCTTTGTCGCAAATTTGGGAAACGCTCAACAAGATGTGCTTTAACTCGGGAGCGAAGTTGACATTCTCAAAGCTTAACACTCCATTTGTAACAGTTCCTCTTTGCGTGATCTTTCCTCCATCTCCGCCCGCAAAGGAAACATACCCCCCATTAAAGGATTGAATTTCGCTCAATTGGGATATGTCTCCAGTCATATGCCGGGAGCAGCCACTGTCGACGTACCAGGGACGAACGACATTCCTCCGCAACTGTCCCTGCAAAATGAGCGGAATCATTTAGATTTAGGAACCCAGGTCATTACAGTCCTGGGTTTCCTTTTTACTTTCTCTGAATTAACATTTAAAGATTTCAAACTAGGATCCTCATTCCTAATTACTTCAGAGGGTGGCAAAGATGGATTAGAAAGTGATTTAGGCTTCCATTAAAGTTTAGGTTTTACAACATTCTCTTGTGGTTTTGAAAGAGATTTCTTAGGAGTTTGCACAAAGCTTCTGGATGTTCTACCAGAACTGGTTGAAGATCTAGAATTGCTTTTTGACGAAACCGATCTTGGCGGAGCCTTGTTCGGTTTTGGCAAGCTCTTTTGAGTTTTGTTGATAAAAACCTTTTTATTCTTTTGAAAAACAGCTCTTTTTCTACTTCGGTCATCTTTCCAATCATCAATTCGAGAACAATTTCTTGAGGATTTTCTAATTAAAGACCTTCCTCGAGATTCGTTCTCTCCTCTTGGTGACAATTAAAACAAAGATCCTGTTATGGCAATTCCTAGCTATGTGACCACCAACGCCACAATTAAAACAAGTCTGTTTATTATTTGAACTTGTGCTACATTTATCAGATTTATTTTCTTGATGGACACTCTTACTTTTCTCAGAGGAGCATGCATGAGAGACAGATTGTGATATAAGTGAGGGTGCCTCAGAAGGTATGACATGTGGAATTGATGGTTTTTCATGAGAATTGCCAGCATCAGAATTACCAAAAAGTTCATCAAACATATCAAAGAAATTAAATTCAACAGAATCAGAAATAGGAACATCACACAAAATACTATCAGTCTTAACATCAGAATCACAAATAGGAATAGAAACATCAGAAATAGGAACAGAAACAGAAACACCAACTCCATGCTTTGCCTGATCTAAAGGATGATCTGCAGAGGAAGAAGAAGCGTCAGTACTTTCAACATTTATAAATCCTCCTGAAACGAAGCCAGATGGATTGCCATAAACCATAAAAGATTCATTGGTAATCTCATCTTTGGACAAGGGTTGATACTGATAGGTATGATTATATGGAGGAGGCACGCTATCATATCCTAAACCCTTAGACTGATTTCGTTTGAAATCCATGCAGTGATCAATCATGGTGGCAACTACCTTGCTTGATCCATCAAATTTTTGAAAAGCAAAGTTTGCAGAATTAAACCTTTCCTTTAATGTATCAAGCTCGGCAGTTAGCGCATCATTTTGTCTTTTAACATAATTGTACAGTTCACATTTCTCACTGTACTCTGCCTGGATTCTTCTAAAATCGTTTATCTTAGCTTCTAATTGGACTTTAAGAGGCTTTTGTCCTTTCCTAAGTTGGTAGCCCTCATATCTAAGGTCCTCTACTTATCTACGCAATAATTGGACTTCATCACGAAGAACTTTAACATATTCTTTACATGCATAAGAACAGGATGGTAGGGTTACCTCGCTTCTCTTGGGCTCAGAAGAAGTAGACGCCATGAAAGCAAACTGCAGCTCCATCATTTCTGTCTCGGGATCAGCTTCATCAGTCTTTAATGAGGCATCATCGATCTGAGCAAGGTGAGCATTTTCTGGCCCTGAAATGTTCAAAGCCTGAATCTGGTCCTCCCAGTCAAAAGACTGAGCGACCATAGCGGTCTCACCATTAGCTGCAGCACCTGCACGGTTGTTTCCCACTGCTACCATCATTCTGTTGTTGTTGACCCTGCGATCTGGTTTAGGACATTCACGAGCAAAGTGACCCGGCTCGTGGCAGTTGAAACATCTCAGCGTGCTCTTGTTGAATCCCATCTTCTTGTCAGCATTCATGCCCCAATTGCTCTTCCCAGTCTTCTTAGCAAACTGCTTGGCCCTGAAAACAGCCATAGCAATCTGCCACGTGATGTCCATCTCTTCTACGTCTTTAGGATGAATCTGGTCCAGGTCAGCAAATGACAGCTGAGGTGGAAGCTCTCCAGCTACAAAAGCATTATAGCAGTTAACAAGCCCAGTAGCTAGAGCCAGATTTTCATCAGTATCCTTAGGGTTTGAGGAAGAGGCTACAATAGGTACATTTGGGGAAGGAACAACTTGTGGGGAGATAAATGGTTGATTTTGAGGATGAGGAATAGGTGATGCAGCAGCGAAGGTCTGAATTTGAGGTGGTTTAGCAGTAAACCCTTGACCTGAAGAGGACATGATTGAGGAAAGAGCATTGTTGGATGAGATCCCAAGATTTGTAATAGAGTATGAGCTCACGTGATTGATCTCTCTCTTTTTGTCATCAATATCACAAGATTTGATGATTGCCATGGTTTCAGCAAGAGTGAGGCGGTTTAGATCCTTAGTCTTCTTGATCACAGCAACATTCATATCCCATGATCTGGGAAGAGCATTGAGAAGCTTTTTGTTGATTTCTGACTTGGTTAAGTAAATCCCAGATATGTTCATATCCGTTGTGAGAGTTGTGAACCTCTGCAATTGAGCCTCAAGAGTCTCTCCTGGAATGTAGTTGAACATGTTGAACTTTTGCGTCAACATGTCCTGGCGACTCTCCTTCATATCCTCATTGCCCTCATAAACTTCAATTAGGGCTTCCCATAGATCTTTAGCTGAAGTGTACTCACGAAAACCTTGAGCAATATCAGGAGATAATGCCATGGTTAAAGTGGCTAAAGCTCTTTCTTGCTCTTCTATTTTCTCAAACTCCTCATCAGTGTAGTTTTCAACCTCCTTGTCAATCACTTGGCCTGCAACTGTCGTAGTGATTCTAATAGGGCCTCTAAGAATGCTTCTCCATACCTTAAAGTCCTTCATTTTGATGTATTTTTCAATTCTATACTTCCATTCGGGGAAACCATCCGCAGACATCAATCTTGGAATTCGTGTGGTGGTGCCCATAACAGCGTCAAGTTCATGGAAATGATTTTGACCTTGAGAATCCATTTGAGATTAAGCAAATTAAGCAAATTAAGTTCAAAATTTGAGTTTACAGTTGAAAGGGTTTACGACCGTAAACCGAGTTTACGGTCCAGATGATTTCGACCGTAAACGGAGTTTACGGTTATGAGCTTACGACCGTAAACTGTGTTTACGGTTGAACAGTTTACGGTTTGTGAGTTTCCGGTTTATGTGTTTACGGTTCTCGAAACTTGGTTTACGGTTTATGAAGATTCAGTGTTTATGATTCTTGATGGTTTTGATTCAACAACCGTAAATGGAGTTTACGGATTGACAGCAAACTCCCAGAAAACCCTTATGAACATGATTTTTCAGTAGAAACGATTCCCTTCACTACGTAAACACTAACAGCAGGTTCGAACTTCAAAGATATCGGTTGAAATAGCCCAAAAATCGATTGAAAGAAGCTTTAACACCGGTTTTAGCTCTGATACCAATTGTAAGGTCCATATATGGATCTTTACCAGTAGTTAAGCAACAATCAATCACAGAATAAGAATAAGATGAAAAGAAATCAAGCTTGCACACGATTATATTGAGAAAATCGTCTGGTACAACTCGATAGGACTCTATGGCATCAACAACCCCTAAAAGACTAACACTTCCTCTATATATACAAGACACGACCATAAACTGGGTTTGCGACCGTAAACAGAGTTTACGGTCGTAAACGTGTTTATGGCCGTAAACACAGTTTACGGTCGTAAACACATAAAAAGTTCAACAATCAACAAATAGCCCATAAACACTATAACAGACTCATTCTGAACACAAAACAATGAAAGCCTAGACCAAACCATTTCCAGGTTCCTTCAAGAATGCACTAAGATGTCCTTAGAAGACCAATTGTGATGTGGTTCTTTAATCATTAAGATGATCACAAAACATTATACTAAGGTACTCTCCCATCTTTTCACATTTGAGAAACTTTAATCTTTCTGCCTAATTTGATTCTTCTCATTCGTTCTGCCATACATCGAGACTTTTCCAATGCTTCAGAATTATACTTAAACTTATAAGTATAACCATATTTACTAAACTTTAGTAAATCATGACCAATAGTCTTAACGAGCTTTGTGGTGGACATGACCAGTGCACAAGAATGTGTACTCGATCCCTTTAGTCCTTCACTTGATTCACACATCCATGTGAACAAGTCTTAATTTTCCAATGCTTGAAAGTTCTCATTCATCATACTATTCAACTTGCATGATTCCAAGTTTCTATCCAACTGAAGCCTTGGGAATGAGAATCTTTTCTTATTTGGTAAATTATGACACTACCACAAACGAAACAATCAAGTCCATTTTTTTCAAATATTGCTATCAATGGAATCATATAAACAACCATTTTTCACAAATGTCACTTGTAAGGATATTTAAAATAAATATAAAATTAAAACCTTTTATTTTATTTCAAAACTTTGCGGAAAAAACTTATCCTTACAGTGCAAATGCATATGAAAAACTTGTTGTTATCTATTCCTAAGCAATATATCATAACTCCTAAGTAACAGCTCAAAAATCAAAAATTCTGATGCGATCGAAATCCATCTTCGTGATCAGAATCAGCATGTACTTCCTTTAAGTTTCTTCACTTTTCTTTGATTCTTAAAGCATCAACATGTGACCCAGTCACATCATGTAATGAGAATCTCATAACAAAAACTTAACAGAGTTAGATAGTGGACTTTTACCTGAAGAAGAGTCAAACTTCTTGACGTGATCAACCTTTTGATCTTTCAGGTAAATAGGCAGCTTCGCAATCAATGCCCCTTCCTTTGGCAAGGTAAACATATGGACTCTTTGGTAATGGGACTATCTCAGACTTAGCCTTTCTCTTTACCATTTGGTCAACCGGGTTGACTATGGCCAATCCCTTTCCATTGGGAAGAGAATGCTTTTTCTGGGTATCCAATGTTACCATTGTCAATGTCCATTGAAGGTTTTGGGAGTTGATCTACTAATCAGATTTGCTCTGCCAGTGCTCCAAATCATTGTTGATTAAGCACCCCAAAGCAAATAGATAAGATCATTAAGGGTCATGTCATAGTCCTTTACATGGTAGTCCATAAGGAACTTACTATGTGACTTAGAAAGTGATTGAACATCCAACCTTCTTAAGACTTTGACACCCAACTCTCCCAGCATGTCAATATGTGACTTCATCTCCAAGATGCGATCACACATAGACCTTGCTTGCCAATAGGGATTGAGTGACCTTTGAACTTGTGGGTTAGGGAGAATAATTGGAGGAGGTGGAGTAAGTAAAGTTCCAAGAGATTTGAGAAGATCATAGATGTCTGAACTTAGACATCTTTTCAGAGATATTCAAGATAGTTGATCTAAAGTCCTTAATATGACACCCAATATGAAATATTAAGGCTAGGACCCAACAAACTATTTTATAACTTAGAAGTGGGATGCCGTAATCCAAGCTATAAAATATTTGAAGGTAGGTGAATGACGATTCACCAATTTCCACCAAGATAAACGAAATGTTTTATTAGGTTTTAATTGGATTTGAAACTCCTAGATCTTTTGAGATTCATTGAACTTTTCAATGGCATGTTTCACTCTCGAGTGTGCCCTTCAGGTTTTGTGACTGGGATGCCGAGAATCACAAAACAAGGTGTGAAGTAACCATGCAAATTACTTGGTACCCTTAAGTGTTTACCCCTCAATCGATGTGTCGGTTAACCACACACGCTCCATCGATACTATGATAAACATTAAGTTACCATTTGCCTACCTTGTTAAGTCCAGTTAGTGTGCCGGTTAACCACACACGCTCCACTAACGGCTTAAACAAAGTGCAAAGTGTAATTTCATGGATTAGCACCTTATTCACATTTTCCTAAGTAACTAAGATTGGGAATTTATAAGTGTTTAGTTACTTAGTATTTATCATTAATACTTTTAATGAAGGGAGAATTATAGTCTTTGTCCTACCCGTTCGGCTAACGACCCTCCACCAATCAAGGAAGCGGTGGGTGAGAGTAGACACCCATTAAACTGCCATTTTATAGGCAGTAACTTTATACCCCCCTTATAGACCGACTTCGTGAATGAGGCCTACTAATAGTAAGACTGACTTTACTCTTATACATATATATATATATATAAATATTATTAACTTATAATATTATAAAGTATAAGGGTTGAATTTTAACTTTTAAAATTCTAAGGGCTAACTTGGAATTAAAGTATTCATAAGTGAAAACTTTTCAAATTCCAAAACTTGAGGGCAAGTTTTGAAACTATTCAAAACTAATTAATTCCATAACTTATGTGTTTAAAGTAGTTTTAATTAAAAGACTCTTCAAGTTCCACAACTTGAGGACAAGTTATGGAAGACTTTAAACTAATAAAAGAATGTAACTTTTCTTTATTTTGTAACTTATGGAATTAATTAAGGTTACATATTTTATTACTTAATGAAGTGACTCTTGAACCTCCATAACTTGAGGACAAGTTATGGAGTCATAAAACCATTCAATGAAGACAAGACTCTTCATTTTGTAACCTTTGCCAACTTTTATGAGTTTTAAGAAACTTTAATGTGACTTTTCATGTAATCTTGATGACAAGTTACACAAACACATTTTTTAGAATCCACTCTTAGATTAAAATGGATCAACAACACATAATCAATCAAACTTTTCTATTAATCTAAGCAACTCATATGAACAAGATAATTGGAATCAAACTTTTTCATGTAATTAGCATAAGACTTAAACTAATACAAAACATGAATCTATTGACAATTATCTTTGAAATTGGATTAGCATGAACATTACCACATCAAAAACAAGTTTATAAGTTCAAAAACAACTTATGGTAATGTTCCTAGTCCAATTCCAGCCAAAACAGTCGAAGATATGCTGTCTGGGACACAAACTCGTCGACTTCTTATAGGAAACTCGTCAAGTTCATGCCTTAACACATGAACTCGTCGAGTTTATGGCCAGAACTCGTTGAGTTTTCTGTCTGGACAGATTCTCAGCCTTGAAAAATAAGTTGCATCAAGTATAATTGAAAACAGCCCTAGGCTCTGATACCACTGTTGGGTTTTGAGCATTCTAACACTTCTATGGTGTACATGAAACCCTAAATACCTTGGATCTATGTTTTCTCTAATATACATGAAAATGCTAATATTCCAAGGTATTACCCTATCTAGCATACAATCATAGATACTTGGGTAATAATATAGATAGAATACATGCCTTTTGTAGTGTAGCTTGACTCCATGGGGCTTGAGTGCCTAGTGCCTCAAATATGACACCTCAAATGGCTCACACAACATCAAATGCTCTTGGAATAACTTAGAGAGAAATCCACACTTCAAGAAATCGGCTAGCCCTTCTTTTTCACACATAGTGGCCGATTTTGGTGAATAATATGATGCTTATATAGTATGTTAAAATTAGGGTTACACCATGTAAACCCTAATTGTCATGACCTTTCATTTCCATGACCCATGGGTTAAGTAACCTCCATGGAGCATCCATGGAGTATCCTATGGGTTTAACCCAACTTGATTATCCATGGAGCTTTGGCCCACTATATAAGTTATGGAGGATTTACACAATCAACCCATATGTTTAATTAGTCTTCTTTTGATCACATAATTAATTCTAAATTAATTCTTGATCAATACTAATTAAGTATTATTATTCTTATTATTAATATATTAGAACTTATAATATATTAATAACCATAAGTGTCTTATTTCTCTCATTTAGTCTATCCAAGTGCATGATGCCATGCAACCCAAATGGACCATGCCTGGTCGGGTCAAGTACATACCAAATATAGTTATGACTTAGACACTAATCCAACACTCCCGATCTCACACAACCCACCTATCCATGGAACTTCCACCAACCCTACAGCCCTAGTGTATGCTAGCCATACCTAACGCTGGACCCTATAGACTTTCGAATATCCAATCCTAACCTAAGCTCCCAATCAAACAAGAACAGAACATAAGGCCAAATCAAACATTCTCAGGCTATAAGATCTTAGTTTTGTATAGCCGTGACGCATACACTAACAACTACAGTAATGATGTCAATCCCATAATAAGGTAACCCTAGGCTAGTAGGCATCATGTAATCAGGAAATTCTATCATGCAATTCCTGAAGATCCCTAGCCTAGTACTAACATGTTGTTTTAACATATCACATAATCAAATAACTGTATGGTATTTTGGGGTCTACTTACTGGCTCTGACTGATCGTACACTTAGCATCCTCCTTTACTTATTTTGAAAACCATTTAAAAATCATTTTGAAAATCTTTCCTTGATTTAAA
Organism: Lactuca virosa; assembly: GCF_052849685.1. NCBI lineage: Eukaryota > Viridiplantae > Streptophyta > Magnoliopsida > Asterales > Asteraceae > Lactuca > Lactuca virosa. The sequence continues at coordinate 88,888,433 of NC_136432.1, forward strand.
ACTGGATTCACATGAGTGTTCCTCCAATTCACTCAAACCAAGGCTCTGATACCAACTTGTAACACCTCAAAAATTCAAGCCAATTTAAAACTTTTTAAAACATTTTAATCCATTAAGTCATTACATAGTTTTCTTTCAAAATACAGTTACCAGAGTATCCCGGTATCAATCATAAAAAAATCATAACAGCGAGAGGAGCGGTACGATCATGCCTTCGCCTTCCCGCGATCACCAGAGGTACTTGAAACAACAACTGAAACTGTAAGCCCGGAAGCTTAGTGAGCTATCCCCCAAAATACCAACCACATAACCATGTTATATAAACATATAACCAAACAGCAAGCATAATGAGCCTTCAGCCTGATTGGATCGCCTCACAGGCCTTCAGTCTATCTGGACCGCTCTCCGAGCCTTCGACACGTCTGGACTGCCTCGCAGGGCCTTCAGCCTATCCGGACCGCTCGTCGGGCCTTCGGTCTGACTAACATACCCTTTTGGGTTTTGTAGTCTATCCGGACCGCCCTGGGTATGTTGGCCTTCAGCACAAAGCAGGACCGCCTTAACCCAACACCCAATTCAAACAACATGTGCATATACATTCATAGGCTATCATAATAACAGACAAACCGATCTAACAGATCATCTAGCATAGCAATGTCCTAAAACCAGGACACCGACCTCCCCAGGTCATGACATAGCATAATCCTATAACTAGGATGTCGACCGAACCAGATCACTAAGCATAAGCATATCACCATCCTAACTAACAGGATGCGAAACAATACACATATCATGCAATAATCCCAATACAAATCCATAAGGGTCGGCCTTGGTGCCGTAGACCCTATTGATATAGTGAGGATAACTCACCTCGCAACTGTCGTCTGAAACTAGAAAGCTCAACTCTCGGATCACCAACACGAGCCCCACCACCTATAGTTACCATAAAACCCTTTTTCATAAATCTCCCAATTACCAGAATACTCTCAGGAGTCAACTGGTCAACTCTTGGTCAAGGTCAAAGTCCACAGTCAAAGTCAACAATCCATGTTGACTCGACTCATCGAGTGCAGATCACCGACTCGTCGAGTCCTTCCTGAACTCGAAAAGTCGTGAAATCCTTGATTAGCTCACCGAGTTCCCCTTTAACTCGCCGACTTCATACGTGTCCAAGAATTGGGAGACACCCTAGCCGAGTCACCGAGTCTTCGAACGACTCGCCGAGTTCAAGGCAATCTTCAACGGACTCGCCGAGTTTGATCATCAACTCGACGAGTTCATGAACATCTTCATATGACTCGCCGAGTTGACTATGCAACTCGCTGAGTCCTTGCATACCTTCATCCATGCAGATACTTTTTAAGCCATGCCAAGGTTCCAGATTACAGATCCAAGCTTCTAAGGCATGATTATCACGTAAAGTTGCAAACTTTACATGCATGCAAGGCCCTAAAGGCTCTAAATGACCAATCTAAGCTTCTAATGGGGCTTTACATCTTAGGAGAGTCTCATCCTTGCAAGAGCTGGAAACTTTATGGACTTAGGACTCAAAAGAGGTTCAGATCTGAAGTTTCAACTTCAGATCTAGCTCCCATAACAAAATCCCTTCAAGCATAACTAAAGAAAGCCCTAGTTTCCACATATGAATGATTCTAGAAGAAAAAGAGGTTAAGGTAACAGCTGGTTACCTCTAAAAATGCGCCCAAACTGAAGTAGAAGCTGGATCCACACAGAAATCTTGATGCTAGCCTCTTGATCTACAAATTTCCTTCATAAAAGCCACTTCCCAAAGTTCCAAAACACTCTCCAAGCTTTCACTCTCATAAATTAGGGTTTCTGGGTCTCAAGGGGTGATAAAGGACAGTAGGAGGCGCTAATGGTCCAATATATAGGGTGCAAAAACCGTGAAAATTAGGGTTTCCACTGCCAACTCCTACCCGTCGAGTCCCCCATACCGACTCGGCGAGTCACTCATTAATTGACGTGTCCTGGCCCGCTACTACTCGACGAGTCACAGCCTCAACTCGTCGAGTAGACTTTAAAACATAAAATTTAAATGGAGTAATAATGATACCTGACGGTTGGGATGTTACAATTTCCTGAACACATGAAACCTCTAAGCGATACTTTGTAGTAATATGGTGCGTTGTACAATAGAAAACATATGGTAAACCCTAATATACAAGGGTTAGATGAGTTGACCGGTTTGACTTGTTGACTTTCTTTGACTTTGACTTGACCAGAAAGTGACGGTTGTCACATCATCCCCCCGTTAAAAGGAATTTCGTCCCGAAATTATCACTTTGACTGGGACTTCAAGAGTTGGGGAAGAGATGTGGGTATTTTTGTTTTATTTGGTTTTCGCATTTCTGGGTGAACTCGAGTCGTTTCTTAACGTTCCAACGGACCTTCACACTAGGGATGCAACTTTTTTTTTGTTCTTTTAATCTCTCGATCCACGATTTCTACCGGTTCTTCCACGCAGTGGAGATTCTCGTTGATTTCAATCTCGTCAAGAGGAATAACAAGAGTCTCATCGGACAAGCACTTCTTTAAGTAAAACACATGGAAGGTCGAATGTACATTATTAAGCTCTCGTGGTAATCGAAGTTTGTATGTCACTGGGCCAATCCTGGCAAGGATTTCTAATCGCCCGATGTACCTTGGATTTAGTTTCCCACGTTTACCGAAACGTATCATTCCTTTCAATGGTGAGACATTTAGTAGAACTCGGTCACCAGCCCGTAATTTCGAGGGTTTGCATCGCTTAGTTGTGCAGCTCTTTTGTCGCTCTCGAGATGCTTTCAGCCTTTCTCGGATTTGTACGATCTTTTCTGTAGTCTTTCTTATGATTTCAGAGCCAATGAGGGTGTTGTTAGGGACTCGCCCCTTTGCTAGTTGTGTATCTCCCCATTCAGCCCAGTGCAGCGGTGATCTGCACTTGCGGCTATAGAGAGCTTCAAATGGTGCAACCTTGATTCTAGTGTGATAACTGTTATTGTACGAGAATTCAACAAGTGGTAAATGGGTATCCCAAGCTTTACCAAAGTCAATCACACAAGCTATTAGCATATCTTCCAAGGTTTGAATAGTTCCCTTTTGCTCTGCCTGTCGGTTTGTAGGTGGTAGGCCGTACTCATATCTGGCCTAGTTCCCAGAGACTTTTGGAGTGATTTCCAAATTTGCAAAATGAATCTACTGTCTCTATCGGAGGTAATGGACATTGACACATCATGCAGTCGTACAATCTCTTTGATGTACGTTCTTGTCAATTTCTTCATCTCGTCGATTTCTTTGATTGGTAGGAAGTGCGTGGTAACTTGGTTGTGAAATTCATGGTTATCCGCTTCCACTTCCTTTCGGGTATCACTAGTTGTTGTAGGAAACTCGAAGGCTTCTGTGATTCTACCCTGACCTTGGCATAAGTCAGATACTCGCCCACATATGTAGCGAGGTCAGCTTTCCTATTCGGCCACCGATATCGCTTTTTGAGGTCCAGATTCATCTTGTCTGAGCCTGGATGAACGGAATAGCGAGTTTTGTGTGCTTCGTTTGTGACGACGTCTCTGAATTCACTAACTTTGGTGTCCAGGTCCAGTTCATGGGATAACGTGCCCTGCCGCTCTTGCCTTCTAGGTTCTTATGATCGGTGAAGATTGTACATTTCGTGTCGTAGAGTTAGTGCCTCCAAATCTCTATGACGAATACTACTGCTCCTAGTTCGAGGTCATACGTGACCTAGCCGACCCCATACGTCTTTAGCCGTCTTGAGGCATAAGTAATGACTTCTCCTCGGAGCGCTGCACAGGGCCTGCTTTAGTGATTCCCGTTTGCCGTTTAGATCGATAGGAAGCATATGGGTTGGTTTACGCGACTAGGCTAATTCGAATGGTAGAACGTCAACTCGCACTCCTGGGTAGCCTTGTCCCAAAGTTCATGGTAGGACTCATACCTAGTCCATCTGTCGTCACTTCGTGCATACAGGCCATATATAATTAAGATTGGTAAGACAGTTGGATGAGTGACTCTGCCCCAAGTCCACAACCAGACAAGGAACAGGAAATAGGGCGGAAACACACATCCAATGTCCATCGAATCTTAATTATATACAATTCTCGCATATACACATAGTAGTGATAGGTTAACCGCATTCGTCCCAAGCCTCCGTGCTTGATCTTGACCTGCTATACAAGTGATATTCTCGAAGGGTTTACTAGGAATACTTTGAAAAGGTTTCGGAAGGTATAATGCTCCTCCAGTGAGTGCTTCGGGGTTTTGCAACGAGGGATGACCCGGAGGTCCGTGACGGATTTGTGTTTATGAGAGACGAGGGTTTCGATATTCAGTGGGTTAGGTGAAGGGTGGGAAGATGAGGACTAAACCAATCCAAATCGAATGACGACTTCGGATATTCCTAGTAAAACATATGTTAAGTTGTATTCGTACGAAATATTTTTTAGGGAGATGGAGCATCATGTGCTTCTCGTTAGCACGTTCTGTGTTGGTCGGTGTTATTATTACTGCAGATGATTCGCATTGCAGCAACTAGTACTGATAGTAAATGTATTCTGATAGTTAGCGATGATACTTCATATTATGATTCGTAATAGGTTTCTCTATGATTGCTTGATGAAAATAAGTGTTTTGATTTGTTTGAACAAGAGAGTATTTTAACTACTCTTTAAAAGACGGTAATCTTAGAAACATACCACGTACATTACAAACATATGGTACTTAAATGTTCTTGTTTTTGAAACATTCCCAAAAGTCCTAAGAAGGTTCCTTGCTGCTTCTGTTGGTTCGGTTGTCACACTCCTCCTGCCCCCTCCCCCATCATTCATCTCGGTTGGACAGTCCCTCTTGAAGTGTCCCGTTTCGCCGCATAGGTGGCATACTGGACTTAAACTGGTATTGCTGATGGAAGCGATGTGATGGGCCTGAATCCTGCAGAAGCGGACAGTATGCCCGTTCCTGTTGCAGTTTTTACAGTGCAATACCTGAAAAACCCCTTTGTGATGGTAGTTACACTTGTTACACTTTGGAAGTGTTCCCATATATCGTCTAACCGGTGCTTGAGTGACAGACGTTGTGGCTAATGTCAAGGCATGTGTCGTGATTGCTGTTGTAATTGCAGAGGCAGCCACGGATTGTTGTCATTTAGCGCGTTTTTGAGATAGGTTGCGCTTCTTTTTGTCCCAAAACTCTCGTTTCTTGCTCTTAGTTTGTGGCCTGAGGCACCTTCGTTGGTAGACACCCGCTAGTGTTTTTGAATGTTACTGCGGTTAGTATTGCCGACACCGCCTTCGTCTCCGTTGGCGTTGTTAACATTGAGTTGCGCCATGACGGTTGTCACGGCTGCCATGACCGCAGCTTGAAAAGTAGCAGAGTCTATCTGCAGGATTTGTGCCTTGCTAGTTGGCTGGTTACCTCCTTGTGAAGACATAACTCTGTTGCATGGGGAGAAACGATTTCGTGAGTGGGGATGATTATCCCTAGTTATATCCTTACCATTTATATACACATATATAATTTTTTCACTTTACTGAACTATTCTCGATGTTTCTATTAACATTCCTGAGATGGAGTTATGGTAGTCGGTAGAAGTGGGTTTTGTACGACTGTTAAGTTTTACCCATACTAGGATTATCTTTGCCCATACACACTTAGCTGAGTAGTTCTAATGGGATCCGGTGCATTAGTGTTGGTATGATCGCACCCTATAGGTTCACGGAAAAGGGCACCTTCAACCATGATGATTAAAAAGGTGAGATGGTAATGAGTATTTAATAAGGGCTTATACGTCGTGAGTTATCTAACTAATTTTATCTTAGTTCTAAGCGTATCGTGTTCCGATTTTTATGGTGTTCTGAAAACAATTCATAATGAGAGTTTATATATATACTAAACTTATGAATTTTAGTAGTACTGTTCCCAATGAAATAATACACAGGCCCACTTCATTAGTATGATTCTATTATATTTAGTTTTTAGAGAAAATTTTGTGTCTGATGCAAGTCTACACCACATCATTGCAACGAAAAGTTCGGACCGCAAATAAATCCCTCGACTAGTTTAATCACTAAATTGCAGGGTCAAGCCTACACATGGAAGAGAGTACCATCAATGCATACTCAGAACCCAATCTACAAGGTCTTGTGAGTAGTATGAACTCTACTCATGACGATCTGTCCCTGGTGGTGCTTGAAACAAAGTCAATGCGTCCTGAAGTTCTGCCAACCTACGCTCGGCTGCGACCACTCTCTCTTCGAGTGTCGAGTGTCTATCCTGATACTCCTTTGCCTTCGCCCGAGCGGCGATAAGGTCCTTAATGAGTTGGTCTCTGAAATAGCAGTCTCTTTCCAAGTCTCAAGTTTGTGAGATGGTACCGTCTGTAGCAGTGTGCAGCTCCCTAACTCGATGTTCGTGATCTGCTAGGTCATCACCGGGAGGGCTCTGTCAGCCAGTCCCCCCATGGTTGAGGTCATTACAATCTCGTTGGTCTCCAAATGGCGATCGCTGTCACTGATGGCAACTCCACCCCTCGATCAATGTTGCCCAACGGGGCACAGGTCCGATGTAGTCGAAACGGTTCGCGAGAACCCTGGCTATATAAGGAGAGTTAACGACCTCTGGCTCCACTTCCGACTCTTTCCCTAATCATCCACTATCTCCTCGGGTTCGGAAAGTAGGGGTCTCCTGGTAAGTACAATCTTGATATGATGTCCGTGCGAGAATAGGGGTGGGGTAAGAGGCATATAATAATCATATTCCTAGAAATACTTATAGGGGTTTGATCCTCCTTAGTTACTTCTATAACGACATGGTGCATACCAGTTACATATAACAAAAGATATGATAGACCTTTGAATAAGTGATCATACTCTAAAAGCACAACCAAACAAGGAACATGAAGTAAAGAAATGATCACAGATTCTAAGTCTATGATATCTAAGTTATATATAACTTTACCGTATCCACTTAGTGATTGTAGACCTACTAGCAAGGATCTCCAAATGGCGATCCAAGTTAGAGAGGAGGATATGGAGAAGACCGCGTTTCGGACTCGTTATGGTCACTACGAGTTCGTGGTGATGCCGTTTGGGCTCACCAACGCGCCAGCAGTATTCATGGACCTCATGAATTGGGTCTGCAGACCGATGCTTGATCGCTCAGTTATTGTGTTCATAGATGATATCTTGGTATATTCCAAGACCCGAGAGCAGCACGAGGAGCACCTCAGGGAGTTGTTAGGAGTCCTGAGACGAGAAAAACTGTATGCCAAGTTCTCGAATTGTGAGTTTTGGCTACGAGAGGTCCAGTTCCTCGGACATCCCGTTAACCAGGAGGGGATTTTGGTCGATCTGGCCAAAATCGAGGCGGTTATGCCGTGGGAGGTTCCGAAATCTCCCTCAAACATCAGGAGCTTTTTGGTATTGGCAGGGTACTACCGGAGATTCATATAGGATTTCTCCAAGATTTCAGTACCCCTCACTCGTCTGACCAGGAAGAGGGGGCGGGGGATTTCCGGTGGGGCACTGAGCAGCAGAGGGCGTTTGAGACCCTCCGATAGCGGTTGTGCGAGGCCCCAGTCTTGAAACTCCCAGAGGGAGTTGAGGATTTTTTGGTATTCTGTGATGCATCCATCACAGGTTTAGGGGCGACCCTCATACAGAGAGGACGAGTGATAGCCTACGCATCGAGGCAGCTGAATCCGCATAAGATGAGATACCCTACGCATGATTTGGAGCTGGGAGCGGTGGTGTTCACCCTCAAGATATGGAGACATTACCTTTATGGGGTCTGTTGTACCATTTACACGGATCACAAGAGCTTGAGACATGTCATGGATCAGCCAAACCTGAACATGAGGCAGCACAGGTGGCTGGATGTAGTCAAGGACTACGATTGCGAGATCCTTTACCACCCTGGTAAAGCGAATGTGGTTGCGGATGCTTTGAGCCGCAACTCAGCTGGGTCTTCCACCCCAGCGGTATGTATGAGGATAGCGGTGGATCCTCTGCTTGTGAGTTTGATCATAGATGCCCAGGTTGAGGGCATGCGACCGGAGAATTGGAAGCTGGAGAGGATCAAGGGTGAGAATACCCGATTTGTGCAGGATAGTCGGGGATTATTGAACCGATGCGGTCGTGATTGTGTTCCGATGTCTGGTGGAGTCAGGCATACGGTCATGGAGGAGGCTCATAAGTCTCATTTTTCTATTCACCCGGGGGCCACCAAGATGTATAGAGACCTGAGTTTGAGTTACTGGTGGCCATATATGAAGCGAGAAATCGCTTGGTATGTCGAGAGGTGCTTGACCTGCAGGATGGTCAAGGCCGAACATCAGAGGCCGCATGGTAAGCTGCAGCCTCTAGAGATTCCCATGTGGAAATGGGGTTCCCGTCTCCATTGTCTCCGACCGAGATGTTAGGTTTACCTCCCGTTTTTGGTAGAAGTTTCACGAGGAACTGGGCACGCGGTTGCACTTTAGCACATCATTCCATCCGCATACTGACGGTCAGAGCGAGCGGACCATTCAGACCTCGAGGATATGTTGAGGGCGTGTGTCATTGATTTCGGTGGGAGCTGGGATTCCCACCTACCGCTTGCAGAGTTCGCCTACAACAACAGCTATCATTCCAGCATTGGCGCCCCGCCTTTTGAGCTGTTGTATGGACGTAGATGTCGCACCCCGATTTGTTGGATTGAGGTGGGACACAGGGTGATGGGGCGAACGGAAGTAGTCTTGCAGACTACTGAGAAGATTCAGCAGATTAGGCAGCGATTGCAGACCGCTTAGAGTCGGCAGAAGAGTTACGCTGACAAACACCGATCTGAGTTAGAGTTTCAGGTGGGTGATATGGTACTCCTGAAGGTCTCACCCTGGAAGGGTGTGATCCGCTTCAGGAAAAGGGTAAAATTGGGTCCCCGTTTAATTGGTCCATTCAGGATCCTTGCCAGGGTTGGCAAGGTGACGTATAGGCTAGAGCTACCGGAGGAGCTTAGCCGAATTCATAGCACTTTCCACGTTTCGCAGTTGCGAAAGTGTGTTTTGGATCAAGAGGCAGTAGTGTCGTTGGATGATATTCAGGTCGATGAGCGCCTGAATTATGTGGAGAGGCATGTGGCCATTCTGGAGAGGAAGATGAAAGTTCTACGGAACAAGGAAATACCTTTGGTGAAGGTGCAGTGGGAGCATCGGAGGGGATCCGAGTGGACGTGGGAGCCGGAGGCAGAGATGCGAGAGCATTACCCGTCGTTATTTATCCCAGCAGACTTCGAGGACGAAGTCTCATTCAAGTGGGGGAGAATTGTAACGCCCCGATTCCCAGGTATTAATTTATGTATGAATCCTTTTGGTTTTTGGGTCTACTCGACGAGTTGGCCGCCCTACTTGTCGAGTAGTAGCGGGTTGGTCCACGTGTTTTAGTGATCTGCTCGTCGAGTCCAAGATCGGACTTGACGAGTAGGAGCTGGCAGATGAAACCCTAGATTTCGGGGCATTTCACTCTATTTAGAGTATCATTGGCCTCCCCCAGCCTCCCCTTTACTGCTTCTTGTCCCTCTCAAACCCTAAATCGAGTGTGTGTGTGTGTGTGTTCTTTTGGTGTGTTCGAGCTTTGAGGAGGAGTTTTGGAGGAGGAAACACTTGGGGAAAACAAGCAAGTAGAAGCAAGAACTCGTGGGATTCAAGATCTACATAAGTGAACACTCTCTTGAAGGTATTAGACTATTTTCCCTTGACTCATGTTCATCAAATATCTCTTTTGGATGGGTTTTATGAAAGGCTTCTTATGTTTGAGCTAAGATCTGAAGTTGTAACTTCAGATCTGGACTCCCTTTGGCCTCTAGACCCATAAAGTTATGAGCCTTGCCTAGAATAAGCCTTCCATCAAGTGTGAGACTTCATTGCAAGCTTAGATTCGTCATTTAAGGACCTTAAAACTTTTCATGCACGTAAAGTTTGCAACTTTACGTGCTAAGCAGGCCTTGGAAGGTCGGATCTGTAATCCGGAACCTTTGCATGGCTTAAAAAGCATCTGTATGGATGAAGGATTGAAGGGACTCGGCGAGCCGCAAAGTCGAATCAGCGAGTCATAAGGAGATGGTCCTGAACTCGACGAGTTGGATGAACAACTCGGAGAGTCCGATGAAGATTGTTGTAGACTCGGTGAGTCGGTTAAGGTTCTTACCAACCGTTGGGTGCGTGTGAACTTGTTGAGTTTTAAGGGAAAAACTCGACGAGTGGTCAAGAAGTTTCGATCGCGAGCCTTAGGAACTCAACCGTTGGGTGCGTGTGAACTTGTTGAGTTTTATGCCGGGAACTCGACGAGTGGCTGGATACACTCGAAGAGTTTAGGTCAACATGGACTGTTGACCCGGACAGTTGACTTTGACTTTGACCAAGGGTTGACCAGTTGACTTCCGATGGGGCTATCTTGGGAATTTATGAACCTTGTGATGTGTCGGATATAGGTGGTGGAGTTTGTGGTGGTGATCTGGGAGTTGAGCTTTCTAGTTTCAGACGACAGTTGCGAGGTGAGTTCTCCTCACTATATCAACAGGGTCTACGGCACCATGGTCGGCCCTTAATGATTGCATCCTGGTTTTAAGATGTTGCTATGCTATGAGATCTGTTAGATCTGTATGATTATATGTATATATGTTAGTGACCTGGTTAGGTCGGTATCCTGGTTTTAGGATGTTGCTATGCTATGTGATCTGTTAGATCCATATGATTATCTGTACATATGTTAGTGACCTGGTTAGGTCGGTATCCTGGTTATAGGATGTTGCTATGCTATGTGATCGGTTAGATCGGTTGACCGTTATGTATGCTAGCGTATGATATATATATGCACATGTTTCTTTGATTGGGGGTTTAGGTTGAGGCGGTCCTGCTTTGTGCTGAAGGCCAACATACACAGGGCGGTCCGGATAGACTACAGACCCATGAGGGTATGATAGTCAGACCGAACGCCCAGCGAGCGGTCTGGATAGGCTGAAGGCCCTGCGAGGCGGTCCAGACGTGCCGAAGGCTCGGAGAGCGGTCCAGATAGACTGAAGGCCTGCGAGGCGGTCCAGTCAGGCTGAAGGCCCATTATGCATGTTGTTCTGTGTTTGTTTATATGATATGATTATGGTTATGAAGTTGGTATTTTGGGGGTAACTCACTAAGCCTTCGAGCTTACATTTATTGATTATTGTTTCAGGTACTTCTGGTGACCTCGGGAAGGCGAAGGCATGATCGTACCGCTCCTCCTGTCATTATGATTTCATGATTTGATACTGGGATACTCTTATATTTATTATTTTGAAAACAAATTTTGTAAATGTTAAATGTTTAAATGTTTTGAAAAAGTTTAAATTGGGCATGATTTTTATGGATGTACACAAGGTCTACTCGTAGTGTTCAACTCTTCGTTTTACTTTTGTATCAACCTAGCTATGACACTATACTCGCATGTGTGTACGTACTCATACTTTTAACAAGAAACTATTTATTTCTAAAAGTATAGTTATTTGAAAATGTTTAATCAAAGACTTTTAGTCCCAAAGTATTTATAGTTGTATATCTTATGTGGTTCGATATACTTAGTTCACTGTAAACAGTGCTCTGATACCAATCTGTCACACCCCCAAACCAAGGATGGAGGAAACGTCCGGGGGTGCCGAATTTCATGTATAGTATCATAACAACGAGTATAGTAGTGACCAAAGCAAATGCAACCATCATAAATATAATTGAAAAAGTTACACCATAGTATGAGTTTACATGTTTCAATATCAATTACACTATGATGACAAAATGAAATGTTTGACGTCTTAATGTCCCATCCTCAAAAGCTGTTGATTTCCTGTTTCACTGATTTCCTGAGAATACAAGTAGTTTTGAAAGAGTGTCAACAATTAAGTTGGTGAGTTCATAAGCTTTTGCATGTAAAGTTTGGAAATATTTGTTTGTAAATGTAATGTATACTTCAAGAAAAATCCAATGTTTTCCTTATAAAATGTTTGTAGCCTTAAATCCCAAGACCGATTGTATGTGTGTGTTTTGTACTTGTAACGTGTTTGTAGTTGTAATGTATACCCAAGAAAAATCCAATATTTTCCTTATAAAAAGTTTGTAGCCTTAAATCCCAAGACCGAATGTATGTGTGTGTTTTGTACTTGTAACGTGTTTGTAAGCAGTTTCAAAATAGGTAAAACCCCTTTTTAAAGTAGAAATTCCCGTAAACTATATGTGTCATTATCTCCCTATGTGATTCACTATAACCATACTATAACAGAGATGCCTGCTGCGAAGTTCTTCAGGCGTCGGAATCGAAATGACATTTGTCACCCCCAATCGGCCGATCGGGCTTTTGCAAGCAGCATGGGTGTGGATTATCAATCCCAATATAGATCTATATACAATTATCACACTCTCTCTACAAGAGACTCTGGTTATAACTGTTCAGGAAATTTTAACCCGTACTCTAAGAGTACAATGAAGACTAGTCTCACAAATTACGATAACGAGTTTACATGTAGTATGCGTGTAAAACCTTTTCTGTGGTGGAATTGAAATCCCCTTTTGTGTAGTATCTTTGTAATGTGAAATCCATAAACTATACCTATTACAGTGTATCGTGTGGTAAATGAAAACCCATTTGTATTGAGAGTAAACCCTTTTCTGTGGTAGAATTGAATCCCCTTTCTACGTAGTATGTTTGCATTGTAAAAATCCATAAACTATATTTATTATAGTTTATTGATTATGTTCGAAGTGAATGAAAACCCTTATCATGAATGACTAATTTCTATTTATGATGTTAGACTAATCAAGAAATACATTCAAAATTTAGAAACTTGTTGTTATACACTTTGCTCAACATGCTACAAAGTGTTGTTAATAGTTTAAGCTATGTAACTAGTTTTTAACTTTTCTGCACTGTTTTAGAAAAATCATAGAAAACTCATACGAAGTCAAAAACTGAATCTGTAAACTCTGAAAGTTTATAAAATGTGTCTAGTTTATTCATAATTTTTATTATGATTTTTAGAAGTCTCTAACTTGTTCGAAAATGTTCAACTTCACAGACTAGTCCGAAGTTGTTTCTGAAATGATAGGAAGATTTGTAAAAATCGCCATAAATTGCAGAAAAATCGTATGAACATGTACAAGTAGTCATTAGAAAGTTATAAGCCTGAACTATTTGCACCTTGTATAGTTTTGAAAACTAAAAAGTTTAAGATGTTCAAAACAGTCTGTGAATGGTACTAAACTTTCCTGATGAAAGCTGATGTTTGAGTTTAGTTAAGTTTTTGGTGTATTAACTTGTATCCCCCCCCCTCTAAAACTTGAAGAAAACATGAAAATGTAGGGGTATGAACTCACCTTGAGTGATATCCTGAGATGAATGTGGAATAAGAGAGGTTTCCAAGTCAAGAACACTTGGGAGGTGCTTGAAGATTTGAAGATCCTAGGCACAAATATGACGATATTTGTGTAAGAGATTCATGATTTGAGTGAAGGAGTGTAGAGTATTCAAGTGTAGGATGAAGATACTTACCAAGACTGGAGGAAAATGCTCAAGAACAGCCTTGAAATCTCGAGTTTAGAGAGAGAAAGTGAGAGAGAGAAATGGGTTTGTTTTTTATGAAAGAGAGAATATCTTGGAGGAGAGATAAGGGTTTTTCCCAACCTTTGATTAATGTATCTTGCTGGAGAAGGGTGGTGAAAGTAAAAAGAGTTGAATAGCTATAGGTGAATAGTTACAAGAAGATGTCATGGAGTGGGTATTGGAGATAGCTTGTGTCACTACTTTATGGGGAAGTCAACACTCAAAGCCAATATCTTCCACAAAAGATATTATTCTTAGATAAAGGTTTCCCTCAAAATGTGATTAAAATATGAATATACAGGGTCTTATATGTCAAAATATAAGTTTGGGTGAAAATCCCACGCGAAAATCATGAAAAACGAGCTTAAAACGCGAAAGTGGTCGAAAACCGGGTTTTAGAGGCGAATCTGCGAAGTTTAGTCCCTGAGAACCGAGAGCAGGCTCGGTCCGAGAAGCTCGCAGGCAAAACTCGTCTAAAGGAAACCGAAGGCGGATTGGAATCGAAATGGACCGAAAGCGAAATGGACTGAGAGCAGGCGGAGTTTCGGTCCGAAGGGACCTGAGCCGAACCGAAAGTGAGTTCGGTCCTCAAAGGGGAGTTCGGTTCTAAGAGGTTTCGGGTAGGCTTCGGTTCGTTAAGGGAGGTTCGGTTCTATTAGGGCATCGGTCCTTAAAACTAGTTTCGGTTCTATATGGCCGATTTTCAAATAAACTTCTCGTTTCAAGTGATTTTTGACTAAGTTAAGGGTCGGGATCTGATGGATTTTGAGCATTATAACACTCCTAAGTGTACATGCAACCCTAGAAAAACCTTGGATCTATGTTTGTCTAAAATACATGCAAAATACTTTTTCCAAGGTTCATAATCCTATCTAGCATACATAGGGAACTTTAAACATAAAAGATGGCTAGAATTACATACCTTGTAGTTGATTTGATTCCTTGAAAAACCTTGAGAGCCTAGCACCCCAAGTGTGATGCCTCAAATGTTTCACACAACACCAAGTGCTTTGGAATGACTTTGAGAGAATGTAGAACACTTCTAAATTCGTCTTGCCCACTTGTCTCACTAGTGTAGCCCATTTTGGTTGCTATAGGTATGCTTATATAGTATGTTGCATTAGGGTTACACCATGTAAACCCTAATGTAACATGGCTCTTCATTTCCATAACCCATGGGTTTGTAACTCCCATGGAGCATCTAGCCCACTATACAAGTATGGATGATTTACACAATCAACCCATATATTTAATTAGTCTCCTTTTGATCACTTAATTAGTTCTAGATTAATTCTTGATCAATGCTAATTAAATAATATTATTAATATATTAGAACTTATAATATATTAAAAAACCACAAGTGTTATTTCTCTCATTTAGTCTATCCAAAAGCATGATGACATGCAACCCAAATGGACCATGCCGGGTCTGGTCAAGTACATACCAGAAATAGTTATGGACTTAGATACCTTATCCAACAGTCTCCCACTTGGATAAGTCTAATAACTATAACTGCAAGTATGATTTCAGGAACCGATCAGCAATCGTAGCTCTTTTGAAGGTCTCTCGGAACTGAGAAGATGATGTTACGCCATTTAAGATAAGTGATCATATAATCCTCTGTTCTAGATATCAGCCAGACAAATACATGGAACAATGTCTTACTTTATGTCCAGCAGTTTGTTTCCCGATTTCCGATTTGTTTGACATAGAACTTAATTGAACACATCAACTTAGTTCTAACCGGGCCCAATACATGGGTCAACACAAAATCATCGAGGGGCCCAGATATCGCTTCTAATCCAAGAAGGAACAGATAAACTTCGACTCGTATGCTTGTTCTACTACTTGTTGAATCACACACAAAAGCACGTTTTATAAGATCGAGTTACCAATGCGTTTTCGTACGATCAATGCATAAACACCTCATAGGCAACAAGTCATATTTCTAGGTTTGAAGACTTATACGATATTACCGTCTCATGATCACTCGAGATAAATTCGATGAAGTGATACCAGTGAGCGTGGGTTGAATCCAATACTCAGAACTTATGAGCACTCATGAGTGTTGTAGCATCTCTTGCTATGTCTAACCACATAGCCATCTACAAGCCAACTTCATGACAGTCTTAAATCATATCTACTTCCAACATATGACCGACTGTGGATAATTTGAATAATATGTAAAACATAACATAAATATTCTGGAAGTCAAAACATGCAAAAGAGATAATAGTAAACGATTGACAAAAGATAGCAACACTTTACTCATAAATAAACACAACTTTTATTCATCATCAAATGTCAATTACACTTTACAAATTTCAAAATTATCTAACTACTAAAACTAATATCATCCTTCAACCCTATGCGCCTTGCATGCTGGAGATGCTTAGCCCTACTCAGTCCCTTCGTGAGGGGATCTGCTGGGTTCTCATCTGATGATACCCTCTTTGCCACGAGGAGTCCTTCTATTCGATGTCTGACGAAATGGTATTTTCTGTCAGTGTGTCTGGATCTCCCGTGATCCCTTGGTTCCTTGGCTAAGGCAACTGCACTTTCACTATCACAGAAAATTTCCATAGGCTCCTTTATAGCTGGTAGTACTCCAAGGTCTCCAATGAAGTTCTTCAGCCATATCGCCTCCTTTTCTGCCTTGCTTGCCGCTATATACTCTGATTCGCAAGTTGAATCAGCCATTGTCTCCTGCTGGGAACTTTTCCAAGTAATTGCTCCTCCGTTTAAGGTAAAGACCCAGCCCGACTGAGAGCGGAAATTATCCCTATCAGTCTGGAAGCTAGCATCACTATACCCTACAACTCTCAAGTCATCACTCCCACCAAGGGTAAGGACCCAGTCCTTAGTCCTCCGCAAGTACTTGAGAATGTTCTTTACCGCAGTCTAGTGAGCCTTGTCAGGGTTCCCCTGATATCTGCTGACCATGCTCAAGGCAAAGGCCACATCAGGACGAGTACAAGTCATAGCATACATGATCGATCTTACTGCGGAAGCATAAGGTACTCGACTCATTTATGCTATCTCAGCCTCGGTACTCGGGCTCTGAGTCTTACTCAATCTGGCGTTACACTGGATAGGTAACTCTCCTTTTTTGGAATCCTGCATGCTGAACCTCTTCAGCACCTTATCCAAGTAGGTACTCTGACTAAGTCCAATTAGTCTTTTACTCTGGTCTCTCAGAATCCTTATACCTAGAATATAGGCAGGTTCTGTAACGCCCCGGTTTTCAGGTATTGTTTAAATAAGGTTTTGGGTTAAGCTCTACTCAACGAGTTGGTTGACCTACTCGTCGAGTAGCAGCGGGGCAGGATCGCGTGTTAAGTGACCTACTCGACGAGTCCATATTGGGACTCGGCGAGTAGGAGCTGGCAGATGAAACCCTAAATCCCGGGGTTTGCACCCGTATTTAAAGGAACCTCAGCCTCCTTTGGCCTCTTTACAGTCTTTGAGAGCCCCTTAAAACCCTAATACGTGTGTATGTGTGCCCATTGTGTGATTGAAGCTTGAAAAGAGAATCTTTGGAGGGAGAAGGCTTAGAGGAGAAGGAGATTGGAGCAAGTAGAGTGTGGAAATCAACTCTTATCTTAGTTATCATCTTCTGGAGGTAACCAAATCACCTTTTCCTTGTGAATCTCTTCTATTGGTTGAGTTTTAGGGTTTTTGGTGAGACTTTAAGTTGGAAAGATGAGCTATGGGCTAGATCTGAGATGGTGGCTTCAGATCTGGACCCTCCTTGGATTCTATAAGCATAAAGTTACAGTCTTGGTCATGATTGAGGTCCCTTTTGAGCATAAAGTTCCATTAAGAACTTAAAATAGGCATTTAGAGCCTCTATAGCCATGCATGCACGTAAAGTTTGCAACTTTACGTGATATGCATGAGCTAGAAGCCTGGATCTGTGATTTGGAGCTGCTGCATGGCTCAAAACAAGTCTGTATGGAAAAGGGACTGAATAGACTCGGCGAGTCGCAAGGTTGACTCGGCGAGTCACATGAAGATGGCCATGGACTCGACGAGTTGGATGAACAACTCGGCGAGTCCGATGAAGATGACCATAAGACTCGACGAGTTGAAGAATAACTCGGCGAGTCGGATGAGTTTTCCCTAGGATTGTATGCGTGTGTATCCGTCAAGTTGCAAGGAGGGAACTCGACGGGTGGTCATGAAGTTTGAACGAGAATCGAAGCAACTCGACGAGTCACCCCGATGACTCGGCGAGTTGGATTGTGCTTCAAGGAACTCGGCGAGTAGCCGAGGGTACTCGACGAGTTGGGGTCAACATGGACTGTTGACCTTGACTGAGGACTTTGACTTTGACCAGGGGTTGACTGGTGGGTTATGGAGTACCTTATAGAGTTATGGACTTATGAGTATATTGCACTATGGTCATAGGTGGTCGAGCCTGTGTCAAGTGATCCGAGAGTTGGAGTTTACCTTCGAGTCGACATCTGGGAGGTGAGTTATCCTCACTATACCGATAGGATCTACGGCACCAAGGCCGGCCCTTTAACTGTTATTGTTATGGTATGCTACATATGGATTTGATCTGCTAGATCGGAATCAGGGTAGACAGTATGTTATGCTTTTATGATCCGTAAGGATTGGTATGTTAGTGACCTGCTAGGTCGGTACTCTCGTTACGAGAGGATTCTATGATTGATGACCAGTGTGACAGATATGTTTGATGTTTGTATATGCCAGTATGTGATAGTTATGCGAACATGGTTATTTACGTGATGGTTGGGTTGAGGTGGTCCTGCTTTGTGTTGAAGGCCAACATACCCTATGAGCGGTCCGGGGAGACTGCAGGCCCACGAGGCGGACCAGTCATGCCGAAGGCTCGAGATGGATTCAGATAGACTGTAGGCCCAGTAGGGCGGTCCAGTCAGGCCGATGGCCCAGTATGCATGTTGATTGATTGATTGATTGATTGATTAACTGATAGTTGCTGACATGGTATTGTCAGTGTGGTATTGGTATTTTGGGGGTAGCTCACTAAGCCCTCGGGCTTACAGTTTTCAGTTTATTGTTTCAGGTACTTCAGGAGATCGTGGCAAGGCGATGGCGTGACCGTACCGCTCCTCATCCTTATGATTTGTTTTTGGGACACTCTGATGGATATTGATTTGGAAACATTTTTGTAAACAATACTATTTGACTTTTATTTATGGTTAAAAAAGTTTAAATTTGGCGTAAAATTTTTGGATGTTACAAGTTGGTATCAGAGCCTTGGTTTGAGTGAATTGGAGGAACACTCGTGTGAATCCAGTCTCAAATCAAGGGGATTTTCGGAAGGAAAGTTTTAAAAATGGTTTTCAAAATAAAGGATAGAGGATGCAGAGGGTACGATCAGCCGGAGCCTGTAAGTAAACCCCAAAATACCATACAGTTATTTGATATTCTGATATGTTAGAACAGCATGCTAGTGCTAGGCTAGGGATCTTCAGGAATTGCATGATAGAGTTGCCTGATTATATGATACCTATTAGCCTAGGGTTTCTTTTATATGGAATTGACATCAAAACTGTAGATGTTTAGTATATGTATCACGGTTGTGTATAGTCAAGATCTTATAGCCTGAGAATGTCTAATTCGACCTTAGGGTAGGATTGGATATTCGAAAGCCTATCGGGTCCAGCGTTATGTGCGGCTAGCATACACTAGCGCTGCAGGGGCTGATGGAAGTTCCATGGAGGTGTGCGTTATGCGGAGCTGTGGGATCAGTTGTGAGATAGGCGATGTCCCCTAGTAGTGAGGGTTGAGCGCACATCATGTTGAGTATAGTATTAGGGCGTTGTGGTGATACTTGGGACAAATATGGGTAGGTGTGGAAGGTAGTATGGGACCCGTACTACTGGAACCACAGGACCCATACGCGTAGCAAGGAAGTCACAACCCCTAGGATTTGTGGGTTTTGGTCTCCCGATATTATGTTGTTTATCTGATGTCTTGAATGTACCTTTCAGTATGGCGGTGACGAGACGTTTTGCTGCTGGGTCTGGATCGGGATCCGGATCAGGGTTAGGGTCGGGGGACGGAGGGCCAGAGGTGCCGGTAGCACCTGAGCCCGTGGTGCAGATGGGGACTGAGGAGTTGGATGCCAGGATCCGTGAGATTCTGCACGATGAGGTCGCTGCGGCTTTCCGAGCGCAGCTACCAGAGATGTTTGGGTCGATCAAGACCGCGATGGTCGAGTATTTTGATGAGCGATATGCAGCTCTGGCAGAGACAGCAGCCGCTGCAGCCACTTCGGCTGTAACTGCGGCAGGGGTTGGAGGAGGAGCCGGCAGGGCTTTTCAGTACCGGGACTTCGATAATACGAAGCCCCCGACATTTGATGGTACTCAGGATGCGATCAGAGCTATGCGGTTGTTGTCTGACGTGGAGGGCTGTTTCTTCACGTGCTCATGTCCTGCTGACCAGAAGGTCAGGTGTGCTCTGAACCTGCTCAGGCTCGGGGCAAAGGACTGGTGGAGATTGACGACAGGTTCATATTCTGATGATCAGTGGGCTGCTGTTACTTGGGAGCAGTTATGGGATATGTTTCGCACCCGCTACGTTCCGCGCATGGAACGGGAGTGGCTTGCTCAGGAGTTTTTGACATTAAGACAGGATGGGGAGTCTGTGATGGAGATTACCCGGATGTTCACTGAGAGGGCTATGTTTTTCCCGGAGTTTGCGTCGGAGCAGTCTCAGATGACTCGTTATCTGAGTATGCTCAAGACGGATATACGACATTTTGTGGCTACACAGCATTGTGAGACCCTCCTGGACCTACAGGAAGCCGTGAGGCGGCGTGGGTTGGAGATAGAGCTGCAACTGAAGGAGCAGCATCAGGCACCGGCACAGTCTCAGCCGGCGCCTAAGCGGTCTAAGACCGCTGATGCACGGCCTAGGGGTCAGCAGAGCCGCACTTGTGGAAAGTGTGGCAGGGTTCACTCGGGAGTTTGTAGAGCAGGAGGTGGGTGCCACAAATGTGGCAAGGAGGGGCACTATGCTAGGGACTGCCGTCAGTCCGCCTCTCCAGCAGATATGCGGATTTGTTACCATTGTCATCAGGTTGGTCATGTGAAGACCAACGGTCTGCAGCTCGCCGCCAAGTCGGCACAGGGTCCAGCGCCAGCCACTGTGAGGATTGGAGATGGGAGGCCAGTCAGAGTGGACCCTCCGAAGGCTCAGGGTCGCACCTTCCAGCTCACGGCCGAGGAGGCCAAGGCAGCACCGGATGTGGTTGCTGGTACATTTCTATTATCTGTCTCAGTCATTATGTTGGTGTTATGCTTATTGATTGTACCTGTGGTTAGGTACGTTTTTAGTGAATTCTTTGCCCGCTTTGGTATTATTTGACTCGGGGGCGAGTCGGTCTTTTGTATCTCGGACCTTCTCTGGAGGGTTCAGTGTGCCGATAGATGATCTTGAGTTTCCGTTGCAAGTTTCGATCGCCAACGAGCACGGGGTTTCTGCTTCCTCGGTCTACCGGGGATGCGAGTTGGAGATTTTCGGGGTGTCCTTCCCGATAGATTTGATTCCTATCCCCATGGGGGATGTATGCGTGATTGTAGGGATGGATTGGCTTAGCCGTTTCGGCGCCATGATCGACTGTGAGGGACAGCGGGTGGTGGTTCGAACCCCAAGTGGGGGAGAACTGGTAGTATATGGTGAGGGCACCAGGTCGGGATCAGGGTTTTGTTCGGCAGCCAGGGCTCGACAGTATATTCAGCACGGGTGTGCCGGTTATTTGGCGTATGTGGTGGATACGCGGGTTAGAGAGCAGCTCTCAGTTTCAGAGGTCCCGGTGGTTAGAGAGTTTGCTGATGTGTTTCCGGAGGAGTTACCCGGAGTGCCTCCGATGAGGCAGGTTGAGTTCAGGATTGATCTAGTTCCAGGTGCAGCCCCTATCGCCAAGGTGCCGTACCGTTTGGCACCACCAGAGATGCAGGAGCTATCATCTCAGTTGCAGGAGCTGCTGGGTAAGCAGTTTATTCGTCCGAGTAGTTCACCCTGGGGAGCACCGATCCTTTTCGTCAGGAAGAAGGACGGTTCGTACAGGATGTGCATTGACTATAGGGAGCTGAACAAGTTAACGGTGAAGAACCATTATCCGCTTCCAAGGATAGACGATCTTTTCGATCAGCTGCAGGGTGCATCTTGGTTTTCCAAGATTGATTTGAGATCAGGATACCACCAGGTCAGGGTGAGGGAGGAGGACGTGGAGAAGACCGCGTTTCAGACTCGTTATGGACACTACGAGTTCGTGGTGATGCCGTTTGGGCTCACCAACGCGCCAGCGGTGTTCATGGATCTGATGAACCGAGTATGCAGACCGATGCTCGATCGCTCGGTCATTGTGTTCATAGATGATATCTTGGTATATTCCAAGACCCGAGAGCAGCATGAGGAGCATCTCAGGGAGCTGTTGGAGGTTCTGCGGCGAGAACGGCTGTATGCCAAGTTCTCGAAGTGTGAGTTTTGGTTGCGAGAGGTTCAGTTCCTCGGACATCTCGTTAACCAGGAGGGGATTTTGGTCGATACGGCCAAGGTGGAGGCGGTTATGCAGTGGGAGACTCCGAGATCTCCCTCAGACATCAGGAGTTTCTTGGGTTTAGCAGGGTATTATCGGAGATTTATTCGTGATTTCTCCAAGATTTCCGTACCCCTCACTCGTCTAACGAGGAAGGGGGTGGATTTCCAGTGGGGCCCGGAGCAGCAGAGGGCGTTTGAAACCCTCCGACAGTGTTTATGCGAGGCGCCGGTGTTGACACTCCCCGAGGGAGTGGAGGATTTCGTGGTATTTTGTGATGCGTCCATCACAGGCTTAGGAGCAGTCCTCATGCAGAGGGGACGAGTGATAGCTTATGCATCGTGGCAACTAAAGCCGCATGAGACGAGATACCCCACGCACGATCTTGAGTTGGGAGCGGTGGTCTTCGCTCTCAAGATTTGGAGGCACTATCTGTACAGGGTCTGTTGTACCACATACACGGATCACAAGAGTTTGAGACACATTATGGATCAGCCAAACCTGAATATGAGGCAGCGCAGGTGGCTGGATGTAGTCAAGGACTATGATTGTGAGATCCTTTACCATTCTGGTAAAGTGAACGTGGTTGCGGATGCTCTGAGCCACAAGTCGGCTGGGTCCTCGACCCCAGCCAGGTGTATGAGGATAGCGGTGGATTCCCCGCTGGAGGGTTTGGTCAGGGATGCTCAGATTGAGGGTATGAGACCGGAAAACTGGAAGTTGGAGAAGATTAAGGGCGAAAGCGCCCAGTTTGTTCAGGATAGCCGTGGATTGTTGACCCGTTACGGTCGGGTTTGGGTTCCAATGTCCGGAGGGGTTCGGCAGACAGTGATGGAGGAGGCTCATAATTCTCGCTTTTCTATTCACCCGGGAGCCACCAAGATGTACCGTGATTTGAGTTCGAGTTATTGGTGGCCTGGCATGAAGCGAGATATCGCTTGGTTTGTTGAGAGGTGCTTGACCTGTAGGATGGTCAAGGCCGAGCACCAGAGGCCGCATGGTAAGCTGCAGCCTCTGGAGATTCCCATGTGGAAATGGGAACAGATCGCGATGGATTTCATCACGAAGTTGCCGAAGACGGAAAAGGAGTTTGATGCTATATGGGTCATCGTGGATCGATTGACCAAGAGTGCCCATTTCCTAGCCATACGGGGGAGTTCGTCGGCAGAGAAGTTGGCCGACTTGTACGTCTGCGAGATTGTCTCTCGCCATGGGGTTCCAGTTTCCATTGTTTCTGATCGGGATGTCCGATTTACTTCCCGTTTTTGGCAGAAGTTCCACGAGGAACTGGGTACGAGACTGCATTTTAGTCCGGCGTTCCATCCGCAAACTGATGGGCAGAGTGAGCGGACCATCCAGACCCTCGAGGATATGTTGAGGGCGTGCGTCATTGATTTCGGTGGGAGTTGGGATTCCCACCTACCGCTTTTAGAGTTCGCCTACAACAACAGCTATCATTCCAGTATTGGCGCCCCGCCTTTCGAGCTGTTGTATGGGCGGAAGTGTAGGACCCCAGTCTGCTGGGGCGAGGTTGGGCACATAGTGATGGGTCGGACAGAGGTAGTTCTGCAAACTACCGAGATGATACAACAGATTAGACAGCGACTGCAGACCGCTCAGAGTCGGCAGAAAAGTTATGCCGACCGACGCCGATCTGAGCTGGAGTTTCAGGTGGGTGACATGGTTCTCTTGAAGGTTTCACCCTGGAAGGGAGTGATCCGCTTCAGGAAGAGGGGAAAGTTGGGTCCCCGCTACATCGGGCCGTTTAGGATTGTTGCCAGGGTTGGCAGGGTGGCTTATAGGCTAGACCTTCCGGAGGAACTTAGCCGGATCCACAGCACATTTCATGTTTCGCAATTTCGGAAATGCATCATGGACCAGGAGGCAGTGGTATCGTTGGATGACATTCAGGTCGATGAGCGCCTGAACTACGTGGAGAGGCCTGTGGCTATTTTGGAGAGGAAGAAGAAAATTCTACGGAACAAGGAAATACCTTTAGTCAAGGTACAGTGGGAAAATCGGAGGGGATCCGAGTGGACATGGGAGCCGGAGGCGGAGATGCGCGAGCATTACCCGACATTGTTTACTCCAACGGACTTCGAGGACGAAGTCTAGTTCAAGTGGGGGAGAGTTGTAACGCCCCGGTTTTCAGGTATTGTTTAAATAAGGTTTTTGGGTTAAGCTCTACTCGACGAGTAGCAGCGGGGCAGGATCGCGTGTTAAGTGACCTACTCGACGAGTCCATATTGGGACTCGGTGAGTAGGAGCTGGCAGATGAAACCCTAAATCCCGGGGTTTGCACCCCTATTTAAAGGAACCTCAGCCTCCTTTGGCCTCTTTACAGTCTTTGAGAGCCCCTTAAAACCCTAATACGTGTGTGTGTGTGTGTGTGTGCCCATTGTGTGATTGAAGCTTGAAAAGAGAATCTTTGGAGG